>NC_143553.1:152494166-152825833 GCF_054136105.1 Typopeltis vanoorti | reverse complement strand
AACGTTATTTCATGGTGAGAATAGCAATTTTTATTTGCACGGGTCCGCACACATTGTCTTCAGCAGGCATTCATTTTGCTGTTTGTTCAAATTTCGGTGTCAAATTCTTTCTATTCTTTCGGCGACAAAAGTGTTCGTCGAGTTTAGGAAATCAAGTTAAGGAAAAGAAAAACCAGTTTTTCTTACCTGTTTCTTGTCACATCTCCCGTTATAATTTACTTTGCGAAGTCATTACGCTTGACATTTCTGACTGTCTTCTCAAAGAAGTAATTTTTATTCATATATTGAAAAAATACTTCTTTCATTCCATTTTTTTTTTGCACACAGATTGCTGGAAGCAACACAATTGACGGTCTCCTCAGAACACCAGAGTATTGGAGGAAAAGTTACTGCATTTTTTTAAAAAATCCCGTTGTCATGGCAACGAGTTTCATACTCCAATCTAGTGACGAAGTTAGAGTTCGTTCTATGCTCAGAATAATAATAGTTTTTTATATATAATTTTGTTCTTTGGTATCTTTGTGTGTGTGTGTGTGTGTGTGTGTGTGTGTGTGTGTGTGTGTGTGTGTGTGTGTGTGTGTGTGTGTGTGTGTGTGTGTGTGTGTGTGTGTGTGTGTGTGTGTGTGTGTGTTGTATTCATCGGTCTGTGGGTTTTCCCGGAAGCCCCCCCCCCGGTTCAACTAACCCACCTTCATCGATTCTTCTTGCGAAACATCCATAAATGAAGATTCTCGGTAAGAAAAAAAAAATTAATCCAATAAACGAAGACTTGTTTTTATTACGTTGCTTTTCTGCGTGCTGATATCTGGCCTTGTCTGGAGCAGCTGGTCCTTGAAGTAAATCAATAACCGGTCTCAATGGGTCCGTGTCATAGCGGGTTAATATATTCGATTATGCATGACGTCCACTTAAAACAGTATTTAATTTGCAACACTTGCTGTTGCTTCGTACTCTCCGAGACTTTTTTACATGCCATGAATCGACCGAGAAGGAAGATCGATTTCGAACACAAACATCATGCTGCTCCTCCACTCAGTTACAATTTTTTATGCTTGCTCTTTCATCTCTTCTTTCTATGTTTCTTTTTTTATTTTATACTTCTTACAGTTTTATCTTTTTAGTTTACTTCCTCTCTCTCTCTCCCTTCTCGTGGGTTTATATTCTGTCTATCTATCTTACTCCGCCATTTATCATTATTATTTATTTATTTTATTTATTTATTTATTTATTTGCATTCATTTATCTAGAATTGAAAACACTTCCATCGGTCTGAAATTATAAACTGAGCAACATAGTTGCACAGTTTATAATTTCTGTATAACCTTATGTATATCTAATAACTGTATAACCTTATGAAATGGTAAACTAATTAAAGCATTGGTATAAATTAAGATAGAAAACGCTTCTCGAGAGTTCTTTTTTATATCATCTATATCTGAAGAACTGTTTTGTTTTGTTTTTTCAATTAGGTCAACATTAGGTCCTGAGCCTAATTTTTAATTAGGCTTAGGAGAGTCACTAAATTTCAAAACATCTCAAACAGTAGAGCATATAAATATAGGAGATTGGATAGCATTGATTCCAGAATGCTCGATTATAGAAATAAAAATTGAGTTATAATCGCTTTACTATACTTCGAAACTTTATTAAAATAAAATGTTATTTAAATATAAAATTTTAAATTTAATTTTTTACTTACTTTTATAAACTTTTTGATAATCTTTTAAAAATGCTTAAGAAATATTCCATAAAACAAATACACCTATTATTTTAATTAATATATTTCTTTGTTATTACTACAAAATAAAATGACACTGAATATGATCGTAGAGGATTGATTCATTCAATCCAATACCCTTGGAGGGTAATGGATGGCAATGCTGCAGCCAATGAAGTTCTAACTGAGGCTAGGCTATTGCTGTTATCCTCCTGCCGTGATCAGGGCTTTAATAGCTCAATAACATCTTATTCCTACACTGTCCTCTACAGATAACGGGGAATATGAAAAGCATTCTTGCTTCGCCCCTTTAAGCCAGTCCTTATAAGGACACTGAATATATTTAAGTTAATGTTAAATATTAAATATACTTAATACTTAAGAATACTTAATAATAGAATAAAATCTGGTAATAGCCATTTTTTCATTCTCTAAGAAATTCTTTACAAACCTATCAAATTAATACATTTTTTTTATTGAAACCCCCAAAAGAAGACGATCTGCTAAAGTAAGCTGAATTCCATAATTTACGGGAATCATTTTCAACCTTGGACGCGAATTATCTCCATTTAAAGATAAAATAGTTTACTTCAAATGGAGCTGCGTCAGTATTAACTATTCCCACAAGGCCAATAAATCTATTGCTTTTAAAATATACTAATTAAACCTTGCCTTTAAAGATATATAAATACAGAAGCAATCACGCATATCGACAGGAAAGATGATAATGATAAATATAATAAGTTAGTCTCAAACGAGTTTCATTCTACTTAATATCTAGTTACCTCATAAAGTTTCTTCACGGCAATCTCGTTACTAGTTTTCTAATTCCTTTCTCTGATAATCTGATAAGGGATGACTGGAAACAGCAAGCACATCGTCACTGATACGTAGTATGTCATGTATATTACTTTTTTTCCCCGTTCCTAGACTAAATAAATTAAACTAGAGAAAATAAATGAAACATTCTACAGGAATATTTAAATGTTATAGAAGATGGTTATAATAATTCGTATTAAAGATATTTAGGTATAGTTCCATATTTATATATCTTTAAAAACAAACTACGTAGAATATTCGAAAGTTAATGGATTTATTAGAATTGGCTTTTACTTACTATTGATGGATTAGTAACTAAATGCTTTAGGCCTTATTATTCCATAAATGCAAACCTCTTACTGAGAGAGAGAAAGAGAGATTTATATCTAACTGATCAGAAAGATCTTATTCAAATCGAATTAAGGCAATTAATTCATTATTTGGAAGAGAAACAAGGACGATAAAAATAAAAATGAAAAACAAATTCAAACAGTAGAAATCAAATTTCTCATAAAAACAGTTCACAACGAAGTGGAATCGTAAAACGATGAAAAATTAATTACGATGTTTGAATTTAAAGCGAATAAATTATTAGATTTAAGCAACAATTCATGGAATATCTAAGTCGAATGGACAATAAGAGACCGCAACATATACACGTACTATAAATATATAAAATAAATGGGAAAAGACAAATTGAAAAACCAAGAAAGCGATAGTATGAGATTGGAAGAAGCTACATTTTTTATTTATTTCTCCCACCCATTAAAGCTTAATTGTAAACCTATAGTACATTTTGTACCGTGGGTGGGTTAAGGATTTTTTCCTTATTTTTTTTTTTTTATAAATTTTATATAAATTTTTGATTTTTTAATTTATTTTTATATAGTCGGTAACCCTGCTCCAGAAACCAGAAGCAGGAACTTTTTTAAAGCTCCGCGTCTGGATTTTGTAGGCTGCTTTAGGCCTATAATAATAGGGGTGGTGATCCCCCCCCCTCTGGATTTTCCACCTAAAGACAAAGATAAACATCCATGCCCACAGCGGGATTCGAATCCACTGCCTGCTGGTTGGAGAGTTGGTACGCTAACCACCCAGCCAATCAGACAGTGATGAAACAATTTCTTTATTCAGAACATTTTTCTGAAGTTCATGTACTTCTGAACGATTTAGTTTTGAAGATTTCATGATTTTATGATTTTATGAAGATTTTATGGTTTTCTTACAAAACATTCTGTTTTGTAAGAAAACCATAAAATATATCTCCAAATAAAAAACAAATTGGAAAATATTAGTTTAATATATACAGTATATCAGTATAGGTCAAATTCGCCATAATTGTCTATCAGATCAAGTTAACATGGAAAAAGGGAAGGTTTGTCTGATTGGTGCAAGACTAATCGAAACAACACTGCACCCTCTTCTGTCACTGTAATTTAGGAGATGCGGTGTCGAGGAAAGTGCCAGCAATCCAGCATATCACAGACTTTTCATGGCAACAAGATTTGTATTTCTTCTGACAAATGAAAGAACAGAAGTAAAGAAGGTTTCGAACATAAAGAAAGGGTTGAATGATATAATGAACATTACTCGTGGCTATTTTTTATTACCTAAGGCTATATCTTACGAAAGATAGAAGTGGCGTTTTATTAATGGTCATCTATAATTCTTATATTCTTTGATAATAAGATATCAAAACTAATAAGCAAAAATCTGTGTTGAATTCCAATAATAATAAGGAGGAGGAGGTGAAGAAGAAGAATTGAGAGAATTGAAAAAGAAATGAGCAAGCACACACTCACCTACAAAACATGACAACTTCTTCTAGATAACTGGTGTAGATGCAGGTGAACGCTTTATAAATTGGTATATATAAATGATATTTATAAGATAATTGTTAAGGTCGTCTAATTCTTTGTCTTCTACATTTTGGCAATGTAAATGTGTCTTCTTTATGATTCTAAGAACAGAAAGGTGCAAAGTCATGCTGTTTCAAACAGCTAACAATGAGAAATACTACATGCAGGAAAGGAATTGATGTGAGATACTCAATAATTCAGTAAGCACCTGATATATTAGTTAGTACTGTGGGTGAACAAGAAAGTTGAGAAGAAATAATCAATGCCAGATTTAAATACTTGAAGATTATGAAATATATAACAGGAGAAGCTGTTCCAAAAGATGACAATAGAAATGATGAAGATCAGGAAGAGAAAAGATTATTATTATTATTACGCGACACTCCAAGGATTCATTGCAGAAGAGCATTATACACCACAAGTCCACCGTCTACCATAATTAATTCTCTATCTTCACATAATGCCGCTATCCACCATCTGCTACGCCATCTATCATCCATTAATAGTATTTTGCCTATAACTCGCCGTCAATTGATAAAACTAATGTAGAGATTGATCTCGATGTGACGAGTTTCAAACTCAGGTCTTATCTAATCGAAAGGTGCAATGTCCTGGCGTTCTTCCAATTTGTTCTGTAAGTCTTGAGTCAAATGTGGAGAAGTGTTTTAACATGTTTTAACGTATTTAGAATAGTGTGGAGGGAAGATTGTTGTCAATACGAATGAACGCTGACCTTGGGAATATTTGGAGAAACGGCAAGCAACAGAAACAGAATGTCGTGTGAAAGAGAGTGGATCGAATTGGTGGATGATGGGCCACTAAATTAACTGTACCCTTCTGTATTATTGAGCTACGAATTTTTAGGAAACTGTTTGGTGCACCATCCAAATGTGAGAATATTATCAACGTTCTAAGTATGTGAAAATAAATGTATAATAATTTTTCCTGAAAATTTTATTATTAGATAGCCACAAGGACCTCTTTACTGTTCAGTACATGTATTTATTTGTATGTAAAACTATAAGGATCATTAAATCAATAGAGAACATTTTAGAAGCGTGTTGAATTTGTTCCGAATTTATAGAAAGTGACCACCCCCACACTAACGATTTCATTGCTACTGACGTACATCCTGATTTTTACAAATGTTTGTAATATTCTTCTATTCAAAAATGAACAGATAAGTTAATCATTTTCCCCATCAGATTAGCAAAATTTAGCGTCCGTATTTTCGAGTCATTTGCAGTTTTTCGTTATTAAATTTTTAGGTTTTTGGAGATTTTAGAGAACTCATACAGACGAGAATTAAGGTTTGAGGTTTTTACAGATATATAGTTTAATAAATTAAATATATTTATGAAATCAATTAGATTTATTTAAGATAAATAAAATAAAAATAAATTCTTTATTTTTAATTTTGAAAATAATTACTAAAATAGTTTTATACTAAAACACTATAATTTTACTATCATAAAAATTATATTTCATTCATTTTAAAGAGAATGGTTGAGGTTGATTGCAGGGAGAGGGTGATTGGTACATTCAATCCAATATCCTTGGAGGGTAACAAATGGCAATGTTGAACCGAGGAAGTAAATAAATAAACTGAGGTTCGGCTGTTGCTGTTATCCTGGGTGATGAGTTTTTGAGTTTGCTCCCTTGGGGTTTTTGCCTTAAGGGAGCACCTTGAGTCTCCGGGGAAGGTGTTCTCCGGCAGGGCCCGCTGAGGGGTTCTTGTCGGTGAATTATTTTCCTCGGAATTTGAGCGGTTCTGCTCAGGAGTCGGGGAGCCCGTTGGGGTGCTTGAACGGGGCGGCCGACACTGAGTGGAACCAACGCTGAGCGGTTCTGCTTAAACGGGGAGCCCGTCGGGGTGCTTGGACGGGGCGGCCGTCAATGAGTGGAACCAACGCTGAGACATGGACGGTCTTTCGCCCACTATGGAGTGGCCTAGAGATCGTCCGATCCGATTTTTTGAGATTTTACCCTTTACTTACTAATCAGGGTAATGAATGGATGGCAATGCTGTAGCTAATGAAGTTCTAACTGAGGCTCGGCTATTGCTGTTACTCTCCTACCATGATCAGAGCTTTAAATGGTCAATAACACCTTATCCATACACTGTCCTCTACAGATAACGTGGAAGATGAAAGCATTCTTGCTTCGCCCCTTTAAGCCAGTCCTTATCCTTATAAGGATGGTTGAGTATTGGAATTACGATTCGCAAAAAGTCCTTTTTAGGACTTCCAGGGTAACAAATGGCAATGCTGTAGCCAATGAAGTTTTAACTGAGGCTCGGCTATTGCTGTTACCCAGCCATGACTAGAGCTTTTTAGCTCAATAACACTCCATCCACACAGATTTTCTTCATTCAGTTGACGGGATAAAGAGTCAAGGACTCAGTCCATCGCCCAGTTCTTATAAGAACTGGTTGAGTATTAACAATGCTCATGCTAACAAATTTGGGATAATTGTTTTTATTGTAGTAAGACTGCAGGCTTCCTGTTAGTGTAAGTAAGGAAATCAAAGATAGCCAGCTGGTTATTTTTTATTTTCTTCAGATATTTTGGATGTGTTTATTGGTAGTGAGGCTGCAGGCTCGCTATCAGTGTAGGCAGTTTTCTCTTTAAGGGAATCAAAAGATAGCCAGCTGATTTTTTTTTCTTCTGATACAACAACAATTGAAAACCGAAAAAAATGTATTGTTTATTTTCTTGCCATCCACATGACTGTTAATAATAGGTTACGTGTACAAAAGAGGATGAATAAAAAGTTAATTTTTAAGCAATGTTTTTGCACTGCTTCATTCCATCGAAGTTCGCATTTGCACAGTACAGGAATTCGTTGTTCGGTAGAGCTAGTTGCTCAGAGATATAATTTTCAAAATTCCATTCCTTCTGCATTTCCGTTTCATGGGGAACAAAACAGAAATCCGTTCGTTGCAAATAGCAACTATCAAAAATGTTATTTGTAATAGCACAATATGGTCTGTATTATTGATTTCTTCATGCAAAATTAATTAAGCAGTCTAAAGTTGATGTCAGCTTCATTGCATCATCTTACACCAATAATTGTCCCATTATGAGCTGTTTTTATTATTATTATTATTATTATTCTCGGAGTATAGCGATGCAAAGAATCGCTGAAAATAAAGAGCAAAATGAACTTCAAATTTCTCTCTCTCAGCAAAAATTCAAGAATACAAATCGGAAGAACATGAAAGATCTCTTCTAACCTTTTTGAAATAAAGAAAAAAATATTTCGAAGAGTTCAAAAAAAAAAAAAAAAGAGCACGAGTTATTAATTCATTTAAAGGTTCATTAAGACTGTTGTGAATACGAGTAGATTTATCTACTAGTTCAGTTATGGATTTGTTTATTTTATATTATTTATTG
This sequence comes from Typopeltis vanoorti, assembly GCF_054136105.1. Taxonomy (NCBI): domain Eukaryota; kingdom Metazoa; phylum Arthropoda; class Arachnida; order Uropygi; family Thelyphonidae; genus Typopeltis; species Typopeltis vanoorti. The sequence goes on along the minus strand of NC_143553.1, from coordinate 152,818,043 downwards.
TTTGGTGATTAGTACTATGGACGCTTGGCGAATTATTTTTGATATTATTCTTGTAGGCATATACGTACAGTATAAGCCTATCATTGCATGCACTTGCATAACAATTATGATTATGACGAGTATGGTTTACTTGCAAATATGTTTCGAATAATTTCAATTCACTACTGTAACCAGAATGATTCTAGAAAAATTGTTTTCTTTGTAGAGTGCACACGACATAATTCGACGGGGTTGTAGTCCACATTATGGATTACAACGACACAAAAAGGCAAACTATTTATTTTTATTTATTTATTTAATTTTTGCATTAATTATACAAAAATATAAACCACATTTTTTACCCGATTATTATGTTCACGAGATAGCTGAAGGTGTATTTCTCCAAACGCAAAAGATACGTGACTTTCTTTTTAACTTACCAAATATTCCGCGTGTATATTTAGCGAACGTTAAGTTTTCCTTTCTTCTATTAGCATTCATTTCATCAACGCTGATTTCTTTCATCGATTTCTGTTCGCAAAGTTTTTTCCTTGTTTTTAAATTACTTTCTATTTCTTTTCTCCTCTGTAATATTTTTTCTCTAATTTATCGCGATATCCCTCCCATATTTTCGTTGAATTTGCAGCCTTCTCAACTGCACCACTAAGCTTAGAATAGCACATTCTCAACTTTTCATTTACCATCTTCCACGTAAATTCTTATCACTACCAGTGAACATTTTAGACCTTCAAATTAATTAATCCGTCGACTAAAGTTTCCTTAACGAAAATTAAACTAAAACAATAATTCTAAATGAATTTAACGAAGGTAAATCTTACACTCTTGGAATCTCCCCATTGCAAATGGGAAGTCTCTTTTCAAGAAAGCTTTCGTACTAACAAATGGTTGACGGGAGTATCATGACCACGATACCCATATTTTTAATTAGAATATGTGATAATAAAGTACGTTTTATTTTTAAGGAGATCTTAAAGAAATAAGCATCTTCATCTAACGTGTTGGGCAAGCGTTATAGATTTACAGGAACTTTATGTCATGAGAAATCCTAATTATGGGTGTGTATTGTCCTAATTATAGCTGTTAACCTTTGCTATTTTTGTTAGTGCAAAACCGTCTGGATTTCTAAGCTTCAGCCTTTTATCATCAATTAGCTACCCTGTTCTATCTATAAATTCAACACGTAAAAAATTACAGAACCGATGTCACATCTAGGGCAAGACTAGAGATACATTTTCTTGAAACGTTCTTTTTATATCTTGGTCCAGAGTGCCTGGACCTTCGTGTGTCCTTTAGCTTTAACTGAGAAGTTCGAATCTTACGTCACACAGGCACACTTCGTTATTTCATAGATATCTCAAAATCTACGACTGACACAATTTCAGTTGAAGGACTTCAGTTTCGAACTTTCCTAATTGTTGCCTTAGATAATACGTTACATTATCTATTCCTATTCCTATATTCATTCCTAGTTTTCCATAGGTGAAATCTAAACTCAGTGACAGTAAACAACAACAGTAACTTTGATATATTTGACTTGTCGTGAAGAAGGACAAAATTTATGACGAGATCTCAGGAAAGCTGAGGTAGGAAGTTCGCTGCCACATTTCTCCATACGATCCGGGAAAAATAATCGTACTAGAAAAGGTGATCTGTTGTTTCGATTACCTCACTTTTCTTCTTGTAAACTGGAAAGAAGTGTGCAATCACTCAAACTCTTCTTTCTATTTTTCTCTCTCCTAGTTGGAGTTGTAGGTATCCATGGCGATTTTTGAAAATGGAGATCCAACTGGTGGAACATGCAGTAACTTATAGATAAATACTATTCCACTGCTGAAATATTTGAATGGTTTTCTTCTAGAAATAAAAGGTAAAACTAGACAGTTCAAGAACCAGCAAAACATTTACATGTTTTGCGTGTTCCATGACTAAACATGATTTCGAAGGTATCGGACAGTATAGTAGACAACTGCCGCCATCTTGGGATCCTAAACCCTAACGTGTATTGTTGTGGGAATTATGGTGAATTCTAGGGTGAAACTTTCTTCTTATGAGATTTAAACCTCAGATTTTCGCAAAAGGAAAACAAATATACTTGTCTATGGGTCATCTGGGTTATTTTGGGTCATTCCATGTGAAATCATCGAATTAAAAATTAAACTGAAATTGTAGTTTTGTATTTTGAGTAAAATTAATTATTTTGTTTATTTATCATTTAGATGGAAGAAAGTATTTCTTTTAGATTTTTCCTACCATCTGTCAATTATGGCGACCCATTTTATATGGTGAACAATTTTGGAGGATTTTAATATTAATCTCAGCTAATTTCCAGATTGTCCAATTTCTGATATTTTACAGGTTTTTTAATGTGTTTTCAGATAAAGTAGTGATCGCTGGCACTTTATTTTGATGTTCCGAGGGCTACATTTGCCCATTTTCTACTCTACCCTAGGTTGAATCCACTAGTCTAATTTTAGGTGTTTTATGTATACATGTAGTAGAATATGTTTGTACAAAATCAAGCTACTTTTGTAGGCTAAGAACAATTTTGTGGAGGGAAGGAAATAAAAACTTGAAAATTTCCTGAAAGATACAGGTAATACTTGGCTATCTCATTAAATTATTTTCATCTCTTTAACTGCCTTATAAATTGAAGAAACGGTTTCAGTTTTTTTTTTTTTTTTTGCATCCTTCACCGTATTCAGTAGTTCACCCTATCAAAGCAACCTTTTAGGATCATGTGTGATGGGTGCAATTGGAGAATAAAAATTAAACGAACGAATAATTTATGTTTACATACATAAAATGCCAAACGTCTAATCGGAGGAATTGTAATTAATCTGTAATTAAATTAAGTTAATTACAGAGAAATTACTGAGTAATTACAGATTAATTGTTACTTTCAACCTAGTGGTTGGTCGGACAGCAATACTTCTTTACTGTGGAATTACTATAGAACAAAGAGGTCTCCTTGTCCAAAAGCCTTCTTCGCTTTCCGATTGTAACCCAGGTCTTTCCAACTGTAAGACTCCATTGAAATGGTGTGACCTGTAATGTCACACTATTTCGACTTCTGTTTTAGTAACATTGCTGTCATAAAATTCTTTATCGTATCCACTTGATGACAAAGAACAACTTAAAGAATTTTTTAAAGAATTATCAGTAACACAAGAATGCATCTCAGCCGTGACCACTGTTCTACTTCAGAAACCTTTGAAGTTGTTGCAGTCAATCGAACATAAACGTTATCGTTAATGATTATATCTTCTGTGTTTAAAATAGTAATTATTAAAATTAAAACTGAAAGTTCGTAAACATAAATTACATTTAAACAGCAACTCGGTATCAGTTATTTTTTATTACCTATCGAAGTAAGATCATTAAAATGGAACATTTTATAAGCTTTTCAAACTTCAGTATACCTGTTGTTTACCAACCCTAGTAATGTGAAATTACGTTGCCCGCATCCAATTTAGGGAAATAAAACTAAACAAAAGGCATTTTATCATGTGATATTCTAGTTTTACATTAATGCTGGTGAAAACTCAAAGAATTCTCAAAATGCAATTTACTTACTTCACATCACTCAGATTTTTGGATTCCCAATTCAGCAGTTTTTAATTTATTATTTTTAGCAAATTTTTGACGGAGTTTTTTTTTTTTTTTTCATAGAAGAGGTGTAGGGGCTTCGATTTCTTGTTATATTTCCGTCATAAGCAGAATTTCTTTATGTACATTCCGGTATTCATTATTATTATTTTTTTGGCTAGATGAGAGAAGCAAGAATGCTTTTCATCTTCCCCGTTATCTGTAGAGGACAGTGAAGGGATAAGGTGTTATTGAGCAATTAAAGCTCTGATCATGGCAGGAGGGTAATAGCAATAGCCGAGCCTCAGTTAGAACTTCATTGGTTATAGCATTGCCATCCATTACCCTCCATGGGTACCTATTTTAGTAGCCTCGTACGACATGCATCAGCTGCAGTGGGATTAATAAGTAAAGCCACCTCTAAAAATTAAGACGATCCCCCGAACCACTCCCTACGAGTAGCCGAAAGACCGTCGAACTCAGTGTTGGCTCCGCTTAGTGACAGGCTCCCCCACCACTGAGCAGAACAGCTTATATTCCAGGGAAAAGCATCCAGTAACAAGGCCCCTCAACGGCCACGCCAGAGAACACCCTCCCCGCAGACTCAAAATGCTCTCTCAGGCAAATCCCTCGAAATCGAAGCCCCCTCCCCCCCTCACCGGGAGCAAAATTTCGGAAGAAACCTAAGAGAGCAAAACTCTGCTTCCATTTTAGTCACCTCTTACGACATGATGAGTGTCAGTGAGGCTATTCTTTCCCAGCCACCACACGGGGAGAATCTAGTATTAATGATTAAACTGATAATTAATTATATTGCTCTATACAAAAAACATAATGTTTTTTTAATAGACTCCAAAATGTTCTTTACAAAAGAAGAATACGGGATTGTTTTCAATCATTTAAATTAAAAAATACAATTTCTAGAATATTGTATATTTATTTTTAATATTAATTTAGAGAACTCTCAATATGACTTAAATCTGGTTAAATGGTTAAGATACTTGTATTTAGTAGTGTATGTAATAAAAATACAGATAACAATGGAATGCTTCATATTATTGGGTGTTTTCGAATCATACTAACTACCTATTAGACTTTCCTTTCTTTCAGCTCATACGATTAGTTTTATGTTATTTTCGTCTCTGACTAGACATTCTTTCAACATTCTATATTTTGAACCGTTAGAAGTTGTTGCTCCATTTTTATTAACTTTAATGAGATCATTAAAGTTAATAATCATCAAAAAACTTGAGAATATTATGGATCCAACATTATTTTATAGCCAAATATAGCTAACAGCCAATAATTCGACACAGCTTTTATTCCAGTGAAACCTAGTTTTTCCACCAATAAAAGTATACATACGGGCTAACTGAAAAGAATTGGGTATTTTAAATAATACAAACCAATGCAACTTCCGTTGTCGAAGGTTTCGGTAAATTTCGAACTCCTGTTGTCGAAGGTTATATTTTGGGGTATATTTTTGAAAGTTTTTTCTACATCTAACTATAAAACTTGATTGGATCAATAAAATACCTTGTTATGAAATCCTAGTTATGGAAAATTAAACCTTTTAATAATCATAAACAATCACAAACGGTTCCAGGGCAGAAAAATAAATAAATAAATTATTTATTTATTTATTATTTGCATTTGACAATTATTCACAATTATATATATCAAACGCACAAAAGTAGGTTTTAATAGAATAAATATATTCAAATAAGAAGGACATGCGAGTTGGAGTTCTTAATAATTTATAAGTTTATGGAATCGAGACAAAAAAAAAAAATCTTAACTTTTGTGAAGTTCTGGATTAATATCCAAAGCTTTAAGCTTCTTGACTGCAAATCCTTATCGGTTCTTCACAGACGAAATAGAAAATGCAATTTTCCTTATCAGAAAGAGAGTTTTCTGAAGTTATTTCCTTGTTAATATTCATGCTATTGTCCGTTTACACTTTCTTATCTTTAAGAAAGCGCATTCCTACCGAACCCTGTTATCCCAGGAAGTGTTACCAACCTGTAAACAGATTCCATTGGAAGACAGGAGGCGGAGTTCGGAGGAGACAGGAAAAGAAAGCCACTGAAAAACCAGACGAACGAATAGCATTAAAAAAAAAAAAAAATGAACGCAAAAAAGTCGAAGAGGCGATCAATTTCGATTCCCTCTTGGTATCTTTCTTCATCTGTGACTGGCGATAGTCCTCAGAGCGCAAATACTTCTCGGGTGCAGGTGAAGAAAAGCCCTCGTGCTCATAGCGATAAGGTGGCTTTGTCCTGGCTCTGAACGAAATAGGTCATAGAGGGCGTTTCTTTCCAGTCAGAAGCACATCAATGAGTGATCATGAAATAGCCTCTTTCTCCACTTCCTCTTTTTTTTTTTTTTTTTTTTTTGCGTCTACACATTCCGGAACGGTTCTTCGCTCCCCCCATACCCCTTCCCTACCTCGGTCTACCCTGTTGTATTACCCGCCTTCAGACAGGTGGACCAAATTGGTCCTGTATAGCACCACAGACGGAGACACTGGATCGATGGTAGCGGCTGTCTGTCCACAGTGATTTTCTTGTTACAAGAGGAGGATTCGGCGTGTTCCAGTGAGGTATTATATCACCTAGTCCCACTTTTTTTTCTTTTTTTTTTATTTAGAGGTACGATAGCCTTCTTTCTATCCTCCTTATTGCTGTACTGCTACAAAACTATTCCACGTATCGTTATTCTTCCAAGCATAACGACATCTTTGAGATTTGACATTTACGGCGAGTTGCTGCTCCGAGCAAAACCCACAAATAATTGGGTTTGTTTCTTTCTTCCAAGAAATCCGATTTTTTTTTTTTTTTTTCATAAACAAAATTTATGGAATTCGCTTACGTTCTATGAAATGTTTCTGTGGTAGCCTTAAATCTCATTATCTGTATCGTGGAAAAACTACACTAGCGACATCTAGTCAAAAGACAAACGTATTTGTTAGAAATTATCTCTGAGGGTGTTTACTGACCGAGAGCTGCATAGTTATAGGAACAAAAGCCTAGAGAGCGACAAAGGAGGTAATTCACTGTATAAAATTGAGTACAGTCAAGCTTATTGTGTAGTTCGTGTGATAACGATATAGAAATTATAATTTTTTTCTTCTTTTGATTTACTATTTTTACTAAGATAATTCAATAAATTCATGTGAAGTAAAAAAAAAAGGGCTTCTTGAGGTCATAAGTTAAATATTTTGATTAATTTAATTCGTTTATTATATTCCAAAATATTTTATTATTAGCATTTATATAAAATATATTCCTGATATTATGTACACCCAATTTTAATATACTTATAATGCATTTCTGGTTCATATTTATTTATACATTTTTGATAAAATCAGATTGGCTACACAACTGCCACCTTTCGATGAGATATTTATAGCAATATAATTGAAAGTATGATAACTGTTAATGATATTTAACTGCCAACTTTCAATGACATAATAGTTTATACCAATATTATTGAAAGTGTTATTACTGATAATTGTACATATAAAATGTATCCAAGATATAATATATGCAAAGTTTTTATATACTTATAATGCATTTCTATTTATATTTATTAATACATTTTTAATAAAATCAAATAGGCTACACAACGCCATCTCTCGATGAGATATGAAATCTTTTATAGCAATATAATGGAAAGTATGATCATTGTAATTTTAGATCGACGCAATAACGTTTCATTATTGCTTAGACAGAAGTTGTTGAAAGTAACGTCAAACAGAGACCATTGCAGTTTACAGAATGACAAACATTTCCATAGATTTAATTAATCTTTCTAAATTGAACCTGTTTATCAACGGGACTTATGCATAAAAGAGATACACAGAAAGCGATTTATCTGCTTGTCATATTCTACATTAATCAAAGAACTTAGCAATTACTTCTCAAACTTTAACAGCTTATTTCGTAGACGGAATGGTAAGAAAAGTCATTTAACAATTAAAGGTGGATTGTTTGCATTTTCTTTCTGTCTTAGAATTTCAAACGACGATAGAATTGTCGGCTAGTTAAGCCAGCTGTTTATCATTTTGTGTGAAATGGAGCAAGATTGTCTAGATTACTTCAAATTATAGGAGCGCTAGTGTAACCTTAATTAAAGTATTACACAAGGCGTGTACACAAAGCATGCATTTTGCCACCCCTGCCAATCTAATAAGACTGGATATTAATGCTTAATCTCCCCATTAACGCACCACACTTCTCTTGACAGGCTAAGATTAAGTGCTAGCAACATGCCACTACATTCCTCACCCCTGCGGGTCTATTGTTTCGTCAAGACAGACGCACTTAACGGCCATTGTTGTGGTTGCTAAGCGTGCCTGTCTCACCGTTGGAGTCTGACGCATTAGTAGAGGGCGCTGTGAAAGGCTATGTCTTGAATGTATTTAGGTCTGCTAATTAGATATCAGAACCAATAGATTAAAGTCGAAAAAAAATTGTCAGGTTTATATAGGAGAGAGTAACATTGTCAGTCAACGTTTTAATAACACTCTTCCTCATTCTCATTTGATAAACTCCGACAAATTATTCGCTAAAGAATTTATTACATATAACTCATAATTTCATTTGTACAGCACAAGTGGTAATCAACTTCATTATGTAGTTTTCTGGCTATCTAGTTATTAGTTATGTTGTTGAGAGCGCCCTCTATACATTAAGAATGAAAGACGCAGGAATACTTAGCTATTTCAATTATCCATAATTTTTCACTAATACAAGTTAATTAAATGAAACGGCATTTAAAGCAAACATATATTTATATTTAGTACATTAAATTTATATTTTATCTATAAAATAATCTTAAAAATTATTGCTATGATTATTATTAATATAATTAATACTTATATATGAAACTTTTTTAAAAATTAAACATAATTTTTAGAACAACAAGAAAACACCAACTAGTTTTCAATATACTCTATCTACCTAAACTTTAACAAGACGAAATCGGTGACATCCAGAACTTCTAATGAGCCAGCTAGATGATCATCATTAAAATGCCACCATTACACAGACTTAAACAATAGAATACCTTGGAACTTACATCGATGCAAATATTACTTGCAAGAGATACAAAAGTAAATTCCGAATAATAGCAAGCTATACAGATTGAAAGACAGCTCCCAGAAAGCGTTATGTAAAAATAAATAAAAATATACCGTAACAATTCATGGAATTCTGTGCAGATGGCAAACAAAATAAATTAATGAGATCGCAGTATAAAATGATAAAGCTGATCTTTTGCAAAATGATGTTAACTTTATTTGTACTGCAGTAACATCACTTAAAATATTAACAGCCAAACACCTATGCCATTACGAAGCATTATTTTGATGCTAACTAAAAAGCAGCTTCGTATCTTATGACAAGCCCTCAGGCATCTAACTATATTATGTACAAATAAAACAATCATTACGGAAAAGCCACCCGTAACTTTTACACTCCAGATACGTTAAACAAACTGTCATTTCAAAACAAACCTTGCAAACTACAGTACTCTAAAACTAGCCCTAAAGGGCTCACTAAGTGAAAGCGAAATACGTACTCCACACAACCTCTAGAATTAATGTAACGCACTATACTAGATCGGGCTTTCCAGTTCAGTGATGCATCATCGTATTCCTAGATATCGTGTGTGTGTGTATGTTTCCCATGCTGGTTCAGTGGCATATATCTGAACTACTGCCAACACAGTAGCAAATTAATATGCAATAAATTATCAATACCATCTCAAATAAGTTTAACATAAGATTATACGATGCATGCAATAGCATTCTACCTCATCCAGCATCAATATTATTAAAATAAAAAGACTGTAAATCCAACATTATTTGTATTTACAGTGTGACTACAAATAAGACCAGAAAATATAATAATAATATTTCAGTTGCATATTTGTAAATACGCTGCATATATTATGATGATAATAAACGGTGTCATTTGTCGAAAATATCATTATCATCATCATTATTGTCGATTTAAAAGTTATTAATCAAAAGCATTAATGGGAAGTAAAATAATCATTTGGACTGTAAAAAATAAATAAAGATCAGGATTACAAAGGGAAGAACAGATCTGAAGGCCATGGATAACATCTGGAAAAGTAAAGCGATTAGCCTGCAAACAAAACTAAGAGTGCTGGAAACATGCATCTTTAACGGTGTACTGTATGGATCCGAAACGTGAGTAATAAATAAGGAATCAAGAAAAGGAATTTTGCCATTTGAAAGAACTTGTTACAGGAAGATTCTAAGAATAGGATAGGTACAGAAAATCACCAATGAAGAGCTCTATAGGAAGATACAACCAAAGGAGAATCTAATGCAGAAGATTATACAACGGAAGCTGCAATTATTTGGACATATCTGCAGAATGAGTGAAGACAGGAAGATAAAGATATTCATATTTAGTATTAGGGATTTTGTAAACAGAAGAGGTACACCATAGAGAGAATGGATATACGACATAAAGGACTGGTGTGGAATGGGTGTACAGAAACTACGACATTGTACACTGGACAAAGAAAGGAAGATAGTGTAGGAGGCATCGGACACCAACGAGCAGTGAGCCTGTGGTTCGTGATGATGATGATGATGATGAATGAAAAACACGGACTAATTTACGTAGCAAATATATTTATAAAATGTAGATAATATGTTTAAAATTGCAGTTGCATGTAAGATAAATAAGTATAACCCATCATTTGTTCATATTCACACTGTATGCCTATACAGTACGTATGAGTTACCAAATATGTCTGCGATGGGAAAAGTCAGGGTACCAGGAGCAAAAGCAACCTGAAATCCATAGATGGAAAGGTAATAAATCAGTACTGGGAAAAATAGAACCGTAGATAAACATAAGATGAATGAGAAATCAACACGATGTATCACATACAGTAGATTCACCAGACCATCGCAAAGTTCAATAACGAACTTAGGCCATTCGAATATAAGAATGTGTGCCTATTGTGGCAATCTTTTGGTGAGATTATCATAGTACGATCAAGATGTGGAAGTAGGAATGTGTGCCTATCTTTTGGTGAGGTTATCATAGTACGATCAAGATATGGAAGAAGTGGAAACAAGGAAGGATAAAGATTTACTCGTAACAGCCTTACCAGGGGATTAGAAAATTAAATTGCCTGCTGAGCCGGAGGCAAGCTGATTTGGTTTAGTTATTGCGAAATGTGCTAAGGATTGTTGACTATAATCTTGCATTTATTTCTGGTTGTATAATAGGACGAATGAGAAGCTGGAGCATTCAATAGCGGCTGTAGTTTTATTATGAACTATTAAGTTGATTTTTTTAGGACAGCCAAGGCTTGCATCGTACATAGAAAGAGGTAGAGGAATTCTGGAGATCATCTCGACTGACACCGTTATAATGCCATACGGTACGATGATGAATGGCATACTCAAGTAACATTTTTATTATCTAATCTACATAACATATTTCATAATTTTTAGCCATAAAACCCATAAAGGTTAATACCGGAAATTAAGGGTCAAGCAAGCGATACTACTTATTAGAATCCATCCTTCTCCTGATTGGATTCATCCACTACCAAAAGTCAAGTGTTTTCATCCGAATTATGACTAGACTTATTCATTTCGATTTTTCCTTTAAGTTCCAAAATGCTTTTTCTTTTATTACGCGATCCTCTGAAAGAATAAAGTTACATTAAAATAACAGTTAATCACAAATAATTTTATACATTGAAACGATGTTAGCATTAACTAGCCGATACCTATTTTATATTTACTAACCAATAATAATAATAATAATAATAATAATAATAATAATAATAATAATAATAATAATAATAATTTTTTAATAATAATGATAATTTATTAATTGCTAAAATATTTAATACATACAATAAACATCTTGTGTGACATAAAATACGGAAATAATAAAATACGGAGTCCCAACAAGGGTCGGTACTATGACCCATCCTATTTATAATATATGTTAATGATCTATGTAAATACAAACTTTTTGGCAAAATGATATCCTTTGCTGACGATACGGCTTTAGTATACACCGAAACAACCCTTGAAGATCTACAAAATTGGATTAATAGTGATATGTTAAAACTAAGTATATGATTCAGCAACACCGGATTTAACATTAATATCGACAAAACGAGATATATACTTTACATTAACAGACAAAATAGATCGCAGTAGAACTATAAAATGGCATGAAAGGAAATGTAGTAATACACTAAATTGTAAATGTATCAAAAAAACAAAAACCGTCAAATATTTTGGGCCTTTATATCGATAGCAATTTGAAGTGGAACTCCCACACCACTTTCTTAACAAATAAGTTTAGGTTCATAATTAACAGAATATATGTGTTAACAAATTCGGTTAGGCATGCACTAAACCTCCCGGACACCAGTGCCGATCATATTGCACCCGCATCACCTGTTGAATTATATGATATTATTAAAAAACTTAAGAACAATAAAGCTCCTGGACCAGATAGCATCTCAAACAGGGTGATCAAGCTGCTGCCTCGAAAAGCTATAGTGCATCTGACCAGTATAATAAATGCAATCTTAAGACTTCACTATTTTCCTTCCACCTGGAAAATGGCTGATGTGATTCCTATACATAAGCCAGGCAAAGACCCACACTTACCGCAGAATTATCGTCCAATCCGTCTCATCTCCAATCTGGGTAAGGTTGCAGAGAAGGTCATCCTCTCACGTCTCCAAACCTCAGTAAATGATCTAAACATCCTCCCTAAAGAACAGTTTGGATTTCGACAACACCATAGTACTACCCAGCAAATCCACAGAATTGTGAAATATATCACCACCAGCTACAACTGGCGCCAGTGCACAGGAGCGGTATTCCTAGACCTATCTAAAGCATTTGACAAAATCTGGCATTTTGGACTCCTGCACAAACTTATCTCAGCCGGTATCTCACTAAAAATGGTTCATCTAATCCGTTCATATCTTCAGAATAGATCAATGCAAGTTAAAATTAACGGTTCTACATCGTCCCAGCGCCATATCTTTGCTGGAGTGCCGCAGGGATCTCTACTGGCTCCGTTGCTGTTTCTGTATACATGTCAGACATCCCACACAATCCGATGACTTCCATTTTAGCACTGTATGCGGACGATACGGCAATACTAACCAGATCTCTCAGACCCCACTTCGTTACCAGAAAGCTTCAAGAAAATCTTCAAAAGCTGGAGGGTTGGTTCTCCAAGTGGAGATTGGAAGTCAACCCCCTGAAAAGCTCAGCGGTTCTCTTCTCAAAAAGGCCAATGTCTCCTGCAGGAGATGTATTACTATTCAATACTAAAATTCCCTGGCAGAAAGAAACAAATTACCTGGGTGTGATTCTCGACAAAAAGCTAACTTTCAACCAACATATCAAGTCTGCATGTGCAAAAGCATCTAAAGCCATAGCTCAGATCTACCCGCTAATTAATAGAAATAGCAAACTCAGCAACAGAATCAAATTGCAGCTATACCAGATGACGATTCGTCCTATAATCACCTATGCCTCTCCAGCCTGGAGCCACACCTCTAATACTAACATTATCAAAATACAGCGAGTGCAGAACAAGTGCTTGAGAATGATTTTGAACGCCCCGAGGTATGTTAGAAACAGCCAACTCTACAGAGACACAAATATTCCCTATATTCTCTCTTATCTACAATCCTTAGCTTCCAAATTTTTTCTAAAGACGTCCACACATCCCAACGATTTGGTTCAATAAGCTGCAGCATACGAGCCAACGGACATATTTAAATATAGAAGACCAAAAACTATATTAGCCTCCTATAGCGATACATAATCTCCATGCCCATTCAGGGCGAGCAAACTGCTCGTAAATTTTACCCTAACTGTAACCACGACAGATAGCGGGGAATATGAAAAGCATTTTGCTTCACCCTTAAAGAATAAATGTCAATTGTCAATTGTCAATTGTTAACAAATTTGTAAATGTGACATTCTTAAGATGTTTGTACTATTCCTGGGTAAATTCTTCACTGCAATATACCATTACCTGTTGGGGAGGAGACTATTATAACAATCTATCTACTTCCATTAATAAGAATGCAAAATAGAATGATTAGAGCCATAACTACTACCGACTTCGCACATTCAACCAATGATCTGTATATCGTTCATAATATTCTACCATTTCAGAAACTATATCTCTATGGTTGTCTGTTATATGTAAAAAGAAACACTGAAAGTTTCTTGGTATATCATGTAGACTATGAATTGTGCTGCGGTCGAAACACGCTGGAAGTACCTAAGGCTAACAAAAACATTTTTCATAAATCTTTCGAGTACATTGCAACGAGCAGCTATAATAAACTTCCGAATGAAATTAAATCCATAACCTCAGAATATGTATTCAGAAAAAGATTGAGAAACTACCTTATGGGATGAACGTTGACAATTATTTTAAACATTTAAAGAGATCATTACAACTCATATAATGTACATTATTATAACTGGTAAAGAAGCTCTCTTAGATGCGGTCCCCGGACTCTCAGTGTCTGTTTTGAGCTAATTACTTTTCTAGTAACCAGTATAGCTAAGGCCCTTGGTTACACATATTTACTAACTTACATTACTCTAAACCAGTTACTTATCATCACTATGAAACCATTCGAAATATATTATATTTTACTTGCATATATGATAAAACTTTTTTATTAACCATAATAAAATAATAGCCAAAATAAGTGTTAGAACCAACAGAATATGAGAGTAATATTTGAATTTTATTTTGTAACATTGTACACTGCATTGAATTGTATTGTAAAATATTGTCATAATTATACAAGTTGAATAGTATAATATGCATAATTTGTATACGTGATGTGAATAATAAAAACTGTTAAAACATTGCACCTTATAATTTTACAGAGTTCAACACTAAGTGCTGCAATTTTTACATTGGATTTCAATTCAGCGCAAAGAAATGGTTCTGCAAAAGGACGGAAATGGCAACGGCACCAGACTATGGCTTTAGGCAATTGGAACATCTTCTCTCTGACAGGGAAGGAGTTGGAACTGGTCGAGGAAGCCAAGCGCTACCGGCGAGACTTAGTCGGGCTTTCTTCGACCAAGAGGAGAGGCTCTGGAACTGTCGACCTGGATAAGGGGTGGAAGCTCTACTACTCTGGTGTGAGCCCGACAATGTCTGCTCAGGCGGGTGTGGGGATACTCACAAGCCCCCAGCTGTCAGACTGTGTTGCTGATTGGATCCCATTGGGGGACGGGTATGTGTATTAAGGCTTCAGATGAAAAACCATGATTTGGCTGTGGTGCAAGCCTATCCACCTAATCTGGAGTCAGAATACTCTGCCTTCCTAGAGGAAGTGGATGCTGCTTTTGACAGGGTGGCAGACATGGAATCAGTCCTGCTAATGGGCGACTTCAATGCACATGTTGGAACAGATGACCAGACATGGAGGGGTGTGGTCATCTGTTAGTTCTGAAGAGGGGCAGAATTGTCAACTGACCACCACCTTGTTGTGTGCACTCTACGGCTTCAGAAACCAGATGCTACCATCAACGCTGGTAGGCCTAAGCAGCTATACCGCGTGAAATGGGAGACATTGGAAAATGAGGCTGTGAGGAAGAAGTTTGCAGATGACTTTTCCTCCAGGTTCAAAGAGATTCCCAAGCATACTGCAGATGTTGAGGAGGAATGGAAGCTGTTCAGAACAGCTGTCACTGCCTCTGCACTCTCATGGTGTGGCAGAAAGCGGTTCGGCGTAGCAACGGGCAGTGAGAAAAGGACACCTTGGTGAAACCAAGAAGTCCAAAAAACTGTCCGGGCAAAAAAGGAGTCCTACCTAACATGGCTTAAAGTCAGGTCACCTGAGATGCGTTTGCGGTATGCTGAGGCACGAAAAGCTGCTGTTGAGGCAGTAAAGACAGCAAAGCAGAAATCTTGGGAATCCTTTGGAGAAAGATTAGATTCATCCTATGCAAATGCAAACAAAGTATTCTGGCAGACCATCCGCCGCCTTCGAGGGGGGAAATTGTGCACAGCAAGGGTAATTAAGGCCTCTGATGGTGCACTTTTAACAGCCGAGAAGGATATCCTCCACAGATGGAGGGAATACTTTGAGAGCCTTCTTAACCCGGGTGGCCCAGCAGTTGTGGACATCCAAGAGGTGCAGATCGGGGCAATGACTAGTCTCACAGCAGAAGAGGTTTATTTAGCAGTAAAATCGCTAAAATCGGGCAAGGCTGCTGGCGATGATGAAATTCGGCCCGAAATGCTAAAAGCCTTAAATCGAGACGGTGTTCTCTGGCTGACTCGAGTGTGTCAGGCTGTTTGGATATCTGGGCGAGCATCAAAGCAATGGCAGACAGGCATAATAATACCAGTCTTTAAGAAGGGAGACCAGAAGGATTGCAGTAACTACCGTGGCATCTCTCTTCTCAGTCTGCCTGGGAAAGTGTATGCTAAGTGCTTGGAAAGACGGTGCAGGAGCATAGTTGAGTCAGAGTTCCAGGAAGAACAATGTGGCTTTCGTCCTGGTAGAAGCACAACTGACCAAATCTGCACTTTAAGGCAAGTCTTTGAGAAATCTTGGGAATATGCCAAGAATGACTACACATGTTTTGTGGACTTGGAGAAGGCATATGACCGGGTTCCTCGGGATAAGCTTTGGCAAGTAGTACAGGAATATGGAGTGGATGGTCAACTATCAGCTGCCATCAAGTCCCTGTATGAATGCCCAGAGTTTTGTGTCAGGGTAAACAGCACAAATTCTGAACCTTTCACAGTCTCCGTTGGCCTCTGCCAAGGGTGTGTTCTGTCACCCCTCCTTTTCATGATATTTATGGAGTGGATTCATAGGCACAGCCGAGGAAGTGAGTGTGTCAGAATTGGAAAATGTAGCATTGGACGTCTGCTTTTTGCAGATGACCTAGTTCTGCTTAGCTCTTCCACAGATGACCTCCAGCGGACCCTGGATAGGTTTGTAGCTGTTTGTGCAGACGCCGGAATGAAGATCAGTGTGGCCAAAACTGAAACATTTGTGGTCTCAAGACAACCATCCCAGTACACTCTAAATGTAAGTGGAGTCCCAATGAGACAGATGGAGAAGTTTAAATACCTTGGGTCCATATTCACGAATGATGGAAAATGGGACGTAGAGCTAGATACTCGAATTGGCTTAGCAAGCTGAATATTGCGGGAGCTTGGTCTTTCAGTAGTATTGAAGCGAGAGTTAAGCCAGAAGGCAAAGCTGGCTGTCTTCAATACAGTCTATGTCCCCATCCTCACCTATGGTCATGAGAGTTGGGTAATGACCGAAAGAATGCGGACACGAATCCAAGCGGCTGAAATGAGGTTCCTTCGAGGGGTTGCGGGGCTGACAAAACTCGACAGAGTCAGAAGCTCTGCAATTCGGGAAACCCTCAATACTCAACCGCTGCTTCTCCGTGTTGAGAGATCACAGTTACGCTGGTACGGGCACCTGGTCAGAATGCCACAAGAGAGGCTCCCTCGGCAGGCCCTCTTTGCCAAGCCAGAGGGTGGGAGGCCAGGTGGAAGGTCGAGGACTCGCTGGATAGATTATATCCAAAACCTTGGGTGGACACGTTTGGGAATCCCACCAGAACACCTGAACTTGGTGGCAGAGGATCGTGACCATTGGAAGTTCCTCTTGCAGCTTTTGCCCCCACAATCCAATTAGGAAGAGTGGGCCTTGAAGATGTATGTATGTATGTATTTCAATTAAAAATTTTAATGATACTTTTTTGCCTTTATATTATGTATTTACAACACATGTTCTTCTAATAGAAGATTATAATTATTCTAATGAAGATTATACAGAATTTTTTTCATAATTTGTTTTTCAAAGTTTGCGAAAGAGTGATTATACAAACAAATTTCTGCATTGGTTTATAAGGATTACTTGTAGATGAGTGAGGCAAGTTAACCCACCTACTTCGAAGCTTGGGTTAGCTTTTATGAAGAGAGTGGGATTTAGCCTTCACTCTTTGTGTTGTTGCTACTGTTTATGTATGGGATGTAGGGATTGGATGCTAGTGATTTGTGACGTGTATGTGTTAATGGTATCTTAAAATTGTTGGTATATTTTTCAGAGTTCGTTTTTTAATGTTCTGTAGTTATCTACGTGTTTTAAATTTCTTGGTAGGTTGTTGAGTTGCGTGGTATCTGAAGTGATCTCATAAAAGAACCGTATGAGTTGTTGAAGGGTGTGGGAATGTAAAGAGTTGTTGTAGGTCGTGTTATACGATATGTGTCTCTGTTGTATCGATAGGTGATGCAGAAGTAATTCCTTGTTAACGTCATTTAGTGTTTCAGGTTTTTAATGCTCAGAATTCTGTGTATCGCCATGTGCTTGTCGGATATTATTGGTTGTTGCGTGTAAAGTGTCCAGATCACTGTTGACTCGATTTTCCTGTGTAATGTTTCTAATTTTGTGAGGTGGCTGTTTGATGTATTTGCATAGACTGTTATTCCGTATCTGAGTAGGGATTGGCAGATACCGTGATATAGGAGTTTTTTTTATGTTGGATGGAATAATGTCTTTAGCTTGGAAGACTTTTGCTGAGATGATCCGGAGTTTGGTGTGTAGGTATTCTATATGTTTTTTCCATTTAAGGCGGGAGTCTATATAGAGACCGAGGTATTTTGCGTGTGTTACAGGGTTGATTTCGAAACATTGGCAGGTATTTTTGTTGTTAATGCAGCGGTATGTGTGACAATGTATCGATAGTGATGCGGGACGTATGATTCTCGGGTTGCGTATTATCAACATCTGTGTTTTGGTGCCGTTTATTAGAATTGCGTTTTGGTGGAAGTATGTTGTGATTTCCTTTAGGTCTTGTTGTGCTTTGCAGAGAGCTGTGTTAATGTCTGTGTGAATTGCTAGTAGTGCAGTGTCATCTGCGTATTGAAATATTTGACTCCTTATGGATATGTTATGAACATCGTTAATGTATAAGTTGAATAGAGTGAGTGATAATATGGCACCTTAAGGTACACGGTGTTTTATTTGTATACTCCGACTGTGACATGTACCTATTTTTGTTACTTGTGTTCTGTTTGAGAGATAGTTCTTGAACCATATATGCAGCGTTCCTCTTATACATATTGAGTATAGTTTGGCGAGTAGTATGTCATGTTCAAGTGTATCAAATGCTTTGGTTAGGTCCAGCAGTATAAGGACGGCGTACTTGTTTTTGTCGAGAGCTTTGTTTATTGTGTCGGCGATGTCTTCTAATAAAGTAATGGTGCTTTTTGTTTTCTGAAAGCCATATTGGTTTTGTGAGATGATGTTGTACTTCTGTAAATAGTTCTGTAATCTGGTGTGTTATTTTTTCTAGTATATTTGAGATGTCTGGTAGTGTAGCTATTGGTCTGTAGTTCTGAGTATCGTTCTTTTGCCGTGTTTGTATAGTGGCGTAATTACTGCAGTTTTTAGTTGTTGTGGAATAATGCCTGTATCGAATATTATGTTCACGAGTTTCAAAAGTATTGGATTTATTTGTTCAAAGTGTGTTTTAAGGTCTGCGAGTCTTATTTTGTCTATTCCTGGAGTGGTCTTTGGTTTTAGTTGTAGGATTCCTTCTTTCAGTTCCTGTTTTATTACCGGTGGAAAATACATCGTTTGTTGTTGACTTTGTGTCGGTAGTTTTTTGTTGATCGTTTGTAGTTTGTCTTTTTTTGAGTTGTGTGATGTTGCTTGTGAAAGCATGGTTGAATGAATCTGCTAGTTCTTCTTGGTTTGCGTCCTGACCGGAGCTTTTGGCAATAAAATCTTGTGCTGAAGTTTTCTTTTTTTCGGGTTACTAATTCGTTGAGTGTAGCCCATGTTTGCTTAATGTTGTCGATATCTTCCATGAATTTTTGGAAGTAGTAGCGTCTTTTTGCCCTACGAATGTTTGTGGTTAGTTGATTTCTTGTGTTTTTGTACAAGATTTATAAATGTTCGTTACTGGGTGACTTTTTTTAGTTTTTTCCATAGATTTTCTTTTACAGTAATACTATTTAGTATATCCCGATTTATCCGTGGATTGTTGTCTATTTGTCGCCTCGTTTTTATAGGCTAATAATAATAATAATAATACCTGTGACACTTCCCTCCCCCTCAAAAAATATAAAAGTTAAAAAAACTTACTTTTTTTACTATCTGCACTTTTTGATCGGGATTTTCTATTTCTTTATCTATTTCTACCCCACCCCCCCTTCATTAAAGTTTTTAAGTTTCATTTCACGCCATGAAAAATAAAAACCACAGACTCTAATTAGCCCCGTAAACAACTTGCAATCTAAACTTTCCTAAACTAATCGTTCTTCATGCGGCTATTTGGAAAAGTTTAACTATTTTTATAATTAGAAATTACAGATTTCCACATATCAACCACTTCCTTTCTCTATGTATACAAAGTAATTATAAATGACTGCTTTTTAATACAGTATTGAGTTGCAATGTAAAGTATAAATGGTAAATTAGTTGAATCGATATTCTAGTTAAATTGCGTTTCTTTATTAAACTAGTTTTTTTTTTAATATTTTTTTATAAAAAAACTATTTTTGATGAAAATATTTATAAATTTAAAAATTAAATATTGAAAAACTGAAATTTTAATAATTTTTTTATTAAATACGAATACACCTTATTTTTTAACGAATTAGTTTCTTTATAATAAACACTATCAACAATTTTTGATGATTTTAAATATAAATGTTTAAATACCTGCGAATAAAGCTTTAAAAGCGATGCATTCAATGTTTTTATTTTAAATGTAAATCATTAAATTAAATATATAAATAATTAAATAGAAAATATATAAATAATTAAAATATATCGTTGGCGCTAAAATAGACTAAACTAGCATAGAATTAGTACTTTGCAGAGGGCTGATTAACTGTTGGCAACCTATTTTAGTGATGATTCAAATTCGCTATTATCTTTGTCCACTATGAAACACTCATTAACTGTACACGCTATTCAATTGACTCACTAAACAAGATTTTAAATCACGTAATAATCTCCGAATGAAACGTTTAAACGTTCTCATTTTAAAATCTTTTTTTTTGAAATTGATCATATCACTCTTTTACACAGAGTGATATGTTTTTAATTAATCCTTATAATAATCGATGTACTTTACCTATTGCATACGATGATGATGATAATCCTTATGAGATAAGGCAGGGGTATTAGTACACTACGGTGATGGCACCTCAGTGACTAAGAGTAGGAATTTCTGCTGTGCTGACCAGGGAAACTGTTGTTAGTCAGGCTTCAATTTTCTTTACCTGAAAATCCTGCTGTTCTCAATGAAAATTGCAGTGTTATGGTGTGGTGTGGAATTTTGTTTAGCGCCCCGTAAAGTTATGTTATCTGTTAGGAAACACTAAAGGATTTTCAGCGATGATGGAATTTCTTCAGCATTCCCTAAGAGGAAAATAAACAATGGACTGTTGGAATAACGAAAGAAAGAACCAATGTCAAAAAAAAAAAAAAAAAAAAAAAATTCTTTGGACCAGATGATATGACCTAGAGACTTATTTTCAAGCAATTAAAAGAATGTTTCTTCTGTTCGTTTTATCTGCGTTATTCACCAGCATCTTTGCTATTATAAATCAGAAAAGTATTTTATATAACAGTTTTATATACTATAAAATATTATATTTATAATATTTAATAATTATTTATTACGCGATTATTTAATACGCGACTTTTATATAAACAATGAATGTACACGCGTGAATTATTGAGTTGGAACTCGACCGTGAGATGCAGTGATTAATAAACTTGGAGGATAATGGATGGCAATGCTGTAGCCAATGAAGTTGTAGCTGAGGCTCGGCTATTGCTGTTACCCTCCTGCCATGATCAGAGCTTTAATAGCTGAATAACACCTTATCCCTACACTGTCCTCTACAGATAACGGGGAAGATAAAAGCATTCTTGCTTCGCCCCTTTAAGCCCGTCCTTATAAGGACATGAATTATTCGGTAACTGGCTGTGAACGAGGCCAGAACTGAGTCTTTTTTAGGACTTCCAGGGTAACAAATGGCAATGCTGTAGCCAATGAAGTTTTAACCGAGGCTAGGCTATTGCTGTTGCCCTCCTGCCATGATCAGAGCCTTATATAGCTCAATAACACCTTATCCTTACACTGTCCTCTACAGATAATGGGGAAGATGAAAATCATTCTTGCTTCGCCCTTTTAAGCAAGTCCTTATAAGGACGTGAATTATTCAGTAACTGGCTCTGAACGAGACCAGAACTGAGTCCTTTTTAGGACCTCCAGGGTAACGGATAGAAATGCTGTAGCCAATGAAGTTTTAACTGAGGCTCGGCTATTGCCGTTACCCAGCCATGACTAGAGCTTTTAGCTCAATAACACTCCATTCACACAGACTGAGTCAAGGACTCAGTCCATCTCCCAGTCCTTTTAAGGACGTGAATTATTCCTCATAATTATTTGACGTGGGAAGTAGATAAAACTTACATCGGTTTGATAGTAACTGGTTGAATACGCTTATCTATCCAGAAATTTAACGTAACTTACATATAACTTTCATGGTAACTAAAATATAGACAGCTAGGATTTTTATAAAATGTTGACACCTTCACTGAATATATATACCTCTCAACTCCATTTAATAAGAATTTAATGACACTCAAAGAGAAGTGCTGGGAATTTTAATTCCCAAAAGTGATGATGATATTATTTCTGTTGAGAGTGAAGACCTAATATCGACGTTAATTTTGACTACAACATATTTGCTAAAATGTTACTGAATAGATTAAGAGTGACATATTCACTAATAATTCCTCCAAATGAAATACGTAGCACCACAGAGTGGCCTTCATAATATTTCAATAATAATGATCTCATTGGCAGCACTTGTTTGCCAATCTCTTCATCGGTTGCCGCTCATAATTAGTGATAATCTTGGGCGTAGCTATCTCTGATTGACTACTGGTGGAGACTGAATTGAGCTAGATAGGGGTAAAAGGCTTTTGTAATATTGGTCCTTCCCCCCCCCCTCAACTCAAATCATTCTAGTGCACCGTTAATATGGTTGGTTGGTTATCGCTTCCCATTAGGAATTAGCGCCTGCTATACTATAGTACCAATTCATCTCCCCATAAATGGACATTTATCATATATGGTGCGCGCACGCACGCACACACACACACACACACATCTAGAGAAATATTGCTTCATACCTTATTATAACTATTTTTTTTTTGTAAAGAATATTCTGAGTAAAGAAAATTTATTTACTTAGAACATTTATAAAATCGAACATATCCAGAATATATCATAACTTTCAAATCGCCATGATTGTCTACCACTTCTAATACCAGTGATAAGACAGTAATACAAGTGATTTAATGGCGCAAGCCGAATGATGTGATTGAAACAACAGTTTGTTTTCTGCTACTGTTCGTCATCATAGGCTGTGTGCAGATAAGTGGTAACAACCTTTTGCACTGCGGCTTTCCGAAGACTTTGTAATATTGGCCTTTTCACTCCCAAACGATTCAAATAAATCAAGGTTGTTGTTACTATTATTGAGTTTCTTTTTCCACCTATGGAAAATCAGAAATAAACTGCTTTTCGAACAAGAACAGAAAGAATTGCACGATGTACTTAATACTGCTTGCCTTATTTCGTTTACTGTCTGAGATTGCAACTTAATAGAGCTTGAAAGCGAAGCCTTCTGATGCAAATAGTGAGGGTCAGATGCATTTTGATTTATATAGCATAATCAAGTACGTCTTAACTTCTTGCTAAGCTTTGGTTCGCAATCTACACAGAGGTCTGGAATTCTGACTAAAATGTCACATGAATGTTAGTATGTGAGACACACCCCCAAATTTTTCATAACTAGATTATTATTGACTACTTTACTTTCTAACTTAATTAAGCTATAACCCAGTTTTTGATATACAAAATTAAATAAGTTAAAACACGATATATTCTGTTGATATTACTAAGAGCATCATACAGCGAAGGGAACACACAAATTTATATAGACACGAAAGTAAATTCACAGATGGATTTTACATTTTAAGATAAGAATTTAGAATTAGATGAGCAATAATGATAAGAATAATTAAGAGAATATATTGACAAAGATTATAATTAATGATACGCCAGAAGGTAGTTACATAAACGTTTCCATTGTTTTTAATTGCTAATAAGAGTGCAAAACAGCTGGAAGACAGAGCAAGCGCTTACGTTGGATCTAGTTGTTGAGATAGTCAATCTTCTTCTTCCTTGCCTTTCGGATTTTGACTGATATTTTTCTGGTCATGAAATTGGTATGCGTACAATTCACCCTTGAAGACCGGGTTTGAACTACGCCGTTCCATTTATAAGCGATTTTTTTTTTTTAAATAAATATAGTGAAAATTATTTTGGAAATTTGCGACAGTTTAAAAAAAAAACAAAAAACTCTCAGACGAACCGCGTAGCCACCTAGAAATAAAAAAAAAAGAAAAAAAAAGAAAAAGTTAGGTATGTGACGAATGCATAAAATATATGTAGATATATGTTTATCATTATTATCATGATTAACATTTACTACCATAAAGTATACACAAATCTATTATTTAAAAAGAAAAAGTTACATTTTATCAAAACTTGCGCACACAAACATGTCTAGTGTTAGTAATATGTAAAACATCTACAGTGTTTTGTATCATATAAAATAATACTGATGTAAGTACTGGCAGACAGACGATTGATTTTGTAAACAGACGTCGTAAATTTACAGTATCGATAATCACAGTACAGTACTATGAATGCATTTTCTCTTGCTTATAATTCCTTTAATATTGTATTAAAGAAAATCATAAGTTTTCTTTATTGTAAGAATATACCATACAAAAGCATGCGTTAACCGACTGTTTATGTTATTGGTAAGACTTCCTTCCGGGGTCAACAGTAGGGTATTAGAAGTTTTTATATTTGGGGATTCGAAAGTTGTACGCGGATTTTCGAAGAACGCGGGGGGGGGGGGGGGGGTCGGCGTCCCTAACCTCTGCGTTGTTTAAAAATCAGCTGTACTGCTGGTCTATTTTGCTTACAAAAACCGATTTGTGGGGGGGGGGAGAGGCTGAAAACTCACCTTTAGTGGAGAAAAGCCTTCACGTAAAAATTAAATTCGAACTTAGGCTTTCCAAACAAAGGCAAGACCTACGTTCTGCTTATGTGAAGTTAGCAGCTGAGGTGTATGGATTTATGCATTCAATTTATTCAGGTTAGTTTTAGTTTCCATACTCTTACTTTTTTTTACGAGGTTATGTCGCAGAAAACTAAAAAAAAAAAAAAAAAAAAAAAATATATATATATATATATATATATATATATATATATATATATATATATATATATATATATATATATATATATAAGAAAAGAACTGCTCTGATCTGATGATGTGTCATTTCCCATCTTTTTCCTGCACTTTTCCTTATGATATCGCATTGAATTTCTTCGGTTAAATGGTTCTGTTTTGACGATGCTAACGGGCAGTTTTTTTTTTTTTTTTTTATGGCGAACTTAAATAGAAGAAAGAAAAAAAAATTAAAATAAAAGAACCGTTCCTTTCAGTCGAAGACGATGATATAGACAGATACAAGCGACAGCTATTTTTCACTTTGTCTGTCAAACGCATTTTCTTTCCCACGCAACAATACGATTGCGGAAGAGCAAAAAACACGAGATGTGTGCCATTCATTCATCAAAAGTGTGCGCTGCAGACAAATATAATCGACACCAGCTTGTTCCCTGAGGAATAGAGCACATTGCGCAGTCAGTTCATGTCAAGAAAACATAAAAATGTGTGCTGTCGGCACACGTTCCGTCTTCTACAAACGAAAAGCCTTTTGTGCGGTGACAGGAAACAAATTTATCACGTTTATTTGGCCTAAGCAGCGCTCAATGATTCAATTGAGGAACTTTCTGCGCTGTTCATTTCAAGTCAAGTGCTACTTCCTAATTAATAAATCAAGAGAAAAAAATCAACAATTGATTTGATAAGGAAAAAAAAAACATTCGGTTGTTTTGGAAACTAAAGCGTTACTGAAGGTATTAAATTCATAATTACGCATGCGCGAAATAT
Organism: Typopeltis vanoorti; assembly: GCF_054136105.1. Lineage (NCBI taxonomy): Eukaryota > Metazoa > Arthropoda > Arachnida > Uropygi > Thelyphonidae > Typopeltis > Typopeltis vanoorti. Next base: position 152,792,280 of record NC_143553.1, on the reverse strand, counting down.
ATTGTTGAATTAGAAATTGTCTCCATGGAAATGAGCTTACCAGACTGCCGCTAGTCGAGGAGAGCGCGCTGCAATCTAATAGATGAAATACTTATTTATTTTTATTTTTATTTTATTTTTAAACCGAACTAGATTGTCTAAGGGCGATATTATTTATTTATTTAAGGTGATAACTTCACAGAGGTGATTTACATTGCCACATTCCTTACAAATATAAATTACAAAACAAAATTCCATGTGTAAAACTGAAATAGAAAAACAGTGTTATTTTAAACTAAAAATATTTATTATTTTGAGTCGATGGGTCTAAATTTTCGAATTACCCCCAATGATCCAAATTAAGAATTATATAAGAAGACAATAAATACGTACAAATAGGGGAAATGAGTTCTTCCTGCTCTGTTTGTTGATGCAAAAAGAGCAGGAATAAAATACATAATTCAGCTGATTTATGTTTACCTGACTGGGAACGTAAATTTTAAATGACTGATAGCAAATAAAAATGACTGAAATAATTATAATAAGCGAAATGGGCTCATAAAATTTGCAGAAAAAAATAAACAAAAGATTATCAGAAATAAAATAATCAACGGAAGACGAAAACGGGATATCATTTAAAAGAGGGTTAGAAAAGATATTTCATGCCTTCCTATACAAAAGTATAATACAACGGTTAGACAAGTGATTGAATTGGAGGAGCAAACAAACTTGTTTTGCTTTCTACCCTTCCTTAATTGAATCATGTGTCTGGTGAATGCAACGTCAGCACACGAAGAGAACTTTTCGTACTTTTCAAACAATTCTTTCAGTAATTTCTTCGATTACTGAAAGAACCCATCTGGTCAGATATCTGATTCATTCGTTAATATGGAGGCATACGAATTTAATTTTTTTTTTTCATCTAGTAAATGTTAATCATTATCATTATCATCATGCCTATCAAGGATTTAGGCTTAGAGTCGCCTGTTCCGGCCTTGACATCATAGTCGAATCTCTTAAGAGGATGTCCTGGTTTTCTTTTTCCTTAATGGTCTGCAATTTAATACATGTTTTGGTAATCTTCCTGTTTTCATTCTTTCAACGTATTCCATCCATTTAGTTTATATTTTTTAATTTTTTCTATTACTTATTCCTGGTTTATTACTTTATCCAAGTGTGAGCAAACAAAGTTTGCTCCTGAAAATATCTTCAGGACTGAGGTAAGGTAGTATAACACCAGATAGGAGTGATAGTAGCTTGGTCCACCTTTGCTACGAGTTGCCTGGTGTTGTACTACCTTACCTCAGTCCTGAAGATATTTTCAGGAGCAAACTTTGTTTGCTCACACTTGGATAAAGGATTAAACTAAATTTATTATTTCAGTCTTTTTTCTTTCATTATTTATTTATTGCTTTACGTGAGGTGTTTTGCAAGATATCTTATTTTCGAGAATTTCTCTCTCTCTCTCTCTCTCTCTCTCTCTCTCTCTCTCTCTCTATAATGTTTGTCGAAAAAACTGAATTATTTATTTATTTATGTATTTGGTTTCAATAAGAAGTCTTTTGAAGGAAACAGGCTACAATGCAGTAATGTATCTGAATTCAATTTTCCGCATTCCTTATTCTCAAATATATATAAACTATGTTTGGGTTCCTCTTTCGCATCCCACCATTAATTTAATTATACTTTCACTTGCAGAGACTGAGGATGCATTTTGGAATGCATACTTCAGTCTCTGTACTATGAATATATAATGATTGCTCATCAGGTGTCGCTGAATATTTTAGCTTAATTTACGTGATTATGACAATGACCAAGGGAATACACACATTTATTATTACTTTTAATAGGAAGATCAATTTAAATTAAATAGTTATAAATTTTGAATTCTTTATCCATTCCATAGAAAGGCGAGTATGCCCAAAATAACTGCTTATGGTAAATGAATAAAACAGTTTACGTCATGATGTTAAATATAAAGTAGCGTTTGCAGATAAGCAAATTTGTGTGTGTGTGTGTGTGTGTGTGTGTGTGTGTGTGTGTGTGTGTGTGTGTGTGTGTGTGTGTGTGTGTGTGTGTGTGTGTGTGTGTGTGTGTGTGTGTGTGTGTGTGTGTGTGTGTGTGTGTGTGTGTGTGATGGTACCAAAATATTGAACTTTACGCCAAATACATAAAGAACAAATTTCGTTTCTGATTCATAGCCCAATTATTAATATTCATTATCTCATTCATTTACGTTAAAATTACGTGCAAGTATATTTATTTATTAAAAACTTAATTAATTAAGATATGAATTAACTCTTATTAAGCGAACTGTTTGAAATTTACTTTGAATCAAATGAAAAATTTTAAACGATAAATGATGATTCAGAATATTTTAATAATAAACCGATATATCTTTTTGTTAATTAGAGGTGTACAGTATATTATGATAGTACTGCATGAAAAATTACATCATTACTAACTTCTTATCTACAATTTTCCTCCAAATCAATCTGTTACTTGTCAAGACTCCAACATTATCAGATTTTATATTTCTATCTTCTAAGGTACTTTTTACTGTATCAGTCCACCTATATCTTGGTCTTCCTCGGGGTCGTTTTCCTGCCAACCTGGCAGAGAACACTTGTTTTGCTAATCTTTCCTCGCCCATTCGGTTTAAGTGACCATACCACCTTAGATTAGCTCTATTAGCGCATTCCTGGATGCCAACATATCAAGTTCTTTCCTAATATCCTCGTTTTTTTTTTTTAATATGATATTGCCATCTGTTCATGCCCCTAATCTTTTTGAGGCAAACAAAGACTCTCAAACAAATCCATAAGTTAAAACTGGTTTCTGCTTTGGCCTAGTACGTCTGTTTGTGGTGCAAGCATTGATCTCCGAGAGGTATCCGAACATTCTGGACAATGCAATTCCTCCTACTTTGCGACGTTTCTAGAGAACTGACCATTGCCTCCTTCTGCAAGACAATGCACCGTGTCGCAAGACTGCTGTTGTAACTGCATGTTTTGAGGAGATGAACATCACCATACTTGATTGGCCTCCAACAGGGCCCTGATCTCAACCCTATTGAACATCTATAGGGTATAGTCTAGACCAGAGTGAAGTCAAGGGATCCAGCACACAGCAGTCCAGGATCTGATTACATGCCTACAGGAAGAATTCTCCAAAATTCTCATTGATCGCTATCGTTCACTGTGAGAAATATGCCCTGTATGATTGCTACAGTCATCGCAGAGAAAGAAGGTCAAACATCTTATTAAGGAGCACCATGGCTGTTTGTTCCTCACACTATAGTGTCTGTTGACTTCTTTCAAAGCAGGGTATATTCTAATACACAAGAAGCTATTTCAAATTATAACTTAATAAATTATTCAACCAATAGACTTCATGTGCGATAATTTCAAGTATTATTATTAATATTATTATTATTATTATATAGCTTTACTTGATTTGTCAACACAAACTAACCAATTTTAGTGCTGTCATCTGGTGGACAGTAGGGGAACATTTTGATCCTACCTGGAAAACTGTAGAGACTAAATAATAAGTGCTCAGATTTAAAAAATTCAAGGAACTGAAATATTTTCAATAAAGCTTTCCAATAAGAAGACTATCTAGGAACTCTTTAAAACGCATAAATTAATTTTAAGGAAAGGAAATTTTTTACTAATAAAAATTAAAAACTCAAATTATTTTTCTTTGGTAGCTGAGTAAAAAAAAACATGGCACGTTTTCGTGGTTAGTGTTACAAATAAGGGAGATTGTAACGCTGACTAAAATTCTCTGGACTTTTAAAATTAATGGATGGGATGTCCTTCAACATGCTTCAACAAAGAAGAATTTTAAAACAAGTCTCATTAATAACACCACATACACTTGTGGTGTGACAGATCGTACTCGAAAAAATTGAAGGAAAAAAACAAACGTGGATGTTGCGCTGTGGAATGGAAAAATGTTCCAAAGAAGTACACAAAGAAGTATGGATAAAACAGCAGAAGATATTATGACTATTAAGTACTACAGACTATTACTATTTTAGCTCGATTACAGTGGACGATATATCAGCAAAATATGAAACAAAACAAAAGAAAAAAGATGGAATTTAATGGTAACACGCAGCTAATAAAAACATTGTATTCAATTTAAACTTTTTTCTTCACATCTGTAATTAAGTGTCTTTCAAATAAACCATTTTAAAATCGTTATAGAGGATATAATAATGAAAGGTATCTCCGTATCCAAACATTTCTGATGATCCATTTACATTCACTAGGCAAAATAAAAAATGTGACGTTATTATTGTTAGTGTTGTACATAGTTTTATGAAAAGTTAATATTTTAATTATAAATAATAGTGTAACTTATATTTTGTTTTCATTTTTAATTAATATTTTAAATAATATTAATAAATTTTTTAAAAAATAGAAATATACATTAGATGCCTTTAAAATTTTCATATGATAATATTTTAATTATTAATAAATAGTAATTTGAAGTCATTTTCGCAAACGGATAGTGGATGTTATTTTTACTCGGAAATTGATTTTCTGAAATTGATTTCAGAAAATTGATTTTGAGGAAAAATAGTGTGGGAAAGAGGAGAAGAATGAGTTATATATAAAGATGGAGGGAACACTATGATATGGAACAAAATCTCCCCATAAATTAATTCTTTATTTTACAGTAGCATTAGTTTTTAATGCTATTTATATTGTAACTCGCATATACAAGTTTTTAGTATTTAGTATCTAATATGTAGCTCAGTGGAAGTGGCGCTTGAATAATCTGCTAGGCCGCCTGAAGATAGACTTAATTAAGACTTAATTAATTAAGACTCAAATCTAGTCGCCAACTGGAGGAACTTTTTCTAAGCCCTTCTTCTACCAGTTTCCGAGTTAGTCGGTCTCTGGCACAGGCAAACGGGTTTTTCTACCCGAACCTCAGTTTTTCGTCCTGTAAACTCAAGAAAATCGACCGTAGAACCCACATTATTTCAGACAGTAACACATCATGTTAGGGATAGGTACCAAGAGATGGCAGCACTTGTTTGTCCGTCTCTTCATCGGTTACCGCTTATAATTAGTGATAGACATGGGCCAGCTATCTCTGATTCGCTACTGGTGAAGATTAAACTAGTTACTCAGTCTCCAAAATCTAGATAGGATTAAAAGGCCTTGCCTACTCCCTATAAGGAAATAAAAGTTTTAGTATATTTATTTATTTTTCTTTATACTGATATGCTGGAAACTTTAGTATCTAGGGCATGGCAGATATTAATCAAACTTTCAGTTAACCACTTCCTAGTGTGTTAATCACAGACTATAAAATGTGTTAATTTATATAATCACTTTTATATTTTTGAACGGAAAACCAGAGCAGCTAATGCAATAAAATATCAATCACTGTAAAAAAAAAAATAAATAAAAAAAATTAAAAAAAAAATCAGCAGCAGTTAAGCCACGGAGCAACATCGTGACAGTACGAAACGGATATATGAATGTTTTTTTTTTTTTTTACATGGCACCTCGATAAAGTCCACTGGCTCATCGTAAAATCCAAGGAGACGAAACACTAGTGTTTTCAGGAGACATCTCCCCCTACTACTACTACTACTACTACTACTACTACTACTGTACCATAGTCTTCTAATTCATCTTTAGCTGAAAATATCCTAAGAAAGTTTCCTGATGTTATGACAAGAAATGAACAGATCTTCTTCAGCTAAGGAGTACATACGTAGGTCGAATCACCCTTCTCCTTCCATTCTCAGTGACCTTGAAAAAAGGATGTACATGCATAGAAATAAATAACTTATTATTATTATTATTATTATTATTATTATTATTATTATTATTATTATTATTATTATTATTATTATTATTATTATTATTAGCAGCAGCAGTAGTAGTAGTAGCATTAAATTTCAGAACAAGAAAATCAGAATTGCAATATAAAACAATATGAGCATAAAGGAATTTTTGAACTATGGACATTAATGTCCATAGTTTAAAAATTAATAGCTCTTAAAGATGAAAATGAAGCTTATTAAAGATAAAGAACAGATCATATGAAGAATAGAATTTCTACTCCAAATCATGTGATGATTCCCAAGACCTAAACCAATATTAAAACAAAAATGTGATACTCCAAATGGAAGGAGAAGCCCTGATGTTTTAAAAGAAGTTCAGCATGCAGTTGGTAGCATGAGCAGGTGGAAATACATCAGGTGAACATGAGTGACCAACGGAAGTACTGAAAGCAGGTGGTGTACCAATTATGACTACATTAAATAAATTGTATACATTATGCCTAAGAAGAGAATACTAAAGAGTTAGAACAATGCTATTATTATTATAGTTTGTAAAAAGGGACGGAGAAGATATTAAAAATTGTCATCTTATCACTCTCCATTGAACAATATACATTTAAAAAAAAATCATTAGCTACGGAATAAAGAACAGTCGTGAGTTTTGGCAACCTCCAGAACAAGCAGAATTCAGAAAAAAAATAACAGCACCATTGATCATATATCGATAATAAGAAAAATCATTGAAAAGACAAATGAATACCAAAAACCCTTAGGTGTAGCATTGGTTGATTTTGAAAAGGCGTTTGTTTTTGATTCAATCTCAACATTAGCTATTTTATAAGACCTTAAAATTATCACAGAATTTAATACTGATTGATAATTTATATTGGTATAATTAGTCATATACATAAAAATTCAACTGTATCTCGAAACTCCGGAAAAATATGAAATTACCTATAAAAATGGAGTTAGAAAAGAAGATGCCATATCTCCTAAATTATTTATAGCCAAGAAGAAAATTTTAAAAATCGGGATTGGATAAACAGAGGAATTGTATTAAATGAGAAAGAAATGAATCACCTATGAGTTGCTGATGATAAATGATCAATGGATTGAATGCAAAAAGTAAAAAAGAAAGGTTTAAATAAAAACAAAGACAAAACAAAAATAATGTATAATAAAACATAAACAAAAATCCAATACAAATGGATTTTTACTTTTTATAAGTTGAAATGACATACGAACGTCAATTTCTGGATTAATGAACAGACTAATTCGTTTTCTACTTTTGGTAGAAAGAGCCAAGGTTTATTTGTATTTTTGTGTGAATTCATTATTGTCTATCGTGAAGTTTTGATCAGTTTAATTTAAGAATGATAAACTAGTCTGTGCTTCTATTCGTTAATACAATGTGTAATTCAGATCGAAGCTTCAATTAACATTATTAATATAATGTTAAGCCTGCCACTTAACATTATATTAATCAATATAACAAGTTGCTGTCTTTGATGATAGATGGCAGCACTGGTTATGACACGTTTCTCCGAGTGTGGTAGATTAAGAAATAAAAAGATTAAATTATTAATTGTTGATAAAAATAAGTTAATAGCATACACCAAACAGTTTGAATCAGATTCACCGTGAAATGAACAAATGATGTAATACTTACAATACATTGTGCCAGTTATGACTTTTAGCACTGAACCTAGTCATAACTTCAAGCAAGCGACTCCTTATCCTTATAAGGACTGTCTTAAAGGGGCGGAGCAAGAATGCTTTTCATCTTCCCCGTTATCTGTAGAGGACAGTGCAGTGATAAGGTGTTATTGAGCTATTAAAGCTCTGATCATGGCAGGAGGGTAACAGCAATAGCCGATCCTCAGTTAGAACTTCATTGGCTACAGCTTTGCCATCCATTACCCTCTAAGGGTATTAATCCAGCAAGTGACTCGTTCACACTCTAGTAATAATAATAAACAGCTAACGTAAAACCTAAATGGTGTCGTAATTCAAGCTAAATTTTAAAATATAATGTTAATTTTTTGTTTATTTTATAAACAAATTTACACATTTATAATAAGAATAAAATAGTTTATATATTATTTAATATTAGAATTTATAATTTTTATTTACTCTTTTTAAAGTTTCCAAACTTAATTTATGTAGATTTTAAGAATAAAGGTTTTTACTTTTAATAAACTTTTAATTTATAAATATAAATATTTAATTTATAAATATTTATTTATTTTAGCCATAACAAGAAACATATTTAGAAAAAACACACATGTGAAACTTTAATTTAATTTAAAGTTTGACAAAATATATAAGCGATAAGGAAATAATTACTATATATCAGATATAATATAATTTTAAAAATGTATATTAGAGATTTGCTCGATATAATAAAATATTCAAAGACTTAACAAATTTTATTCAAATTTTTCTAATAAACTGCTGGAAAATATTTAGATCATTAGATAATAATTATTTTATAGCTGAAGTGATGATTTGAATACCAACGGGATTACTTTGACAGCAAATGTCAAAGTGAAATCAACTACGACTCCGAAATACGATGTTGCCACTATGAATCCAAATCAAATTAGATGGGGAAATGCACACATCCGAATTTTCTTCTAGATACACGCATACGAGTGCTCTCCGAAGTAAAACAAACTGGAAAGACTCGCTTCATGCTTTATCTCTCATTATTTTATGATGCTGCCATCTATTGACAGCATAGTGTACTGAGTTACAGCAAATAATAGGGAGTCAATTTTTTCTGGTCACTGTTCATATGATTTTAGGATTTAAATTCGATCCACGAAATTAAAACTATCATATATTTAACACAATGGATGGAATAAGAGTTTATAACCAGTGAACAGTAAATGTTCTGGTAAAAATAAAAAAATAAAAGAAACTTTTTCATAAAATTAATAATTTTTTAAACCGCTTCAAGCTTCTAACAATGGTGGATTCTCAGCAGACAAAATTCTAAAATCGGGAGACTTTAACAAATATCAATGCCGCCAGGGGGTTCAAACTCGTCGCTTGTTGTTTGGTTTACGCATGCGCTACGTATTCAGCCAATTATGCGGGCAGATACGAATACGTCGTACTGTAAACGATAAACGACCATTCATATAAGCACATTTTGCATCTAATTTCTAGCCAAATATGCTTTGTTAATGTATTCTTATGTTCATGGTTAAAAGAATAAGCAACATTTGCAGTAATAATAAATAATAATAATAATTTATAATTTTTTTGATTATTATAAATTATTATTCGAAATGCATAAAATATAATTATTTGATTAAATATAAAGTAAATCAAATGATTACATCGAAAAGTAATAAATATACCAGTATATTGCAATAAGAAATATTTTCTTTGCAATATGTTCTCTAAAAACATTTTTAACCTCATTATCGCGTTAGAGACTCTTACAATGGATCAAGCTCCTCTTAGTAAATATCTTTTAGGTTTGTAATTTTATTTTAACAGAGGGTTGCTATTTTTGATTGAGACACTATAAGTTTAAAACTTTTAATGGCTAGTTACTGGGTGAAGAGTGGTTTTGCTTTGCAAAGGATGCTTTACTTTCTGGTAACTTCTTGAAGAAATTAATTATTTAGGGCGAGAAAAGTGCTTGATAGGGAGCATTTTAGTATGCAAATATATAACTAAGAGAACAGCTGGAATTTCTGATAAAACTAACAGGAATCTTTATCAGTCCAAACAACATTCTTCTCCAATTTATGTTAACGCCTTCCGTATAAGAATTCTACTTTACGAATTTTTTGAAGTGAATATAAAATATGTTTCATACAATTAGGTTTCGAATATTTATATCCTCTGATATCACAACAGCCATTCAATACATTCTGTTTCTTAGGTATCCTCTCCATTTTGGATGTTAGTAACAATGGTGCGATAGAAGTAGCATCCGATTCTGCTCCATTTGTTTTATTTCTCCATAATTCTTCTGTTTGAAACCAAATTTTTAAATCATTAATTCAGGGTGGTCTTCTTTCCTGCCAGTTTTCATTCAAGCGTCTGAAAGTACATTTTCCCTGCTGCTCGTAATACACATCCTGCTACTTTATACTTTGTTTTATACATATTTTAAAAATAAAGTATGAAACGTAAGAATAAAATGACATTTTAACGTTTCCTCTATTAGTATTCCAACAATTTACAAGTGACAAAAACATTCGGCTTTGCTGGACGATAGATGGCAGCACGTTATCATTATTGCAATTTACGTCAATTGCGTTCCTAAAAGTCAAAAAAGAAAAAGAAAAAGAAACGAAAGAAAAAAAAAATACACTGAAGTGAGGTTATTTATTTCACACGATGTTTTAAATTGGAGAACAGTGAGGAAAACAACGGCAGGTGATCAGCCATAGTAGTCTTGGCTTAGTAAGAATGCCGTGATAAGATTCCTTTGTTTGCTCGTTTGTTTTCGATTTATTGGTTAGAAGGAATTCCAGACAGAATAATATACTGCATTTGAATAATATTAATTTTTCTTTTGAAATTGACATTGAATAGGACATTTTTAGCACTGAAAACCTAAAATCTGGCTGAGTTAAATAGACGATGTTTTTCTTATATATGGGAAAACGGCCAAGTTCCTAAATTGAAATTAATTTTTTATAATAATGCATAATATATAAAAATAAAATAGATGTATTATGTTATTTCTTAAAATTAAATTTTTTGTTTAAAAACACTCCAATTTTTCTTCATTTGTAGTTATTAAATTTTATTTTAATTTTAAATATTAAAATAATTTATTTATTCATTTGATATAGTTACCGAAATACGCTAATTATCTGGCACTTTCCTGCTTTTAACTGAAATTATAGAAATATTTTATTTTTCACAGAAAACGTGAGCTATTACATTCAATTTAACTTCGATAATACATCTCTAAATAGTAAAATTTTATTATAATTTTAATAATATTCATTAAATTTTAATGAATTTTATTAAAATCTATAAAATATTTAAATAAAACTGAAAGTTTTTATTTTAATCGCAATTAATCTACATTTCCATAATAAACTCTTTTTTCTTTTAAATAATATTTGATGATAAATTAATTCTTAGATGAGTGGTGTTGAGTTAGAAATTTCCTCTTATAATTTGATTTTTTTCTACTAAAAAAAAATACTTGTATGTATTTTTTCTCTTTCGCTCAAGCCGTTACGCCAAACACCTCTTTAACAAATCAAAACCCCGTCCAGCTACAGAATTTTATTTTCACATTGAGGATAATGCCCCTAAGAGCTCTCTAAGAATACTTTATTTGGTGCATTCTTAAGAGAGCAGTTAAGTTGATTAATGATCCATCTTTCACCACTACGCTACATTTTCTTTTACAGAGAATTTGGGTTGCTGCGTGCATTTTCTACAAATATTTACAAAATCACTATTCATCAGAAATAATGAGAATTTCCTGACTTTCTTCTAAATCTGATAAACCACGATGCAGTTAAACACTTCTTCATAGTTCAACCAATGACATTTTTTTCTAAAAATGAAAACGAAATATTTTTAATAAATCTGTCTGATCACTACCCGGGTCTTTCTGTATGAAGGCATTGAAAAACACTTGTTTTTTGCTCAACTTCGGCCCATCCGCGATACTCATATACTCTAAAATGAATATTATCTCCAGTATTATTAAGGTCTGATTAATATTCATTGTAACAGCTGCAAAATGATCAACAAGGTTCATCCAGACCGAGATCTCAAGAGAAAAAAAAATATTATTCGGAGAAGTCATATCAAGAGGATTACTCCGCAAAGCATGAATCATCAACATCAGTGCAAAGTATGCTCAAGCAGAATGAGAAGAATCGGAAGGTGTATATTCCACTATCTTCTTATTATCAGAATACACATACACCAACTTGAAGAAATATCCCTCCCTGATTACAACGAGAAGAAATAATCCAAAATACGGAAACAAGTATGACATCTACGAACAAAGCGGGATCGTGGATAGTAACTGGGCCTAAAAGAGGACTGATGACATTCTTACTGAGATAGTCAAGATAGATTTTAGTTTCTACAGCTAAACTTCAAACGCCTATATTATTATTATTATTATTAAGAAAGATCTCTAGGGAGTCAGGAACTCGTGGAGAGAGGCCATACTATTCGCACTAGTTATCAACTGTTCTTGAACTCATTCACGCTATTTTCACACACAGCATCCAACGACAGCTCATTCCAATCACGCACTACTCTATGAGAGAAAAATCTAGCTCTACCTTCCCCCTTCTTGACAACATTAATTCTCAACTTCTGTGGATGCTCTCGCGTCCTTTCCCCACCCTCCATAAAATGAAAAATTCCATCAATCCTGTATGACGTATGACCCTTTCAGAAGCTTGTAAGTCTCAATCCTATCACCCCTCTTTCTCCTGTTTACTAGTGTGTGCAGTCTACAAATTCTCAATCTGTCCTCATAATCTGTATTCCACAATCCCGATATCATTTTTGACACTGTCCTTTGCACTATCTCTCCACTGTATCAGAATCACCAGGAGACCAGACATGTGCGCAGTTGTCCAAGTGAGGTATTATCAAGGTCTTGTAAAGAGGCAAAATGACTTCTTTATCTTTACATGTCAAGGTTCGTTTCAGCATATCGGCAACACTTCTGATTATCCTAGCGATCTTTGCATCATCAGCAAATAGCTAGATGTCACATGTCAGATCCTTTCCAATATCATAATGTACAGAATGAATAACAGTAGACCAAGTACTGATCCTTGAGGCACACCACATCTTGCGAATTCACCTCGCTATATACCACTTTTTGATAAAACCGTCAGTCAGTCATCCTCATATCCATGATAATAATTTATAATATAATCCCGTATTCTCCAATTTATGCAAGAGTCTACCATGCTGTATTCTGACAAAAGCCTTAGCAAAATCCAAAAGTATCATGGTGTATCCATTCCGCTTGTCTAGTTCAATGGTCACATTGTTATAGAACATGAGCAAGTTGCTGAAACATGACCTTCCCTTAGTAAACCCATGTTGTTCATTGCAAAGTAGAGATTCTAGCCCTGACCAACTTTTCCAAAATCTTCACCACCACCACTCCTGAGATACTCATTGATAGATATATCATCACTCTTTACATCACCCTTGTGCAATGGTATTACCATACATTAATGAATATATTTATATATCGAGAAATATTGGAAGTACTGCAGTTCCGCAGTGCCTATGCACGAGCCGCCCCTGCTTCTTCTTGTATTTTCCGCAGAGTTATTTTTTTTCCATCACGACCATTCTAGATGGGCGAACAGTATTCTGCTATAAGGCAAATGTGACAATTTTCTGACATTTAATTTTGTTCAAGAATAAAATAACTCGAAGTGTGAGGGAAGGCATTCGTTTTATGAAAGAGAATAAATTCGATTTGCTTAGAAAAAGAAAGAAAACTTAAAAAGTTGTGATCCGTTAATTACTTCTGTTCACTCTTTAAATGGAGTTTGGTTTATTGCAGATAGTTTCATTAGTAAGTAAGGAAGGAACGTTGAAATAAATGCGGGAAGAAGGGAAGGCGGTATTATATAAAGGGGTGGGGCAGTGTGAGATCAGATCTTAATAGCTTCACTACCGGCGGGTTAAGGATTAGAATCTCATCTTTGCAGAGATGTTTAGATTCTTTCATAGAACGTAGTTTATGGAAGCTATAGAACAAACTTTCCTTTTTTTTTTTTTTATGCACTTTTATCATCAAAGTCACGAAAATAATTTACATCTCACATACATTTAGCTAAAGGATTCAAGATTCAAGGAAAATGCTTGTCAGAATTAATTTTAAAGCTTTGGTGTATGGAACTTTTACACACAAATGCGTTTTCTCTCTTAATAGACAATTTTTCTTAATAGACAGTAATTAAAAACCCGTGTTTTTAATTACTTTTAAGACGCGAAGATTATTAAACTTCCTTTGAATTTAATTTAAATTTCAGACTTGATATTTCGCGAATGTTACTTTGATCGTTTCAATTTTTTTTTTTTTTTCTGAACTCATAGATCAACAACTACACCGTTCCATAAAACTGTTTACTTCACCAACTCTTATTTTCCTCAAAAACACTAGATATAGCTTCCATTTATTTTCTTATTGTTTCGTTTTGTAGCAATTGGAAAGACTTTATTAGTTGAAGACATTCTTGACATGTAATTCATCATCTGAATCGGTTAGCTCCACAGGAATCGGCAAAATAAGTTTAGAAATTTGATAGAAATAACCAAAAATAGACGACACGAATAGACATTAATAAAGAGTTTAAACAGTTTTCCATTCGACGAGAAACATCATGAGAAAATAAGCAAAGAACAAAATAATATTTGACATAAAATGATATAGAATGGAACAACCATAAAAAAAGCGAACTGCCTTTAAGTACTTCTGTTTGTCTTGTTTATACCGCAATTAAAAATAAATTACAAATATATAATTCTTCAGTAGATTTCATCGATAATTATTAACCAAAACTGACTTTCTACAAAAATATAATTATAGTGTTTATATTTGTTATAAACATTTATTAAACCTAATTAAGAAACTTAAATTTTATTTAAAATATTGAAATATTAAAATGTTTTATATTTTATGTTTATATTTGTAGGTATACCATTTTATATTATGATCTTTTGTTTTATAAAGTCAAAATTTATATAGCTTTTTTACTTTGGGTAATGGATTCATTCAATCCAATACCCTTGGAGGGTAATGGATGGCAATGCTGTAGCTAATGAAGTTCTAACTGAGGCTCGGCTATATTGCTGTTACCCTCCTGCCGTGATCAGAGCCTTAATTGCTCAATAACACCTTATCTCTACACTGTCCTCTACAGATAACGGGGAAGATGAAAAGCATTCTTGCTTCGCCCCTTTAAGCCAGTCCTTATAAGGACTTTTTTACTTTTAGGGAGACCATTTTACCTAATATCTTGTCTTTTATTATTACTCGAAATGAAACATCTTGTCTTGTTATTACTCGAAATGAAACAGATGGAAATGGAAAGAATCCTGCAATTCTGAGTTACGAAAAAAAAAAATAAGACGAAACATAATATAACACACATATATATATATATATATAAGGACCTTGAGCCTGTGTAGCTCAGTGGATGTGGCGTTTGCCAACCACAGCGCTTGGCTGCACGAAGGAAGACTTGGTTTCGAGTCTAGTCGGCGACTAGAGGAAATTTTTCTAAGCCTTTTTCGACCGGTTCCCGAGTTAGTCGATCTCTGGCACGGGCAAGCAGGTTTTTCGTCCTGTAAACTCAAGAAAATCGACCATAGAACCCACATTATTTCAGACATTAAATATATTGTGTTAGGGTTAGGGACCACGAGATGGCGGCACATTTGAGCCGTCTCTCTTCACTGAGTACCGCTTAATTAGTGATAGCCTTGGGCCATCTATCTCTGATTGGTACCAGTGGAGATTGAACTGCCCACTCAGTCTCCAAAAGTTAGATAGGGCTAAATGGCCTCGCCTACTCCCCGTATACGGGAATAAAAAGGCGTTAGCTGATTTTTTTTTTTTTTTTGATATATAAGGCCTTAACCTAACCTGACAATTTGGCAGTTGATAGTCCTTTTTAGGACTTCCAGGGTAACTGATGGCAATGCTATAGCCAACGAAGTTTTAACTGAGGCACAGCTATTGCCGTTAACGAGCCATGACTAGAGCTTTTAGCTCAATATATATATATATATAAGGACCTTTACCTAACCTGGCAATTTGGCAGTTGATAGTCCTTTTTAGGACTTCCAGGGTAACTGATGGCAATTCTGTAGCCAACGAAGTTTTAACTGAGGCACGGCTATTGCCGTTACCGAGCCATGACTAGAGCTTTTAGCTCAATATATATATATATATAAGGACCTTTACCTAACCTGGCAATTTGGCAGTTGATAGTCCTTTTTAGGACTTACACGGTAACTGATGGCAATGCTGTAGCCAACGAAGTTTTAACTGAGGCACGGCTATTGCCGTTACCGAGCCATGACTAGAGCTTTTAGCTCAATAACACTCCATCCACACAGATTTTCTTCATTCAGATGATGGGATAAAGAGTCAAGGACTCAGTCCATCTGCCAGTTCTTTTAAGAACCTAACCTAACCTAATCCGATCTAATAAAAACCGTGCTCGTTCGGATTAGCGAATTTCCCTCCAACAGACAACAATAACTAGCGTTAAAATAATCAGATTCTAATGGTACATTAATTTAATTCTGTAAATGAATGAGGTAACTGATAGAAAAATGCTACTGTACTGTAATGTAAATCTTAAAAAATAATACAAGTTTATTTTAGTAAAAACTTTAATTTGTATGTACCTATAATTGTTGAGGATTCTGATTTAATAAAATTGCATATTCAGTACATAACTTAATTTGCGTAAAAATATCACTTTCTTGTACACAACACACACACACACACACACAAAATAACACATAAAAAAGTTTTTTTTTTATTTCTTTATAAAAAAGTCACTGATTTTCTTTTGCTTCTTGGAAGCTAAACTTTTTTTGAATGTTTCATCTTGGAGCTGCATTAGCTTTAATAAAGTTTTGTGAAATGGCGTATCATTCTGCTTAGCACATTCTATATGTGTTAAGCTTTAATATCCCATATTAAAACTGTCAACTGCCTCTTCATGTTTTATTTATTTTCCGAGTTCTTTATCGTCAGAATCGTCTTCTAATTCATTCTGTAGCGTCATATTTATATTTATAATTTCGGCGTCTGATTTGATCTCGATTCACTTTCGGTTCTACCTGTAATCCATTCCTTAACATCTGTTTGTGAAATTTCAACATCTGGATTTATATTTTTAACCAAATTATGCACGATTTGAATTTCCTCTTTTTGTGGATCACCGTAATTATCTTCTAGAAGGCCACAATTCTTTCGATGACACTCGAATACTTCAGCTTCGACAGCTTCCCAAGCAGCAATACAATACATACTGTACAGTATAAAAAAGCAAACGTGGACACACAATAAATCAAAATAGGCCTACAGTATGACCGTACAATCGACAGTATGAAAAAAATACTGTACTGTAATAATAATAAAATAACTAATAATAGTTAAAATAATAATTATGAAATAAAAATAATAGTACACAAATAAATAAAACTTTTTTTTCCTTTCAAACGGCACTTCGGATTACTGGAGGGTTCGGACTAAAGAGGTTCGGATTAGCGAGATGCCACTGTATTTATTGCCAATGGAGCAAACCCTTTATCGTTACAAAGTAACGATTAGGCGTGAAAGTTAACTTTAATAGGATTTTAATTCAAGGATGTTAATTCACTTACCCGTGTAAAAGTTTGGAAGGTACAGATGGTAAAAACTTAAGAAAAATTTGACTCGAGTCGAAACAGTAGGCAATTAAGAGTGGTGAGCACGAGATAGCGACAATCAGATAAACAAGACGTAAAAACCAATAGCAAAAAAAATTGAAGGGACAAATTACATACATTTCAGAATTTAAAAAAAACAGAAAAAAAACCTGTTAGAGCCAGTTAGGGCGTTTTTATTCCACAGAGCTTGGCCACCCTAAGAAAGACACGGTTTCAGTTCTAGTTTTAGAAATCGAATAATTCGGTTCTCGAATTAGTCGATCTCTAGCATGGGTGAGCTGGTTTTCTTATTCCATAAACTCAGGTTTTTCGTCCTGTAAACTCAAGACAATCGACCGTAGAACCCCCACTATCTCAGACAACAATTATATAGTGTTAGGATTAGGGACCACGAGATGGAGATGCTCGGGACCACTTGTCAGCCATCTTTTGGAGACATCTATCTTTTGAATTGGAGACACTTGTCAGCCATCTCTGGATGCCGTTTATAATCAGTGATAGTCTTGGGTCAGCCATCTCATAATGCAAGGGACCGACCTTTGGTGAGACAATAGTTGAAGAGAATCCGAGATCGAGGGATCGTTCTTTGTGGAATTGTCTTTTGTATGGCAGAAATAATTTTAGACACATTGGCATTCTCTATGAATAGGATTTAAAGTCAGTGAGAAAGTCGTTTATATATATATATACGGGTGATGTAACAAAATCTTCAGGTAAATCTTCATTAATAGAGAAACCCAAAGAGTAAAACGTTACATGCAGAGAACAACTCAAGAGAAGATGGGAAATCCGATTACAGAGGTTGGAAGGCCAACCATATGACAAATTGCTGAGGAAAGCCTGGATGTCAGGTCCTTGAATATAGAAGGCATTTTTAAAATATATATATAATTACGAACATATTATGCTGGAACCACTGCTACAGAACCGTTTCGATTGCTAGCACATTTTAAATGTAATGCCGTGGAAAATGTAGATCTATTTGAATCGACAGAAGTGTTTCGATCGATAGTACAATGTTTGTTTATTCACTGTATTAAATTAGCTTTAAGCTATTAAATTAGCACTGGCCTGTAATTTAATTGTGAGATTATATTTTATTTAATTTAAATTTTTCTAAAAATATTTCTAAAAGATGACCGTTCTGATAGTTCAAAAAACAGTCTTCAGTTACAATGACAAAGTGGACTTTATACATTTATACTTAATCAATGAATTAAGTCGACATTTCATGTTCTAATTTAAAAAAAAAAACTTAATTATTTGCATATAAAATAAAGTTAGTAAGATTCTATTTAAACTATGACTTTTACAGTAAAGTATATGAAACCATTTTTTCTGTTTAGAATCTCGGAGCATGGTTGACATCGACGATGCCCTTCGGTTAGAATGGCTTGAATTCGAATTAATAGACGAACCAAGAAATAAATCCCGAATGACCAATCAGAAAACCGGCATGTAAGACTTTTCAACTGAAGGTGAATTAGCTGGTCTGGACGAGGATGGATAGGTTTTCTTGAACAATGTAACGGAGTTTTTTCCGCTGTAATCTGTTGTTTGGTTTATCTTGTACACAGCGGTCCCGTGAACATACAGGGTGATTATAATTAAAGTTCACATTTCGAAAGGGTGTAACTGGGTAACTACTGAGCAGAAAGATTTAATATTTCACTTGATGACGTGTGTGGCAATGGAATTTTATTTTTGCGCAAAAACTAACGTTAGTACTAAAAGTCGTCACTAGGGCGATATATGGCGCTACGGTACGTAGTGTGTAATTCAAAACATTACAAAACGTAGTGAACACACGGTGCGTTGTGTGGTAACATAGCAAGTTCGACAAGCTGTCCTCCGTCGTCGGCAACGTGCCGAAATCGCAAAATCGCATGCTCAACCACAGAACGTAGAGTTCCACTCGAAATATTGTGGATACGGCATGTAATGCTGGTCTTGAGATCAGCTAAGTTGGCTCTGTGTCCACGATAGACAACGTCTCTGAGATGTCCTCACAACCCAAAGTCGCTGGGATTCAGATCCGGCGAGTGCACTGGCCACGTTGTACGTAAATGGCGGCTGATGATTCTGTCCTCGGTAAAACGTCTCTAAAGCAACCGCTTGACAGGGTTGGCGATGTGAGGAGGGACATCATCCTGCATAAAAACTGTTAAAATACAGGCACTGACGCTGTCAGTTGGAAGTGTTGGAATCATCTGATTGGCTAAGAGAGATTCATATTGCCACCATTAACAGTGCAGCTAACGAGACCAGCAGGACCGAGCTTCACGAAAAGAAAGGTCCGATAATGAATTTCATTGAAAAACTACTCCAAACGGCGAACCTTTTTGAGAAACGAGTGGACTGTGCATATTTTGCATTTGTGCATAATTCACAGCGCCGTCCAGATGGAAACGAGCTTCGTCAATCCAGAAAATGTTCCATGGCCAGTTGTTGTCTAGTTCAGTCCGAGCAAGAAACTGCAGAGCAAATGTGTCTCGTGCACCCTGGTCAGGATTAAGCCACTGCTGAACGTAGGGAATCGTCTAAGGATAACAGCGCAGAATTTGACTTCTTGGTGAATCGTGCTTAGAAGTTTGTCTAAAGGCCGTACAATACATCGTGCGCTACTGCTTCCTACGACATTTGTCATCCTTTCTTTCTCTAACGCTGTGGCCAATTCTGTCTTAGCAGTTCGATGGGCTTCCGTCCTCTGCCAGGTTTGACATCTAAGGAACCCGTCTCTTCAAATTTCCACCTCATTTGGCGTAAACCATTTACAGACCAGTCTTTAATGCCTTTCTGAACTTTCGCGATGTTCTGAACTTTCTGAACTTTCCCGATGTTCTGAACTTTCGCGATGCCGTCAAGGCACAGCTGTTATTTGGGGAAAACAACTTCACGAGATGTGCACGATCCTTCGGTAATGGTGACGTTGTGTTTTTAACACGTTGTCTGCTCACAGGCAATGAACTGACACATTCCGCAGCCTCCCTGCTTTTATAGAAGCATCTTTCGAAACATACGTCATTGGGGGCATTTGTCATTTGCATACAGTCATTTGATATTGTACCAAACTGTCATTTAGTATGGCAGCAGCGTTTCACTGCATACCAGGAGTATTATACGTGACATACATGGATTGCAGCACCATGTATCGCCCTAGTGGCAACTTTTAGAACCAACGTTGGCTTTTGCGCAAACGAAAACTCCATTGCCGCACTCATCATTATGTGACATATTAAATTGCTCCGGCGAGTATTTACCCAGTTACGGCTTTTGGAAATGTGAACTTTAATTATAATCATCACTTCAGTCATCTATATGGAATATAGAAGAGAAATGCAAAATCGGCCATACGAAATGTCCCCTAATTAGGGAAGACTCTACCAATATATTCTCGGATGGATAAAAGAGACAATCTGTCAAGGCTATTAAATGGTTCTTCTCCTGAACATAAAAATGCATCAGATGCTTAACAAGAAAGAAATCTCCCATGAAATTTACAAACTTTGCGGAATGTGTAAATTAGCGGGTCGAATCTGAGATAAAACTTCATCAACAAGTACTGATTCTGTGGAATTTGTTTTCCACAAAAGTTCCAAAAAAGAAAACAGGTCCTACCATCAAGAGTGTTATACCAAACTCGACATATAAAACCGTACTCGACCGAAGTAGAATCAAGCATGAAAAACTGATTAGCGGAAAGGTGTTCAGATGACAATGCGGACGACCTCTCTTCCTTGTCTCCACGGCAACCACATCATCCGGAAATGGAAGCATCTCAAGAGATTTGAAATTTGATAAGGTGCTGTGCGTGTCGTGCCAGGAGCAAAATAAGTATAACCTAGATGGAATTACTACAAAAAATATGAGGCGACAAATAGAATGTATCGCGCTGTCAAGAGACAAATAAAGAACGCATTAAAAGATGATTGGGTATTCGTTCTGAACATGCAAATGCTCTAGTGGCAGCTGTTGTTTATTTTACAAGGAGCATTCATATATATACTCACTTTGATTGGAAAGATCCCGGTTTGAATACCATCTATGAAACAAAGAATCTTTATAATGGCTTTATAACCCTCCGGAAAACGAGACATTTTCACACCACATAATACACTTTTAAGTATTATGGTATTTTATTTATTTTTTTTTTTTTTTTAGCTAGATGGGTAAAGCAAGAATGCTTTTCATCTTCCCCGTTATCTGTAGAAGACAATGTATACATGGGGAAATATAGTCCTATGAGCTCTGATCATGGCAGGAGGGTAACAGCAATAGCTGAGCTTCAGTTAAAACTTCATTGATTACAGCTTTGCCATCCATTACCCTCCCTGAGTACACATTTTAGTCGCCTCTTACGACGTGCATGGTCTACAGTGGGGCGATGTTTAAGTAAAGCCCTCTCTAAAAATTAAGACGATTCCCCGGACCACTCCCTACGTATAGCCGAAAGACCGTCCAACTAGGCGTTAGTTTCACTCAGTGATCGACCACCCCTACTAGTGAGCAGAACCGCTCATATTCCAGGGAAAAGCGTCCACGGATGAGGCCCCTGACGAGCCACGCCGGAGAATAGCCTCCCCAGAGACTCAAAATGCTCTCTCAGGGCAAATCCCCCGAAATGAAGCCCCCCCCCCTCACCGGGAGCAAAATTTCGGAAGAAACCTAAGAGAGAGCGAAACTCACCCCATTTTAGTCGCCTCTTACGACATGCATGGGTTACAGCGGCGCTATTCTTAGCCTGGCCACCACACGGGATACTTCCAATGTTTATATATATATATATATATGTGTGTTTATAAATTAGTAAAAAATTAGTATTTTTTTATAAGGACTGGCTTAAAGGGACTAAACAAGAATGCTTTTCATCTTCCCCGTTATCTGTAGAGGACAGTGTAGGGATAAGGTGTTATTGGGCTATTAAAGCTCTGATCATGGCAGGAAGGTAACAGCAATAGCCGAGCCCCAGTTAGAACTTCACTGGCTACAGCATTGCCATCCATACCTTCCAAGGGTATTTTTCACCGCATCTCACGGACGATTCTATCATTTGTTTTTGTTTATTTATATATTTATTATTTTTTTTTAATTTGTCCCACTTTAATTATAAAATCTCCTTCTGAAGAATATAAAGGTGTTTTCTAAAATAACAAAAGTTTTTGTTTGTTTTACCAATTTTATTTTAAAAGAAAATATATTTAAAAATCGTATAATACTTCCAATAAATTATAATATTAAAAAAATATTAATAAAAGAAACTAGAGAAAGGAATTAATTCAATTCCTTGAATCCATTCAATCCAATTCAAATGAAAATGCCACGTTTTGTTTATGAATGATACTGCTAATTCCATATTCAGCACTAGTAAGACATCAAAATAAGAATAGTCCTCGTAAAAGTTTGTTGGATCTTATAATATTTTAAAAGGAATGACCATTATAAATGTCACTACATTATAAATGTAATGCGAAAAAATAATAAAACATCGCGTATATAATTTTTCAGTTTGTAAAATGTCCTTTTTCTGTCATAAAGAGTGGATATCATTTCTGAAATCAACATAGCAAACTTAGCTATTCGAAAGCAAACCTCGTTTCGACAAGTTTCAACTGTGTTATCGATGAAAAAATGAACTTATTATTTCACTTATGGAAATAAGTTTAACCGTCACAAGACCTTCTGACATCTCATGAATATTCAATGAGTTTCTTTTTCGTATAAAAATCCATGTTATTCGTGTTTTATTTTTATGCCTTGCAGCTCATTTTTAAGTATATACAGTAAAAACTCCATTAAACCAAACGCATTTTTTTTTTAATATTATGTAATAAAACTTTTCGACGCTAGATGGCGAAACCATCTACCCAAGAGATTCTCTCTCTCGCCATAATTGCTATACAGGCGAGGTAGTTAACACAGCATTCCTTCAGGAGTAGACATGCGATTCGAATATTATCCTTCTGTTGAAGAACATTTCCGTACATAATTTCTTTCATCAGATAGAAAAATGTGATTGTAAGAGTCTCAGATGTCGACATGCGAATGCTGCGAACTATTTACTGAAAACAAGCCTTTCTGCGTGCTCCTTCTATTGCAAGAAGTTGCCAAATTAAAATGTTTAGAAAGTCAATAAATTGACACTAATGTAAAACGATTATTCAGAGAAATGACAGTTAATCCGTCAGATGTGCAAATAAAACGTCCGCTCTGGCAGCAGGACTTTTAATGAAATTTCGCATTGGGATCTTTATTTATTAAATTTTTCATATCTAAAATTTAGTTTAAATCTGATCATTTTAGTAACATAATATCTCAAAATGATTTCAAGTGACACAAAATTAAATATATTTTTTAATTTATTTTTTATATATTATAAATAATATATTTATTTTAGTGTTTATAAAATTTCATCGCATTCCTGTAATATAGTAATTTTATGTGCTTTTCTTTTTTACTTGATTGTTTCATTTTAAAATTTTCCATTATAGACTACATTAGAACTACTTTTTTGATGTAATTTCAATAATTTCCTTAAATTATTTTGTCTATATTTATTTTATTAAGTATTAATTATATTATTTTATTCATAGGTCATTAACTCTGATTTCAATAATTTCCTTAAATTATTTTGTCTATATTTATTTTATTAAGAATTAATTATATTATTTTATTCATAGGTCATTAACTCTGATATAACTGGCCAGCAAAGGTTGGTACAACCTCTGCTACTAATCGCTCACAAAAATGTTTAGCAAGTTTGAGCGCAGTTAGCAGTTGGAAAATTATATTGTATTATATTATAGTTAAGATAAAAAGCCAAACGGCTAGTTTTCTGGCAACCTTAATAGAAATTAAGGGGGTAAAAATCCCTTGTTTTATAGCCAGTAAGCGAAACTTAAGATCCAGAACTACGATCTATGAGTTTCGTGTCGAAACTCTATTGAGCTAGAAACGGCAATATTCTTAATTATATACTGCAATTATTTTAATAATATTTTGCTGTCCTTTTTTGAAATAATATTCATTTTTGTATATTAAAGTTAATGTAAATCTTTCACTTAATGTATTTTATATTTTTATGATAAACTTTATTTTATATAAATTTTTGTTTTATAAATGTATAAAATAAAAATTTTATTATTTTCTTCATTCTATTTGTATCTTATGTTGTTTTTGATTTTTTTTTAATTTTTTATTTTCCCCACTAGTTATTCACTCCCCTTTATATTCCCCCCCAAACTTTCCAATCATTCATTTTTTTTAAATTTTTCCCCTACATTTGTTTCATTTATTTTCGTTTTTCAAGTCTGCGTCTATTAAGACCTTCTTTTCTCGCTTCCTTTTATATTTCTGTCTGTTGTAGCCTTTCCATGTCAGGGAATTTCTTTGAATGTATTTGACAGAAGAAAGTTTAGATTACATCACTGTACAAAAAGCGACTCCGTACAAGAGTGAACACACAGAATGAGATGGTTCTGGGAGCAGGTGTGAAGTGTGAATGTAATCTCTAAGACAAATCTCTGGTGTCGTAAATGTAATCGATTCGCCAACTTTAAATCGCTTCTAAGGTTCCGACTCGGCCTATTACGATATCCGATTTGAACTCATTTGTCGTCTACCTAGAAAAGCATTTGGAGAAAGGAAAACCAAATAACAAGCCCCATTTCCAATCTAAAACATAGCCAACGACTGCCTATTCATAATGGAACACTAAAATTGAAATGTTGTAAAAATAAAACCCTCTTGGGTGCTTTGAAATGGCATCAGTTTATTTTTAACTACAGCAAAAGTATTGCATCTAAATTGGTCTTAAGCTGAAACAAGATAAACAAAAAGAATTATTTATAGTCGTTAATGAGTACATAAGTTATTCGCCAGATGGCAGCACAGTATTCTACCAAGACAGATTATAATATTGAAAAAAAAAACTTGACCGAATTGAATTATTGATTTATTTAATAAACAACTAACACATATTTGCTTATTATTTATAAATTAGACATATAAATAAATATTAACTGAATATTATCTGATGATGTTATTAAATGTAATTTTAAAAAATTAATGTTTTCTGAACGCTACCATAAAATAATTTACTTAGATCTAAAAATAGTCAGCGAAGCGTGAAGAAATTGAGTAAGACTGCATAGAATTAATTTAGCAAAACATTCGGTTTTTTTTAAAAACATTTCTTCGATCGATTCTGATTCTTTCATCTTATTTAAAAAAGACTGCTGACTTTCGGTCCACAAATCAAATTTCTTCAGTGTTCAGCCTAACGTGATTTTTTACGTCAATATAAATAAAGAAGATCGAAGCGCCCTCCTATAATTAAATTAATTCGCTCACTTCACCTCATTTCTCGTTTTTGTATAAAAGGTAATATTTCTTCCACACATTTAATTAGCGACATTTTTTATCTTTCAATTTTGATTACCGCTAAGGGACCATCGACGAATTTTAAGCAATTTTGCTGCGTTGGCAGAGGAGTAGAGATTGCCAACATTGTACCGACTCAATAAATGGACCAATATCAGTTGTAATAATTGACTCTAACCAGAACGACGGATTTAATTAAAACCGAAAAGAAAAACGATTCATCAGCTCGAAGTCGCGTAGTGTTTCTTCCGGTTTGTTTAACAATTTTCTTGGCAATGTTTTCTTGAAGAATTATTCTGAATTGTAAATAAGGTTTAGCATTAAATTGAGTCACATGACATTTTATGGTTTGCAATCGAAATGACATTTAATTCTATACTTCGGAAGTCCGATAAAAATTAAAAGTACATTTTAGCAGGATTTCATTATATTTGAGGACTTATTTAAAAAAAAAGGTGTAGGAATAGAAATTAAGATTAAAAAACAATCAAAGTAACTGAAATATGATGAATATATTCACAGAAAACGTTGAAATTATTCCTTTTAAGTAATATTACTATTACATTTATTTAAATTACCTGAAACTAAATGAGAGTAGCTTTTAACTGAGCTCATTCTATTATATATGCAATTCCCACATCACAAATGGAATTTTAAGCTATTATTCTCACATTTGTAATTGGTATTTGAATTGTTACTGGAAATAATCAGGTTTCCACATAAATTCATAAATAAATTGATAAAAGGGAAACAATGCTTATAGAAATATACTTAAATTCATTATGTGGTCCTTGAAAAGACAAAGACTAAGAAAAATAGAAAGACGTATTTCTCGCCTACAAGTTCGTCAGCCTACAAAAAAAAAAAAAAAAAAAAAAAAAAAAAAAATATATATATATATATATATATATATATATATATATATTTTTTTTTAATAAAGAATGTGGTTGTTTTATATATCTATCTGTTCTATTCCCTCACCCATTCGGCTGGTGTGTGCGTGTGGGGGGGGTAACTATATGCTACCATAGTAGGGAATTAATGTGGTTTGCCGTTGCCTTCCATGCCGTACTATATCGTATGACTGTATCCTGAGTGTTCAAGGAGCCGGTTTGCCTGCTCGCAGGATGAAAAACCCCAGATAAACTTGTGGAAAAAACCTGCTATTCACGCTCAAGACCGACTAACTTGGCTATGGCAGATCCTTAAGCTCCTCAGACCTCCGACGGGAATCGAAACTAGGACACTCCTTCCTCAGGCATATGGTTGCGAAGCGCTTGGCCACGAGGCTAACCGCAAGAGATTCTTTACATATACAAATATGTAATATGATCATCATTGTCAACAGTAAAATGAACTTAAGAGATGTATGCCGTTTAATTCATCCACCTCCGATACGCTACTGTTGTTACACCTGATATCTTGAGAATATAGTATTCTTAGTTATCATGGTGTAACATGAAAAATAAATAACATAAATAAAAACCCCTGCATAAAAAGGATAATTTAATTAATAAAATATTCTTGCATCCGGTATAAATTGAGTAAAATGTAAAGGTCTATTGTTTAGTTAAGATAACAAAAGAAAAGAATGTATTAAGATGTATTGTGACTAAACAAGGAATTTGTATTAAATAAGTAGCTAACTAAGAATTAATATAGTAATGCGATTAAGAATGAAAGAGTTAAGTGCATAAGTATAAAAGAATGAGTCATGAAATACGCTATGTAAGAGGCTACAGATTAAGCATTAAGTAGAATTCTGAGAAAAGGTTTAAAAGGGGGTTAAGATAGAGGCTAACAAGAGAAATAACGGAATATCGCTTAGGGCCTATACCCTGATAGAAACTTCGTTACGAGTTGCCGATCAAAATGACGTATGGCGGCCAAATGCTACCCAATTAGTAGACAGACGGAAAACAAGTAGGAGGCGGGAAAAAGAAGTAAGAAAGGGCGCCGTTAGGATAGCAGCTATAAAAGGGTTGGTAACCCCTCCCCGGGGCTTTTCGAAGAGTAGGCACTTTTCGGAGTAGGCTCTTTTGGTTTTGGGGGAAGACGTTTAGATAGTCAAGGAGGCTTGAGGCCTTTTTGCCTTTTGCCAGAGGAGAAGAAACGTTTGGATAGTCGCGGTGGTTTTAGTTTGGTTTTCTAGTGAATTTCATGGTGTTCCTGAGTGGAGAGATATGGCTTATATCCTCATGCCACAACAAGGAATCGAAGGTGAGCGGGAAAGCTATTCCCGTATTACTATGTAGAAAGCGAAATATGCCATAGAGTCATAGGAAACTGTGAAGATATCGATGTCCTCGTTTCGGATAGTACAGCCGACCGCGCATATGTTTATATAGCCTGAATTGCAAGAAGTTATGCAAGCAAGTTCGTTCAGTAGAAGGTAAAGGCCCGTAAGTGAAGCTAAAGAAAGGTATTGTGAATTTTGTCTTATGTTAACTAGAATTTGTTTGTGATAGGTACCATTGTCATAATACGGAACTGTTAAAGTGATTAGGGAGAAATTATAATAGGACTTTAGAATTTGATAGAGAGTGTTAAAAGTAAGCTAGCTAGTGTTGATAATTTGTGAATAATTAATTATCCTAAGAATCTTGAGTGCCTACTACTTTGTAAAAGGAAAGTTAATGACATAGCTGTGTGTTAATGAAGTAAATGGTTTTGTTAATGTTGAGTTTGATTAGTGTGAATTGAGTAATCAAATAGCCTGAGGAATTTGAATGCCTAGTGTGATGTGTAGAGAATCGGAATTGTCATAAGTATGTGCTAGAGTAGTTAATGATTTTGTTAGTGTACTTGAAGTTGAATAATCTAATAATGTGTGGTGATCTAATTTTTCCATGTTAAGTGAATTCATGTTTTGTATGAAATTTTGTGGCGGCATGATCGTAGTAACGTTTGTCGAATCATAGCCCAACTACTTGTATTAAGCTAATTTTAGTGTGTAAGTAATTTAATTGAGTATTTTGATATGTACCATGTTTAGAGAAAAAATAAACCTTTTGTTTAATAATAAAAAAGACAGTTGTCTGATATTCCTAATCCAATGCACCGCTTAGAAACATTCGAGCCTAACCATGCGGGGAATTAATGTTAAGAAACAGGAAGTTTAAGGAATTAATGTTGAGTGACAAGAAATAGTGTCACGACTGCAATAGTTACACTTTCAGATATTTGAGTTCCTTTTCTCTGTTTATGTATAAAATATCTTAAACTAAATATCCCAAAGGGCGCAGTTAAAATACAAATGGGATACTACGGGGAACAATAACTCAGATATTAGTAGAAATTTTGGTGATGTCTTGAAAGTAGAAGTTAGAAGAATATAGACGAAGGCAGTTTGTAGGACAAACAAAATCGTAAGATAGAAAGGGACATAACACTCTGGTTACGACAGTTTAAACATGAATGCATATATTTTAATCACAGATTAAAATATATGCATTCACAAAAAACTTTAGCTGTTTGTGTAGAAGTCTTCAATAACTTTAGTTTACAATAATGTCACAAATCAAAATTATTAAAAGGAACGGCTATGAGAACAACAACACCAATTTCTCGAGAAAAAAAATACAGAGTACAAAAAAATCCTGAAAAAAATTAAAAAAAACAAACATTTTATTGAATATATGAGGCTACTTTATTATTATATGATTTTTTTAAGTGTAAAAATATAATTAAATGTTATTACCGATATGCAGTCTTTCTGTTCGTGTGGAACTTATATTTCAGCAACAAGATTATAGTGTAGGACCAACATCAAATCGTTCTCTACAGATATGTCGTTGTTAGTGAACAATAAATAAATAATAATAATAAATAAATAACGATACTATCTGTATTTCCTTAGAATAAAGAATCCATATCCGTGTCGCATTCTTTAAAATATATGAGTCATAGTTGTGTAAAGGTAACAAGTAACATTTTCTATGTGGCTATTTTATTTTATTTATTTTTTTCGATCGAAGCTAACGGTCTCAGGTTATGGTGGTAGTAGAAGCTCTCTCTCTCTCTCTCTCTCTCTCTCTCTCTCTCTCTCTCTCTCTCTCTCTCTCTCTCTTAAATGCGATTTCACTTCCCAAAAATGTAACCGGAAAATATATTTCGTAAACGGAACAGATTCATAACAACAAGGCATTCATATCCTTGACGCTAAATGAAAACAATACGACTGAACACTAAAACATTACCGTTTACACAAACTGCTTGGTTGATCGAGTGAACATAGCGCATCTGCTCTTCAATTTACAGGCTATAATTCGAATCTCACCTATACAATGGAGATATGTGAGGGTCCTTTAAGCAGCAGCAAATGTGGAACTTTGCTTCAGCAATTTGTAAAAGGGTCGTCGATGCTAGGTCTATAGAACAGGGTTTCCAGATTTTCTAGCCATTATTCCCCCCCCCCCCCACTTACTACTAAGGTATAGATTTCTAACTTCTAATGGATGAACTTTATTTTACAATTAAAGCATGTAATGTTAAAAACTCTATTTTTTTTTTTTCAAACTTTAAACCCATAAGCAGATTCGAGTATCACACAGCAAACAAACTTTTTCTATTTAAAATCAGGACACAATTCAAAATAACGCAAATCCTTTGACATCGGAATTGTTAACAAATAACAAACTACAGTCATAAATGTTTAAAGAATGATAAATTATTCGTTCTTAGACAGAGATGTGCATAATGATAAATGTTCATTTAGAAGTAAATATGCAGATGTACCTACATTCGTGTTATTTTGCACATTTGTCTTATAGAATTGTAATTTGTTTCCAATATTCTCCCAGACCAGCGCTTCTTAAACTTTCTCCACTCGCGACTGTAAAATTAAGTATACAAATTTAAGGGTAATAAATCATAAAGAAATTTATTTTAAGTTTAACAAGCTCTGTACTAGACAAATTTGTCCTATCTTTGGAAATTTTGATCGTTGTGCGTTCAGAAACACTTCACTGTTGCCAAATTTTTCGCGATCCACCTGTCCTAGACAAATTCGTCTTATCTTCGAAAATAAGTATAGAGTTAGTATTTTCAAACCAAACCTACGACATTTCCAATCCTGAGAGGTATTCACATATACGCTTGCCTAAGAACTAGTTATAGAAGTCCCTTATATATTCTTAAAGAACTGCATGTACAATTTTTTTAATATATGAATATAAATGTGTATCTATTATTAAAAAATTTAGTGTGGGAAAAAACTTACTGAAATTAATTACTATAATTAAAATTAAGTGATATTTTAAAAATGATTTATATTTTTAATTAAGTACAATAATTTATTTAGTCAAAATAATTATGATTATTGTTAAATTATGGATAAAGCTTTTCTAATCACGTTTCCATTATTTTTCAAATAGTGAGACATTACCTTAACGTCAAGATAATACAAGAAATCAAGAGAACACATCTTATTGGTCTATGCATTCAAGTGGGATGATGTCATATAAAATAAAATATAAATTCATATAAAAATTTGCATGCCATCTCATTAAAATATTAAAATTTTTATTTCAAAGGCAAACAATGTTAAAGTATTTTACGAATTATAACATATCGATATTTAATGTAATACACTCTCCTATTAATATTTCCAGGACAATTACCGCATAAGTGGGTTCAAAGGCTAGTTTAGCTTCTGCGATCATTAATTTTCACAAGTCTGAAAGCAAGTACTGGAATTTGTAATTAAATAAATTGATTCAAACATCCCTTAAGGATAGGGGGAGGAGGAAAACGAATGCAATATAGGCGTAGATATTCTAGCTATCGTTTGCTGGCCTCTCAATAAGAAGAGCTTTAATTAAGTCCACTCCAAGTAGAGCCTTGAGACAATTGGAAACTTACTTTTCGCGAACACACTGCTTTGCCGCTGCCATTTGGATCAAAGACAGTCTTGCGCCTTGGGAACAAGAGCATGCGTGCCATCTGTCAAGATGTCTTTAGTGAGTGAAGATGAAATACTGTAGCGTCTTCATCCGTTGAGCGCGCGTGCACACACACACACACACTGAAGAGAGAAAGAGGGACAGAGAGAGAGAGAGAGAGAGAAGATTGGCTTCAAGTGGCCAAGATATCGGAGACAGATTGACAGGCAGCGAGACGCACAGAAAAGTGATCTTGTCAGTGATCGAATAGACAGAAAGAAAAGGAATCGTTCCATTATCCCGACCTATCTACAGGCTCTCGTGCCATCAGGCATCACCTTTGAAAAATGAGGAACAACGCGATCACAGACAAGATTGTTTTACTTTCGTCATATTCTTCGTCTGTGCTCAAGGCAGTGTCTCCTCGCGTCAAGATAAAAACTTACAAAGTAAAATTCCTAAGCAGGCCTTACTTGGGTGTTCACTGCTTCGAGATAAACAGCTTTATCAAAACGTATCTTGGACACAGAGAGATGGCAGATCTACGGTCATGGAAAGCGTTCTTGAGAAGGACAAGAAAATCTGTCTATATCATACGGGGATTTGGAAATTTAAAGACATTTTCCAGTATGGTTAACGCAAAGAAATCTATTGGTTTATTTTATTTTATTTTTATACTACAGATGTCAGGTTGATGTCATTTCATCACTAGATGGCGCTCCGATAGCAGTGAAACTGAATATTTTATGCATGGTTATACTGCAGATGGGATGGTTTTTGATTTTTAACTTC
This sequence comes from Typopeltis vanoorti, assembly GCF_054136105.1. NCBI lineage: Eukaryota > Metazoa > Arthropoda > Arachnida > Uropygi > Thelyphonidae > Typopeltis > Typopeltis vanoorti. Next base: position 152,760,000 of record NC_143553.1, on the reverse strand, counting down.
TATATCTTCCACAAGCATAGATTTTACTCCTGATAATGAAGACGTGGGCTGCTATAAAATTTAATTTTGTAATGCTATTTAACACACCAGTATATCAACAAAAATTCTTACTGACTTAGCATGAGACCGGTTAACCAACCTTCAACTGAAAAGTCATTAAAATAAACACTTTCCAGCTGAAGTCCTAATTTTAGGGTTGTTTCTTTTTGTATTAAGACTGGAATTGAATCCAGTTCTTTACAATCGGAGTGTCGTGGCTAGCAGCTTCCCTAGAGAGAGAGAGTTCTTTAAATTATTTGCGTTACGGCGGATTTTTAGGAATATTTCCAAGGACAAGTGTTGTCCTTCGTCTGGAAAGACACCCAGGTTCGATCCCATTCCCACCTAATAAATGTTTATAATGTTTCAATTAAAGGTGAGATAACCGACCGGTTTCATTTGATTAAGACGTGTACTCAAACGTGGCATTATTTATTTGTTTATTTTTTCCCATTAAAAGGACAAATCTTCGGAGAACGCATTGGCATACTTAACAGAAATTGGTAATAGGAGTATATGCGCCAAAATAATCAAAATTGGGCCAGGAGAGAAAGAAAGTTATTGACTTAAGACCGGTAGCGGCTCGTGGCTTGAAATCGTGAGACTGCTGCAGCTTTCGAAATATGCATACACACTGTAAGTACAGTGTATACGTGTTTGGATAAAATATCAAAATTATGGTAAAAATTAAAAAAAAAAAAAAATAACGTGAAATATTATTATTTATTATCGATAAAATTATACAGTTTAGTATCATTCAAAATTACTTAAAATAAAATCCATTATAATAACCACAATAATGTTCTAAAATAAAAACTATAACAAATGTTATGTCTTTAATTGTAATGTCCAAATATTTAAAGACACCAAATAAACACGATAAGCACTACAAACACTCTACTACTGGTACAAACTGCATATAAACAACAATGGAACTGCGCGACGGACAGTGCCGCATTACACTAATAGCTTGCATCTTATTATGACGTGCATATGCTTGCGCGTGTAGCAATGTGACACTGTGGTAAACACAGTGCTGCTAGCGTCCTTCGCCCTCCTAAAAGCTGCAAGATGGATTTCTATTATTTTTTTATACAAAATAAGAGAATTGTATAGGATTGTTGATGATAAAATTAAATATTAGAAGCAGATATAAATAAATTAATCAATAAATTTATATATCGAGAAAAATTGGGGCTGCTGCAGTGTCTATGCACGAGCCGCCCCTTCTGAAGACACTATTAGACCTAATACTTAAAAGATGGGGATGAAATCTATCTCTGATTTGATCCAGAAAATTATCCTATTTAAAAAAAAAAAAAAAAAAAAAAAAAAAATCCTTAGAAGAAGCATGTCATATCAGCTACCGGGAATTGTACATGCTTAAAAAGTAGGGAAAAGTAACATAAATTTAAAAGATCTAATCAAAATTCACCTGTCCTAATAGACCATTATTTTAATTTGGGCAAAAACAGTATCAACATAACATTCCGAAGTTAAGATGGTGCTTCCACCTGGTGAAAATAACGGGAATGCGGAAAGACAGTGAAAATGAATGCTAAAATCCGTCGTGTGTATTTTTCCCTGCAGTTAAATAATCCCAGAAAGTGTGTATTCATTTATCAAAGATTCTGCTAAGATATTTAATGAAAACTAAAATGGGTGTCAGAATAGACTGCATTGAAAAAAGCATCCCTACAAAAATACGATAACGTAAACGAAGTAAGAAATGAAAGACAAACACAACTTTAAACACTCAAGTTCGAAAATAATCAAACAAACCAAAAAAGAAGTCATTGTGTTCTCGAACTTTGAAATGTTGATCCCTTTAGGCCAATTCACCTGCTTTCGAAATAGACTTTGTGAGGTTAAAGGAATACCCGTTGTATGGGTGTGTATTGATCGCTATTCATCAAGTACTCCGGATGCCTCCATGCTATAAGAAAATTGTAACTTGAAGGCTAGCAACTTCTCTGTTCCTCCAGCTTGTCTCTTCCTTTGAATATCTTCTTTCCGTAGAAATCAATCATCCTGCTTGTGTTGTGAAGCGGGATTTACTTTGCTCTTAGCTTGCCAGCAAGAGGTATCTAAGCCCTCGAGGGATTGAAGAGCGTAACGCATCTATCTGCAGGAGTAGAAGATGAACAGTAGGGGGGGAAAAGAAAGAAGGAATTGGACTTGGAAAAAAAAAAAAGTTGTGTTCGTAACGGAGAAGTGTATTATTTCTCAATCTACACCGCTTTAGGCGTTAAAAAAACACGTATCCGAAGTCAGTGCTTTAGTTCGCAAAACAACACACTCCTTTTGCTACCAACCGATTAGTCATTCTGTTGAGACTGTTCAAAATAACAATAAACATTCTTCGTTTGTGACGTCACAATGGCTCCCATGTGACTAGAGGTATGTTTCACTATGGCCTATGGCGCTATTGTTCGACCCGCTTTCCTCTGGGATGGAAACATGACATTAAAATAAATGGGCATTCTCGGAATGGGAACGTGAAGTATACACTATAACATCAAAAGTTCTACAACCCTCTTTAAATACCGCATAGGGAATGAATCCATTCCCCATTTAATTACTCGTTTCTTTTTAATACTTTTATTCGGCGCATGCATTTTGGTTACATTCACTCTCTTTCCTTTAAGAAACCAGCGTTGCGAAAGCCAAGTTCAATTTTTTGATGTTTTGTTGTCGGACAAATAGGATGAAAAAAGGATAGCGTGTCAGCTCTCCAAGAGGGTGATGAATTTCATTATCCGGTGTGAAATTGCCACCTACATACTGGAGGTCTGAGATAGCTTAAAAAAGTACCATGTTTGGTCTCTAGAACTGGGAAACCTGATTTCTTAACACTTACCAACAGTACTTAAATATGTAATAAATTTACAAACCTTCGTGGCTGGGATCAATTAAAAATATAATGCCAACCAACAAGCTGGGAATGATATTTTGTCTTTTTAATATCAATATCACTAGGTGGCGTTGCTGTATGTTTTAAAGCACATATGCATCACCTTTTTTTTTGGCTTCACCCAATCTGGGTGAAGCAAGAAGGCTTTTCATTTTCCCCGTTATCGGTAGATGAAAATGTGTGGATAGGGTGTCATAAAGCTATAGGTTCTGGTCATAGCGGGGTAACTGCAATAGCGAAGTCTTAGTTAAAATTAATGGTTCTTGAGAAAATCTCTAATAATGACCTTCCTGGAGGTAAATTTATAAAAATAGCCTTAATTTTAATCTCATATTATAACATTAATCTTGTTTTTGTTGTATTATTAATTATAAAAACGAACAAAAGCTTGATTTTATTCCTTTTTCTCATGTAACAGATGACAGTGATTTAGTATTATATAATATTTTAACTCATATAAAATATAATTTAATAATTAATATTAAGAAAATATAATTTAAGAAAAATTTAATTTTCATTTAACATTCTCAGAGATATTTAAAATCTAAGATCACACCATTTATTTTTTCTGTGTAAATATTTTATAAGGCAGAAATTCCCATTTTAATTTAATTTTAAGGAAAGCAGATCTGAGTAAGTCTTGGAAGACCTATAATTACCATGATTAATAATAATTTACCTTAGAACAATAGAGTTATTTAATTTTTACATTTTATGTAAATATTGATATTGATCATAGACAGAACAATGTTTTGCATTTTATATATCTATGGCTTGTTAATTTCAATTAAGATTTATAACATGTTTTGTCAAGACCTGAAACTCATTTTTTTCCCTTTTCACTTGTGCCTTTAAAGTTTATAAAAGCGAAGAATATTGAAATAAGAACCAGACATGAACGAAAGCAAAGAAAGAAAATCATAATAACTACAACCATCTCCTTAGACCGCCTTCATTCTGCTTTATATGAATTTGCTGTCATTTTCTAAAAGGAAAGATGAAGCGCCCTCTATGTATAGTAAACAAGAAGGTTGAACGAGTAGTAATGGATTATATTGTTTTGTTGTTTAAGTCTGTTTCGACTTTAATTCCCAACAGAACATTTGTCTGAGTGAAAATAAAAGAATGTTTCCTCTCTGCATGATTTATTGCGTCTCCTAAGTACATTTGATCAAAGTGAAGCGAACACATCTTCTTAAAGTGAGGCACAATTTACGTGTAGGTATTGTAACTCGCGGAAGAACAACCGTGTGTTGTTGGAAAGAAATCCCTTCGTTAGCGGCATCGCTATCAAATGAACATTTTGCATCAACGGCCTCGTGCATCATATCACTTCGAATATGGTACTTTAAGCTCGCAATGCGTGGAAGATATTTTTTTGCACTTTTTTTTTTCTCTTTTTCTCCCAACAATTTGTAACTGTTCCATCAGTCAATACAAATAGCTCGTTGCCCTTCACATACGTTCAACCGTATTTTGTAGTTTGTAGAAGGCATGGATGAAGCACTTCACGAATACGCAAGGGAAATAGAAGCAATATAAAATGTCTGGAAGAAAAAGATACGCGTATGGAAAGATATAATTACAGTGGCTCTGTTTGTAGATTGAAATGTCTTTGATGGAATCTTTTTCGCTAATGCAACGTTTGCAAAATAAGAAAAATATTCATTTTTCTCTATTCCAAGATAACCTTTTTGCATAATGGAACTTTTAACTAGCCAGATATATATATATATATATATATATATATATATATATATATATATATATATATATATAAAATTCAAGCCACGAATATTCTATTCCAAATCTAGAGAAATAAATATAAATATTTGCATTTGCAATGATTATTCAAGAATTTTATATTTATAAATGGTCTTCGAGATGGAACTCGTTCTAACATAACATAACAGTATATCCTTATATAATAAGGACTGGCTTAAAGGGGCGAAGCAAGAATGCTTTTCATCTTCCCCGTTATCTGTAGAGGACAGTGTAGGGATAAGGTGTTATTGAGCAATTAAAGCTCTGATCATGGCAGGAGGGTAACAGCAATAGCGGAACCTCAGTTAGAACTTCATTGGCTACAGCATTGCCATCCGTTACCCTCCAAGGGTATTGGATTGAATGAATCAATCACCGCATCTCACGGTCGATTGATTCGATTCGACCCCACCCATAACAGTATAGTCCTTATAGTCCTTATAAGGACTGGCTTAAAGGGGCGAAGCAAGAATGCTTTTCATCTTCCCCGTTATCTGTAGAGGACAGTGTATGGATAAGGTGTTATTGAGCAATTAAAGCTCTGATCATGGCAGGAGGGTAACAGCAATAGCCGAGCCTCAGTTAGAACTTCATTGGCTACAGCATTGCCATCCATTACCCTCCAAGGGTATTGGATTGGATTGAATGAATCAATCACCGCATCTCACGGTCAATTGATTCCTTTTTTAATCCCCATAACAGTATAGAATAGAAAGCATGTAATTAAATTAACTTTATGAGAAAATAAAATTGGTGTGGGAACCAAAAAAATACTGTTTTTAATTATTTAAAATAAAGTAGTCAATTTTGTCATTAATTTTTCATTAATGCGATGTTTTTAATTTTTGATTTTAGTTATTTAAGCAAACTCCCTTTTTATACCGAAAAAATAAAACTTTTTTTTTTCAAATAAAAGGCAAAGTGTAAATGGCATGCTATTTTTATATTTCTCCCAAGTAAATGCTATATCATTAAAATATATATATATATATTTTTTTTTAAGTAAATGTAAGGATTTAAAGCTGCTATCGTTTCAAATGATTTTATTGGGTTCCTGCTTGCCAACCTTCGAAGTTCATGTGTTGTCACTGAGAACCACATGATGCGCCTACTGAGAAAGTGATAGGCTGTCTCTCCTAATAACAAAATAGTTAATAAAAATAAATAAATTCTCTTACGTATTTTTATGTCCTAAAAGGAGAGTAGGTGAGGCCGTTTAGCTATCACTTTTGGAAATTATTTAGTGGGCTTTCAATCTCCATTAGCCAATCAGATATCTGGCCCAAGACTATTAGTGATTTTAAACGACATCCGGGAAGAGAGTACAACAGACAACTGCTGCTGCTTCGTAGCCTTTAGTACTATATATATATATATATATATATATATTATTGTCTGAAATAGGTGAGTTCTACAGTTGATTTTCTTGGGATGTGCGATTAAAATCCTGACTTTGCCGTAGAAATAAACCGTACTTGTCCATGCCAAAGATCGACTAACTTGAGAGTCAGCCGAATAATGTCTTCGAAATTGGTCCCCTCGGCGACTTTAGAACAGTCTTTCTTTTGGGCGGTCTAGTGCTATGGATACAAACGCCCCTTTCCACAGGGTTGTTCGAATTTAAAATTATATCATGAAGACAGGCTTGAAATTAGAGAATGCAATCCGCTTTAGGACGCTTGTATTTGTTTAATATGAACAGTACTTCGTAAACTTAAGAGGTCAGGTTAGTATGAAATTTGACCGATAAAATATGATAAACAAGAAATCCTTTTATAAATTACCATATTCAACTACATGAAGAAAGTTAAACTTCGGAAACACTAACAAAGAACAACAGTAAAGAAGTTAACACTGCGAATTCCCAGTATACTTCAGTTTGTGGCATGCTTTTGTATAATGCCTTTGTCTTATTTTGAAGAAGTTATTTGGATTAGCTAAATGAGTAGCGCAGTGGGTAAGACAAAGTCGGTTGCGACTTGCATCAAAGAAGCCTTCAAACTGCTTTTCGCACAATAAGTTTCTTAAGTGGGCTTTTAGACGATAATACGTGAAAATCGTTTTTTGATCCGTGTGGTTAATGATGTTTAAATTTGTCAATTATTGTTATCTCGGGGCTTAAAACATCGAGGTTTTTTTTCTTCGACTTTTGAAAATAATTAAAAGTGCTTGGATCCAGTTGCTATTATCCTTCTCACCGCTGTAACACGCCCTCCAGTTCACAATCTCTTGTTGTCATGGTAACCAAAACAGTCGTTTCATTATGTACAGAGAAAAATGAGCAAGTGAGGAAAAGGGTGTTTTTTTATGGATAATAATAATAATAATAATAATAATAATAATAATAATAATAATAATAATAATAATAATAATAATAATAATAATAATAATAATAAACATTAGAAATGCTTCATGCATTTTATACTTACTGCTTAATATTTTATATAATACTTAAAAATACTTAAAATTCCCTTTATTGGTATTTTTTTTTTTAAGGAAGTACAGTGAAGGAATTAAAAAAAAATCAGATAAATTGCACATGGAATAAAAAAAACTCTTTATATACTTGGAAAATTTCGTTTTTCATGACAAAAATAAAATAAAATAAAAAAATAAAAACAAAATAAAATAACTTCTGATTAATCTACAAATAAATCTCAGGAAACTCGGTTGGATTTATTTATTCAATTAAGGGGAAATCCACCATATTTTCAGTTCAGCAGAGTGAATTTTGCACAGAATATTTTTCTACTAAACTAAATTTAAATAACTTGCTCACTAAAAAAAAAAAAATCTCAGTAATGTTTTATATAAAACAGAGCGACTTATAACTTCTAAAGTAGCTGCTATTTTAGACATGTAGCTTAACAAAATATTAATCGTGCCATGTTAAGAAAAAAAAAACTACCGAAAGAATGAAAATATCTTGCTTGTTAGTTGAATAGGTTCCTTACAAGTTTCTTGTCCGATAAAAAAGATCTGTTTTCATCCTCTAGTGTTTGATGCAAACTCTTTTATGTACATAAACACACAAATGGGTATTCATATCTAATCGTTTATCAGTTTATTTTTTTTTTCTAATATTCCTTGCATTCTACTTGCATATAACGATATTCAATATGAAATATCATTATATGCATAGACTAATGTACACGGTAGCTCAGTACAAAAACCCTTTGGTCGGAACGACCAGGGTTGATTTCCATCAGTGAGGCTGGTCTCCTACGGAGGTAGGGTTTTTTTTTTTTTTTTCTTTCACCCGGAAACTCGGCAAACCGGCCCCGTGAACACACACCGATCTACAGTCAAAACATACATACTTTGGAGGGCACAACCTCAACCGTTCCTAAGGGACGGATGAGAAATATTGGGGGAACCCTGCACGATAACAACAACAGTGAGGTACACCAGAACTTCTCATGTCAGCAATTGTATGGAATACTTGAAAGAAAATACAATTATTTGCACTTGGATCTCATATATCCTATTGTTAATATGTGCATTTATAACCATAATGATATACTTTTATGGAAATACATAAGGATGGTTAACTCTAACAGCCGTAGCAGAGGAAATAGCGGTTGAACGAAGATGAAAATATGTTCTATGAGTTGAGAGGTGAACACACACACACACGTTAATACTAAGAAAGATTGAAAGGTTAATCCAGGAGATAGAAATAATTTCATGGTGTTTGGACATGTGATATTGTAAGAAGTAAGAATAGAAAAAAAAGGCTCTTTTTGCAATACGGTTGTGTTTTTCTAGCATTGACGTTAATAATTGTCAGATTTTGAGTGAAGGGTTGTACGAAAAGTAGTAGATATTTAAGAGGTCTGTTCATTTATTTACAGCAAAGAATAAGAAAGAGACATGAAATGAGAGCGAATTTCTCATTAGGAAAACTGCGTTTCAGCAGATAATTGATCAATCAATCAATTATCTGATGAATCAAAGAGTGTTTTTTTTTATTTTAGAAAAATTAAATTTTTTTCCCCGCAAACGGACATGTGTTATTTATAATAGACGGTTATAAATATTGCTGGTAAAACGACTAAACTACTAACGCGGCGTCATGCTAAACCACAACCAGCAATCAATGGGAAAAGGTCATAGATATTGTCGGAAGTGATTAAGGGAAAAGAATGTTTTTTGGTACTCCAGCATTAGTTGCGAATTTCGACGATAAAAATCGTTCCACCGTCACCAGTCGTTTTTTGCTATTGCGAAAACTGGCAATCCAATTACGAAACGAAGACCATTTTGGGAGTCAACTTAAGAGACCAGTCAGGTGCGACCACTTGAGTTTCTTGCAGACTTCAATGACGTGCAAAGGTGGGGGGGGCGGGACGAAAACAAAGATTTTCTTGTGTAAATCAATACTGGTTCAATCCATACTGGCATTCGTTTATAGAGGACAGCTTTACAATATTTACAAGCGAGAGCAGGGGGGGGGAACTGTCTATAGGAATAATATTTTCACTCTTTTATAAAAGATAAATAAAATTAAAAAATGTTCGATTCTGAAGAAAGAATGCGAAATTTTATTATTATTTATTTTATTTTATTTTTTTGAAATTCGTTTGACATTTTTCCAAATTAATAACGCAGCTGATCTAACAAACTGAAGATATTTGGATGATCCCCTCACCTTGTTGACTTTGAGCTAAATGGTGGATTCGACTTCAGCGTTATCCGTATTCATAATTGATAGTTTCCTTATATATAGATTCCATTCAGAACTGTAGAAAGAAATTCGATTTTGTTCCTCATTCTTAAGCCTTTGTACATAATCAATACACTAACTGGAGAAGAATTTATTAAAAATATAAATAAATAACTCACAAATAGCAATTCTTCACTTTAATAGGTATCAAATGGGAAAAAATTGCTAGTTCAGGATTTATTCAAAATTATCCAAGGAGAAATCCGTTTACAAATATTTATATTATTGAACCTACTTATAAGAGGGTCCATCAAACTTTTCCCTACAAAAGATATAGTAAAGCCAGGATTCCATTTTTTTTTTTTTTTTTTTTTTTTTTTTTTTTTTTTTTTTTTACTGGGTTCTGCATGATTTATCATGGTGAATATTTATTGGGTAATTTAGATTTCGATATCATATCGTAAATTTTTCCTTATTTTTCTTCACTTCCTCTATTCATATACCAGTGGGAAAGATTATTAGTAAAACTACTCTAATAGGGAAGCAACTAATATATTGATTTATTAATGTTATCTAAAACGATCATAAAATTTAAAATATTTATATATTAAAAATTTTAAATTATTGTTATTTTTAAATACTTCTAAATGAATAAAAATTGTTTTATATTTAAAACATGAATATACCATTTATAAGTTTAGATGTTTCGAAATAATTAGCTGCAACCAGGTTAAAATTAAACCACACCCCGTGTGATGGTCGAGCTAAGAACAGAGTTACTGTAGCCCATGCATGTTGTAAGACGCGACTAAAATAGGGCACAATGAGCGGTTCTGCTCAGTGGTGGTGGTGAGGGGGGGGGGGAGCGTGACTGAGTGGAATCAACGCTGAGTTGAACGATCTTTCGGCCACTCGAGAGGAGTGGGCCGGGGGATCGTCTTACTTTTTAGAAAGGGTTTTACTTACATACCAGCTCCACTGCAGCCCATGCATGTCATACGAGGCGATTAAAATGGGCACCCAGGGAGGATAATGGATGGCAATACTGTAGCCAACGAAGTTTCAATAACATAGCTCAATAGCACCCTATCCTTACATTGTCCTTTACAGATAATGGGGAAGATAAAAAGCATTCTTGCTTCGCCCATCTAGCCAAAAAAAAAAACTTCAAAAGTTTTCTAAAAAATACACTGCAACAATTAAATTTGGATTAATTAAACTACTTAAGAAAGAGCAGTGGTGTAAGAGGAGTCATGCAGGGATATATACCCGATGTCTGTTTATGTATTTCAAGCATAACTGGTAAAAGGATCCATATCAGAAAAACTAAGAATATCTGTAAATGGACAAAAAATCTTCATACAATATCTGATGATTATTCAGAAAACAGATTACTTCGAATAACTTTTTGTTGCGAAAAATATATATTCTTCGTGAACGTACATTTTTGAACAAACATTGCAAAAACGAAAACAACAAAATCGCGTGTCTATTGATGCTATTATTTCATTAATTTTTATTTCATTAGAACATGTAAGTTTCGTTAATGCGTCTGTTTGAGTTTCATTAATTGTGGAGATTGCACTACGTGTGGAATTAATGAATTTAGAAATGAGCGTGTAGCCTTTGCTCAAATGGCAAAGGAGATGCTATTATATATTCCCATATATTCGGGTGAAACAAACTCATCTCATTTAAAAGCATCTTTCTTAGCAAACCGCCGTGAGCGTGCATTCATATTGTCCACAAACAGATACACAATACACCCATGCATATGGATGTGTTTATTGCAAATTCACTCCACGCTAGCCAGGTAATTACAATTTCAGCAGAAAAGCTCATCAATCAGAACTGTAACATCTTTGCGTAATACCACACAGATTTCCCGTAAGTGCTATTAATCATTATTCGTTTCTGTAATTCATGAGTCGGCAAATCGCCGTTCCCTAAAGATTTTCGGAGGAGAAAGCTTAATGTTAAGTAATGGCGATTTAAGTAAAGATTAATTAAATTCTCTACTTATGGATTATTTTATATTCTCTTCGTGTACAGACCGTTTAAATCTAAGCAACTAATTATCAGTGCATCCGACTTTTCTTTCACCAGTTTTTTTTTTTTAAAGTTAGGGTTTATTGCGTTCCAATTGCTCACAACTTACGATGAGGGCGCTGGCGTAAACGGTTTAAACAATGGACGAAGGTTTCAGAACATTAACAACGATAAATATAACTTATGGCTTTTATCCGAGGGCTTCTGTGAATTCTTAGAACGATACTGTAAATTATGTTTGCTTATTTTTTTTATTGTAGCAATATTATCTTAAGATGAAATTTCCACTTTTTTATTTTTTTAGCTTTCCTAGTCATTTTCTCACACGTACTGATCATTTTGCCAAAAAATATTGTTCGCACAGTCCGAAAAAAACTAGTGTGCGGGCCTTCGTACAAAAGATAACTACCGGTAAAAAAAAAAAAAAAAAAAAAAAAGGATGTTACGTTTCAAATTATATATTGTTGACCTCAAGCATGCAACGATAAACTCTCGTTCAATGATGTTTTTCGCTTTCACTGCGCGTGCCAAAACGCACGCGGAGACGAGTTTACGTTACGCTGTTAATAAAAGACTGCTGTGTTATTTTTATCGGAAGTTGAAGAAATGGACATTTTAGAAAAGCTTCACATTTTCTCCATCATAATTTACTCAATTTCTGGCTGGTAAATAATATGTTTTTCGAAAATATTCTAACCAGTAAAGAATTATTGAATAAATAATAATAATAATAATGCATTTGCCATTTGATAATAATACATTAAAAATACAATTGAACATATTATTCAATTGTATTTTTAGTTAAACAGATTCGAAGCTAACTTAGTCGAAATCGACATTTTTAGAAAACAGGTCACGTGCGTCTGAAATGAAATGCAAAAAATTTATGTGATCCAAAATTATCAAGACTGCCCTTGTGCTTGCATACACGTACGGACTTCAGGCACCATTGAAAAGCATATATTTTATCTGTATTTCAATTATTCGAGTGTTTCAAACAAATACTCGATTTATAATCGATTAAATGTTTTTTTCGCGGTCATGCACATCCTCTTTCCAATATCCTGACATCGAATCTCATACATCGTAGCTGGGGATTACATACGATGACCTAACCGTACAGTTTAAGAGGCGGAGAAATTTGTGCGGTGCTGATCAAGGACAGCTGACTATGGGCGCTGTGATTACTTGCGATCGTCCGGTGCTGTCCAATAGATGACAAACTGAGTGTTATTTCCTCTACGCTATCAATTAATGGCGACAGCTGCAAGTGATCCTAAGAGATGAATGACCCTAACCTCGAACACTTCGTACATGCTAATAAAAATGGATTTCCTTCAGTTGAATAACCAACTTCAATATTTGCAATGTATCTGCTTAAGTAATAATGATTAGATATTTCAAGTAGAGGTGTGAATATTTCTATTGCTAAAATTCAGTTAATTTTAGTGAATATTATTTCTTTTTTGTATAAGAATATTATAATTAACTTACTTTATTTCTTTATAGAAATATTTTATTTTTTATTAACTTAAGTCATTATAGAAGGATATTTCCTTAAAAGCAATTTTTTTCTCTCACTAGATTACCTGTATTATAAGGGGAAAAAAAAGAAAGCTTGTAAACTATTGGGTTTTACGAAATATCTAACATTACTGTTTAATATTTTGATACTTAGTGAAAAATTACTTTCACTAAGATTTAAAAAAAATTTTTTTTTTTTTCAGTTGAGAACATTCTCTCTCGAGGCGTGTTAATTTTTATTATTTGCTCACTTTGACAAGCGAAAGTGTTGGACAAAATTTCACTTTGCTATCGGAGCTGAGACAACGTAATGCAGCCAACTGAGTGATGATTACAGCGCCATCTTTATAAGAACAAAGCACAGAGACATGTCTGTATTTATCTTCCCTACATGGCGCTAATTTGCGGCGATTAATAAAACTGTCAAGGGATATAAGACAAGTACAATGCGACGATGGGGTTATTAATGAAAGCAAACGAAGCGAAGAAATTGACTGTCAGTTTTATGTCACTTTAAACCGTTAAGAAAAGCAAGCTAGATGTTTGTTTCCGGGCTGGTTTGGAATTTTAACCACATAGTTGTTTTGGCAAAATTAAATTCCACTTGAGTAGTAAATTCGCATGTTCTCTAATATATTATGCGTATTTCTGGTTCTCAAGAGGAATTTGAATCAACTTAGGGATACTAATGCTGTCAACAAATGAACTATGCGCAATATACATTACCGTCCATGACGCCCTTAGCATCTATAGCTGTCTTTGTACAGGTAGACATTAAATGAAAGTATTCCGAAAATAAACTTAGAAGATAAATAGATTCAACTAAATAACGTTCGCTAATTCTAAATAAGTAAACAGACATTAAAGGTAAATTTTCCCCCTGGAAATAAATTTTGATAAATAAATGTAACGAAGAATATACGCTAAGACTACATAAATAAACTGTGACACTTGTTCCAAGTAGGCTTCCGTACTTTGCAAAATCTTTTCCATAAGCTTTTCCAATATCTGGCCAATTAGAATACCAAAAGATCAACATGATGCTGTGGATGACTACAGTAAAAGAAAAAAGGAAAAAAAAAAACTAGACGCGATCACCGATGAAGAATCGATATTAGGGGTGTTTAGTGAGAACTACTTTATCATTCCTTACACGCGCGGGTGGGAATCGAAAGAAGATAAAGAGTAACAAAGAGAACACGGAACACTCTGTCATTCATCATGGTAGCAAAAAAAAAAAAAAAAAACCGGAAAATTGCACTACCCCGTCAACATTCTACGGGCAATCAGATTATCCTAAAGTTTTTCCCGAGAAAAACACACACATGCATTTGTATTCATTTTATTCTTGATGTTTTTTCCTCCTCTCATTAGCCGCTAACAATGTCATCTCTAAGTGTCTTTTGATTTTTCTTCGATATGCGACTGTGCGAGGACTCAGATTCATAACTGGATGAAACTCAGGTCATCAAACTGAGTTGTCTTCCATCTGTGCACTTCATGAAGTAATATGAAAACCAATATTCCATCGGAGATGGAAGATATTTCGGTAATGTTCTTTGTTCGCTGGTTGTCATTTTTCCCGCATGTGCATAACATATGAGATTCAGATAGTCTGCGATAGTGTAGTTGCCGACGAGTCTTACCGATATTTTATTTATTACAACGGATATCGCTTTCGGAGACTAATCTCTTAGAAATACAGCTCTGATATTCTTCTAAAAAAGTAGATTAAATTTTGTCTGAAGATGGAAAATTTCTTGCTGGTTAGCGTTAACAATGAAATGAGAAAAAATTAAAAAAAGAAATACAGCATACTAAGATACCAATGATGTGTTCCTTTTCATGGGTTTACTATTCACATTTTAATAAATATATCCGTTGTAAATTAAAAGCTTCAAAATCGATTCATATATATATACATAAACGCACACCGTTGGTATGATGAGATGAAGTTTTTGAAACATCTTGGTAGAAGAACATATGCAAATGAAAAACAATATTACAATCTTCCTTATGGCCTTTTGCTACCTCAACAATTTTAAAGCAACTGAATAGAAAATTCGACAGTGAACGAAACATGGAAAAAGATCTGGGAACATTAAAATTAACCACAAATATGCAATTCTAAAAATGTGGCCGATTGGCACGTATGACGTAGGGTATCAGATTAATATACAAACTTCTAAATAAACAGTTTAATTAAAATGCAGTTATAAATCGTTTTTATTTAAAATCATATTAAAATGAAAATTAAATCTCAAATTTAACTGAGTTTAATTAAAAAGAAGTCTGACTCCCGGTGAAATTAGTGAAATCACAATATCGCCCTCGAACCTTGTGACCCCTTTTGCGAAGTATACCATGCAATTGAAACTGTAGACCACCTCTTCCACAAGTGCAGCGCATTTGGCGAAGGATGGTTGAAGTGCTTAGGATCCCGTTGCTCACTTTCTCTAAGGTGGTACTATTGCAGTTCCCCCCCACTGGTGAGAAAAAACACACACAAAAAAACTAATTTTTGTCATCAATGTTATAAAATACCACATATGGAAACTACGTATAAACATCTCCTCACTGAGAAAGACGGATCTATCATCGAATTAGGAACTGGTTCTCCGCCTAACTCCCTCGATTCCTGGAGCAGGAAGGATACCTCTTGGGCGAAGAACGGTTCCTAAGGAGATGGCATAGGCCACCAACCATATATCAGATTACACGGGGGTGGGATTAAAGTGTGCATAGATTTTTAACATCGTAGTTTTTATGATCTTTAAACTCGTATGTTATTAGTGTTGTCATTTTAGTCTAATTTCATTTTATTCCAATTTAGGGGGGGGGGGGGGCTCAACCAGCCCGGTCTGCTAAGGCCAACATCGAGGTCTTGCTGAGTCGAGGACGGAATCTTCCCAATTTGTTCACTTGCTTTTATTGTTTTATCCGTTTATTAGGTTTCATAGGCTTTTATACTTCGTATTCTGGTTTCTATAGTATTTTGTAATATTCTTTTATTTGTTTACTCTTGTTAGAGTACACAAATAAAATGTACTTTTATTTGTGTACTTTAAAATGCATTTTTTTTTCCTTTTTAGGACTTTTGTTTTAATGAATGAAACGTTAAACGACCGTTTTAAAAGTACTCGGTGGATCAACAGCTAAAACTGGTCAAGTAAGGCCTCTTAATCTCCTCTATCACTTTTTTACTCTATCTTTTTATCTTCTTCTCTCTCTTTCTCTCTGCTAAATCCCACCACCACTTCTATGCTCAAAATGACGATAATGAGAGACTTGAACTAAAAATTAAAATTTTATATTATATGCCATATTATATTATATTATATAAAGTATAAACACGAAAACATATCAATTGAATAATAAAGTATTAAAAGCTCTGATCATGGCAGGAGGGTAACAGCAATGGCCGAGCCTCAGTTAGAACTTTATTGGCTACAGCATTGCCATCCATTACCCTCCAAGGGTACAAGAGTATTAATCACCGCATCTCACTGCCGATCACCCCTATTATCCTTATAAGGACTGGCTTAAAGGGGCGAAGCAAGAATGCTTTTCATCTTCCCCGTTATATCTGTAGAGGACAGTGTAAGGATAAGGTGTTATTGAGCTATTTAAACTCTGATCATGGCAGGAGGGTAACAGCAAAGCCGAACCTCAGTTAAAACTTCACTGGCTACAGCGTTGCCATCCATTACCCTCCCAGGGTGGAATCATCATTCTTCCGAATTTCACCCTCTATTATATACTTTTTCATTCATTTTAATATTTCATTTTAGAAAAATAAACTGGTGTAGTTTCTGCATTCTAATTAAACTTTTGTAAGATGAAATTTTAGGAAAATATAAAAAACGGAAAATTGAATATAATAAAGTATAAAATTAAATATAAGAAGATTAAAGAAAAATGAAACAGACAAAATATAATAAAATAAAATAAAATTTTTACTTATTTGGTTTATTTTTTAAACAAACAAGGAAGCTATTCTTATTATAATTCGAAATGATACAGTGACTTTCGCAGTTGTGTGTTCGTTGAATGGTGCAAACTGAGGCCTGTGCAGCATTTATTTCATTATAATTCTAATTCCAATGTCGTGTTAATATAATTTCCTTTTTTTTGTATTATTTTCGTCCTCACTTTAATTTTTCAATTCCTTTCATTTCAGAGTAGTGTAAGGTAATCTAACGTCTGTCTTTACGTAATTCCCGCGTGTTCGTACAAGGCAAATGTTACGAACAGTTAGAAGGCAGAGTATCTTTCTCTCTCACTTCGCCTGATCGCGTTTAGTTCCTCTAGGGAAATCAGAAATCCATTACAGCTGGGTACAGGGAGTCTAAGAAATTTAGATAGACACACGTGACTAGTCCCTGCCTGTTTTCTTCGAGTGAACCCAATTTTTTCTTGCAGTCTCAACGAGTTAAGTGCCGCCACGAAAAGATCATGCTGACATCGCTAAATGGTCGAAGAATGTCCAATTACTTCGATCAGTTCAAGGAAATGCATTTGATAGCGAGTATGCAAAGTGAAAAACTGCGCCCCCTATTGGCGACAATTTTTTAATGGAGGACTGTTTTTATTGTGGACCGGAGAATGCATTCTTCCTTAGTTCCTTCTCCACTTCGTAAAGTACGTTTCCCCGCATGACGAATTATGTCATTGGGTACACGGTATTCGCGTTTCCTTTACGGTTACGATAGCCCGATGAATGTCAACGAGTACAGTCTGATGCGATGCACGTTGCCATTAATTCTGATTAACTATTTTACCGCAATATCTCGTGATATTCCAACCGTAATGGATCCGACTTGTCACTTCCAGGGACTTTAAGAGAACCATGAATAATCCTGAGCTATTAATTTACTACTAAAGTCTAGTGTTAGTGTAGATTACGATAGTGTTCAGACACTTGCCGAACAGTGACACCATTGAAGTTCATGACAGGTGAATAATGACTGCAATGTTAGGTTTGACGATCGTCCGAACATACGTACACGCACACACACACACACACACACACACATCCACACGTGTTTGTTAGAAGGTCGCAACGCATAGTTGGTATCCAGATGCAATCGTAGCAACAATGGATACAAGAGATGCGGCTTTCTATGCGTATTACAAGGAAGCTCCCAACCGTAAATTATAGGCGACACCAGCGGAAAAGGCCAATGCGTCTCGTGATGACAAGCACACCTCCGGAGCTACTGAGCCAAGGAAACAGGTCATTTGGCTGTATACAGGGACGAGTGTTCCAAGCGCTAAATTAGGAAAAGGTCAAAGTGAGACGCTTTCTTCCGTAAATTGCAATCACGACCATAAAGCTACAGATAGCAGCGCGAGAGTACATATAGAGACAGCTGTACAGACAGCCGGAC
Organism: Typopeltis vanoorti; assembly: GCF_054136105.1. Lineage (NCBI taxonomy): Eukaryota > Metazoa > Arthropoda > Arachnida > Uropygi > Thelyphonidae > Typopeltis > Typopeltis vanoorti. The sequence goes on along the minus strand of NC_143553.1, from coordinate 152,741,654 downwards.
TCTACAAAGATAATGAACACTCTGTAACAGCTGTTTAACACACTGAATTGTGTTGTTTCCCAAGTGAAACAGATATTAAGTAATAAGCAATCGTACTGCAGTATAAGAATGGGATGAGCTCTTTAATCAAAGTTTAAAAAGGGGCCAAATGTATATTAAAAGCTCCCTCGTTTGGAAAATTACTAATTCATACCGCGCTACTGGCTTTCGAAACTTAAGATCAATCAACATCTTAATACTATGAAATCACTGATCTTAATATGAATCATAGTTTTAGGTTATCATTGAAATTAATTACATTAATTATATAGAAAATAATTATGCATATAAAATTTAATATTGTATATTATATATTAATATAAAATAAATGTTTTGAAATGACAGTAGTAGTCACTTCTGACCAGATCAAAATCAATATAAGATAAGGAATCGCGATGTGATTGGTTGATAAGAAGATGACGTTATTGTGTGTGTGTGGGTGTGACGTCATGAGTTTGGAATGTTTGGAATTTCGCTGTGGGCATACGTATCAATGGCTTCAGTTCTTGTATTTCAGTTCGCATTTTTGAATTATTGATGATAGTAGAGATAAGGATTCGTGTCATGATTGTGGTGCACTTCTGACCAGATCAAGATCAAGATAAGATAAGGAATCGTGACGTGGATGTGTTGTTATCAGATGAATATAAGTGACATAATTTGTTAGTTGTAAATAAGTAATGTAATTGCTAGTTGTAAATAAGTGACATTATTGTTTTGAACGAAAAAGGAAGATATTAGTGGATAAGCATTCGTATCGTAACTGGTGGGATACTATGAAACAAATAGGGGTGGGGGTGAAAAGGGAAGCAATGCCAGTGTCCTGGATGTGTGTTGTTATGAGTTGTAGATAAGTAAATGGTTGGCGTATGGTATTATGGGTGATGAATAGTGATAAGATAAAGTTTGGAAATGTTTGGAATTTCGCTGGGGGCCCTCATCTGTCAGGGACATCACGTGGTGTGTTTGGTTCGCTTAAGAATTGTGTGTGAAGTTTAGAGATAAGGAATCGTGACGTTTCCTGTTTGGAAATTTCTGGGGAACATATGTCTCTCTGTGATATCACATGGTGTTTTAGTTTGCCTGTGGAATTGTGTGTGATGTTTTTGAGACAAGATATCTTGGAATTTTCCCAGGGTGATACACATCCGTCATTGTCGTCATGTTTTGTCTTTGGTTGTCTATAGATGGCTGTATTAATTTTCCAATACATTTTGGGGTATTTCTTTTCTGTTAAAGGGTGGGAATTCCTAGAGTAGAGTCGAGATGCTGGCAGTAATTAGGCTTTTCTGAAAAATTTAATTATCTGGTGGTGTCCCTCAAACACACACTTTTTTTTACATACCTCACATATTTTGTTCTATATTCATATTCTAAAGACTATGGGAATTCTTTCTAGAAATTCTAATGATAATTTAAATTAGTTACTGCCTTTCCAGAATGGCTCTTCTAAATGCAAATATTCCAAAAAGATATTCCAAAATAGTTGAATTTTATATCCACAGCACAACACAGATGCTCACACAGAACAATATTTCTGTAAATAACTAGAAAATATAGTTCACTACATCATTTAGATTTCCACCCATTTGGTTCCGTTCATTTTTTTAGAGATTACTCATTAATTTCCGGTCTTAGTTTTCACTCCTCTATTACACTATGGAACTGTTTGTATTAATCACATCCTGTAATATATGAGTTGTGGTATTGTTCAAAAGGTATAATTTTCCCATGGTTGGATGTTTCTCAAACACTTACATATGACTAAGTGATTAGCATTCACATGATTGTGACGACACATGTCCTAAAATTATTCATTATTGATTAAGGATTTTATACACTTATTGGTTTCAAGTAGAGGGCTTGTTTGGTTGTTTACATTTTGTGTAGCTAGGAAACTGGAATTTATTTCAAATGAATATTAGCTCTATAATATATATACTTTGTTAATTTTTATGTTACTTTTTATTTGACTGTAATATTATTAACAAATTGTGTTTATTGAACTAACATACAGAAATTAAATAAAGTGAAAAAGACAGTATTTTTTTTTCTTATTCTTCTGATTTCACATTTGCGCTGATGTTCATAGTGTATGATTTCCCACTGGTGCTTACATATAATTCACGTGATTTTCTCCATCTGACATTTCAAAACAAGTAGAACTATGGTTTTTACATAGTTCAATTATGTAAAACTCATTTCCGTTAGTCGCAATTGACTGTTGGCCTCTCAGCCCAACATTTATTTCACAGTAGGGATATTTATATATATATTTTAACAGAATTATTAAATTAAATATTGTTTCCAATACAAATAAATAATTATTTATTCTTATTTCAAATGAAAATTAGCTCAGAAAGAAAGAAAGAAAAAAATGTTTACCCTCAAATAATTATTTATGATCACAGCAAACAAGAAATTCATCAGCTTTTTCAAAGTTTTGAAATTCATGCAAATATTGTTTTCATCATTTGTATCATTTAAATGAAGAACGGGTCTGGCTATTAAGTTCGTTACTGTTTTTTTTTATTTTTTCTTCCAGTGATGAGTGTTATTTGATATATGTATGTTGATCACTTAATTTTATCTGCACACTATGATGCCTTTTTTCTACAGCAATTTTTTAAGAGGTTTAGTAACATGTTGGTTTAAAATATCTAATGTCTCTCTGTAAAATAACGAAATTCAAACAGTATTGTGAATTTTCAGGTGAAATCTTCTCCACTAAAATTCTGGCTATTAATTTAATACCTGATTATTCCTTTTGCTTCCAAGAGTTGACAGTTTCTTGAAATATTTGAGGGCTTGCATGAACAAATAAGTCTTTTAATTCACTGATCCCCCAAAAAAGTCTTTTGTTAGTTTGTGGCATGAAATTTCACAAGGGAAAAAATGTTATGGTCTTACTTAAATTTGTATAACACATCAACGACACCCAATTCGTTCATTTAAATTTACACATTTTATTTGAGTGAAATATTATTTACAAATTGTATTTACTGAATCTAACATACAGAAAATAAATAAAGTAAAAAATAGAATCTATTTTTTTCCCTTAATCTTCTTATTGTTAAATTTGCACTGTTGTTCAAAGATTCTTCCCATGCTTATGGAATTGCCATCATGTGGTTTTTGACAATGTGACTCTCATCTGAATGTTACTTTTCATTTTGTGATCATTGGGAATTTATTACTGTAGTAAAATTAAGGGTTGCATATTTATTTGTTTAAAACCAATACATACATTTCTGAGTATCATTAAAAGCACAGAATCTTTTATGTTTCCAAAAGCATTTAAAAGTATACGTTATGTTTTCACGTTTTGGATCTAATTTCATTTAAATCAAGAGCAGGATGAACGATTACCTTAAGTCCAAAGTCACTCGACTCTATTAACCTCGTTAATGTTTTTGATTTTTCTCTTCCTTTGGTGAGTAATATTTGATATTTGCATGTTGATTCTATCATCCAATTTCTTAGTTTGTCCAGAGATAGAGAACCAATTTCCTACTTCAGCTGATGGTTATATTTTATTTACCAAGAATTCTGTATTTTAATTCTTTCAGGTAATTCTTTCCAACTACAAGGTGATTTTGTCAATGCATATCTTATAATAATTCCATCAGAAATACAAATTTCTTTAGAATATAAATTTGATGTCTTATTTAAAAGAACTTGTACATAAATTATAGCAATAAAATAACCGAAAATTCGTATTTTTCACCGACTGTAGATTTTGCATATTCGTTTTCCTTCATTTTTCTTCTTACATTACTTCATTTGGCACCACAAATAAATAGTTATTTATTATTATTATTTCACTGATTATTAACGCTGATCTTATATTTTATGTTAACTTTCTGTTACAAAATTCTGAACAATTAAAACTTTTCACAAAGAAACTTTCAAAGAATTTTGTGGCTCGCCCATTATTTTTACATTACCAAACACAAAACACCACAACACAAAACAGCAGCTGCAGTGGATGAACGATTACCTTAAGTCCAAAGTCACTCGACTCTATGGTTTTTTCTTATAGTACTGTTTACCCATACCCTGACCCTTACCCTACCCTGACCGTTCCTTCAAAAATGAATCTTTTGTGCAGATGACTCAACGACATGTTTTCGCATACTGTTCGATATTGTTATATTTCCTTCTCTTTCTGGATTTTACTTTATTTATTTTTTTATACTGTTAACCGTTTCTTTATATGCTCTGTAAGCCATTTATTCCCTACTAAATTCTTTCCCCTTTATTATTAAACAGTCCTATTGGCCTCCCTATAGTTTAATCACACAAAATTCTGATAGAGTTCACCTGATAAGCATTAACAAAATTTATATTATAACTGCGCACCTAATACCTAGGATAGATGGGACTCTTACCCAGGATGGCTCTCTCAGAATGATACATGATGATTAGACTAAAATAAACTTAATATCTCTGTTCACTAATCTCTTTCATACAGTCGTGGCTCGCTTTATTTATTCATACATCCCGCTGAGTTCGTCAATGTTTTATGAGTGGCTGTTTGAATTCATAAGATAAAAAACAGGTCAGGCAGGTACTTAAAAGAAACATATTAATAAACTTGAGAAATTATACAAGTAAGCATAACTAACATAATATCTGAAATATTCTCAAGTAAAGTCATAGGTTCAATACTAATTCTACTAAACACACAAATGAACTTGCTTAGACCACTATTATGAACAATTTATAACATTTTTTCTTAGGCAACTGTCATTCCTTCTACACACAGGTGGTCATTAGTTATATTATTTTACACATTACTATTAGCTCAAACAGAGATAAACCTGGCCTTGTTGGGCAGACAATTCTTAATTAAATGGGCCTGAGCCAAATCTTAGATAATTCTTAAAGTTCCATAATATTAGTCCATTTTACAAATTCTCTTAGGGGATCACATTCTTTTATGACTGGGATTCACAAAACAAAGGGTAGAAATCTAAACGATGTAGTTAACTATATTTTCTGGTTATTTACAGAAATATTGTTCTGTGCGAGCGTTTGTGTTGTGCTATGGATATAAAATTCAACTATTTTGGAATATCTTTTTTGGAATATTCGCATTTAGAAGAGCCATTCTGGAAAGATGGTAAGTAATTTAAATTATCATTAGAATTTCTAGAAAGAATTTCTAAAAAGAATTATCATTAGAATTTCTAGAAAGAATCACTCTACTATACTCTAAGAATTCCCATAGTCTTCAGAATATGTATATAGAATAAAATACGTATGAGGTATGTAAAAAAGTGTGTGTTTGAGGGACACCACCAGATAATTAAATTAGTCAGGAAAGCATAATCACTGCCGCCATCACCACTCTACTCTAAGAATTCCCATACATTACACATGAAAGAAATAACACGAAATGTATTGGAAAATTAGTACAGCCATCTATAGACAACCAAAGACAAAACATGACGACAATGACGGATGTGTATCACCCTGGGAAAATTCCAAGATATCTTATCTCAAAAACAGCACCCACAATTCCATAGGCAAACCAAGACACCATGTGATATCACAGAAAGAGATATGTTCCCCAGAAATATCCAAACACAAAACGTCACGATTCCTTATCTCTAAACACACACACACAATTCTATAAGCAAACCAAACACACCATGTGATGTCCTTGACAGATGAGGGTCCCCAGCAAATTTCCAAACTTTATCTTATTACTATCTATCACCTATAATACCATACGCAAACCATTTACTTATGTACAATTCATAACAACACACATCCAGGAGACTGACATCGCTTCCCCTTTCACCCTACCCCTATTTGGTTCATAGTATCCCACCAATTACGACACGAATGCTTATCCACTAATATCTTCCTTTTCCATTCAAAACAATAACGTCGCTTATTAACAACTAACAAATTACGTCACTTTTTGACAACAACAAATGACGTCACTTATCTACATTTGAAAATAACATACACCCATGACATGATTCCTTATCTTATCTTGATCTTGATCTGGTCAGAAGTGCACCACCAATCACGACACGGATCCTTATCTCTATCATCATCCGTAATTCCATACGTGAACAAAAACAGAAGAACTGAAGCCATTGACACATATGCCCACAGGGAAATTCCGAACATTCCAAACGCCTGACGTCACACACACAATGACGTCATCTTATCAACCAAACACGTCATGCTTCCTTATCTTATCTTGATCTTGATCTGGTCAGAAGTGACTACACTACTACTAGTAATGGTATTTTAAGAAATTATGTTTACAATTCGATATATCTTATAAAAATTGTGATAATTTGAATTTCTCTATTTGCAGCAACAATACATTTTTACAAGAATTACCCTGTGTGGTGACCGGGCTAAGAATAGTCCCATTGCAACCCATGCAAGTCGTAAAAGGCGACTAAAATGGACACAGAATTTTGAGAGTTTCGCCTCTCTTAATCCTCTTCCGGAGCTTTGCTCCCGGTGAGGGGGGGGGCTTAGATTTGTGGGGAGGGTGCCATGAGAAAGCATTTTGAGTCTCCGAGGATGATGTTTTTCGGCGTGACCCGTTTAGGGCCTTGTCGGTGGATGCCTTTCCCTGGAATATGAGCTGCTCTGCTCGGTGATAGGGTGAGCTTGTGACTGATTGGGCGAACGGTGAGTTGGACGATATTTCGGCCACTGTGGAGTGGTGTAGGGGTAGTTCTCGTTTTTAAACAGGGCTTTACTTATAAATCGCCACTGTAGCCCATGCATGTCGTAAGAGGCGACTAAAATGGGACTCAGAGTTTCAAGAGTTTCGGTCTCTTAGGTTTCTTCCGGAATTTTGCTCCCGGTGATGGGGGCTTAGATTTCGTGGGGGTTGTCCTGAGAGAGCATTTTGAGTCTCTGGGAAGGTGTTCTCCAGGGTTGCCTTTATGTTGCCTTGTCAGTGGATGCCTTTCCCTGGAATATGAGCAGTTCTGCTCAGTGGTGGGGGCCTTATTGAGTGGAACCAACGCTGAGTTGGACGATCTTTTGAGTTGGACGATCTATCGGCCACTCGTAGGGAGTGGCCGATAGATCGTCAAAAAAATCGAAAGATGGTCAAGGGATCATCTTAATTTTTAAAGAAGGCTTTACTTTCATTCCAGTCCCATTGTAGCCCATGCATATCGTAAGAGGCGACTAAAATGGGTACCCCAGGGAGGGCAATGGATGGCAATGCTGTAGTCAATGAAGTTCTAACTGAGGCTCGGCTATTGCTGTTACCCTCGTGCCATGATCTGAGCTTAATAACCCTATATTACCTCATCCATACATTTTCTTTTAGAGATAACGGGGAATATGAAAAGCATTCTTGCTTCACCCATTTAGCCAAAAAAAAAAAAATTTTTACAATATGTTTTTTTATTTATTATAATATAATAAAATACATTTATTATTTATTATTTTTTTATAATAGTATATTTATTTATTATTGATACAGATTAATATTATTGATAGTAGAATAAAATATTTACCTATTATTGACATAGATTAATATTATTGATAGCCGGCCTGGTTATCTGAGTGGTTAACAAATCCGTTCTCCAGCTAAAAGGCTGAGAATTCGACTCCCCACACCCCCCAGTGGGTATGGATGTTTATGATTGTCTGTAAAAACACTAGTGGTGGTGGAGATGACGATGGTAGTTGCATTTACTTGTAATTGGTGGATTGAGTGGTGGAGACAGAGAGTAAGTGCCCTCAATCTATGGGTTCTTGGACTTCCTGGAGGTGTTACGTAATAATAATATAAATAATTATGAATTAATATTATTATTAAATATTAAAATGCCTACTCCCTATACGGGAATAAAAGGCGTTAGCTGATATATTATTATTATTTATTATAATAAAATATCGTAATTAAATTTGGAGCGACAATATATTTTAATATATAATATTTTATTATTTATCATAATAAAATTTGGTTCCGCATGCATATATATTTCTTTGCGTTCTTAAGGTAAAATACGAAACTAATACTTGTTTTATAAAATTAAATTTATGTAATGATGCTACATCAGCGCACTCTAACATAAACTAAGCTACCTAATCCTTAGTACGGGATTAACGATTTTAAATATAGAAGTCTGTCTATTTTTAATTCACTGTTAATCGCAAATGACACAACCTTTCTACCTTTGAATGTATACTTTTATGCATTTCAAAATTAAAGAATCGATCCAGAATAAATCGATTTTCTAATTTTAATTTTAATTTTAATTTTACACCTTTTGGACAATTGTCTCTGTGCAAAACCCTACTTTGACTTTATTATGTCTTGCATGGGCACCTCTTTTTGAGATTGTCTGATGGAAAGAAAGAAAAAAAAAAAAAGAGTTGAAGGCTTGAACGCAGAGAATTTTTTTTTTTTTTTCAATAATAAACGCAAACTAAGACACCGAAATTATTTACTAAATAAAATCAAGAAACTGGATTCCCTAAGGCTGATCAGTCGAAGAATTATCTTCTTTATTTGTTCTTGTTTTCGCTGTTGGATTTTTATTGCTTCTTGGTTTAAAATTCTTTCCTGGATTATGTGATTTACAAAATTCTAATTCTGCATTCCATCTGTAATTCTTTAAATTCGTTATCCTGAAACATAAAAAAAGACAAATTAAACGCTGGTAGATTTAATTAAGAACAGCTTTACGTGCCCTGCATGTAATCTTCCTAGAAAACAACGTTTCCAGACACAAACTTGTTATACTGTTGCATGCACCGTTCGTTTGTTCACAAATCATAGATGTGTTGAGTTTTAATTACCATAAATTCAATATTTACATGTGGCTCCATCTTGCGGAAATGTATGACTTTTTTTTTTTCGTTTTAACAATGAAAGGATACTTGTATATCCAAATTTGTTGCTTAAATTGCATTGTATACAGCTGAAAAAGAAAATTGAAGAGGTTCGGATTAGCATTATTAATACATTATACAAAACTAGAAGGAAATTTGCGAGCTACACACGCAAATACAATAAAAAAAGAATCAAAAAAACGGATTCTCTATTGTCCACATTCGTTGTCCCCAAGCAAATGAATGTTTTTGCATGCAGTTCGTGCAAGAAGCAGATAAGACACAAATCAATAATAATTACGATAGCTAGCCAACCAGAAGTTATATCGTTTCTCGTTAATCATTCTTATTATCATCATTGGCTGGATCTTTCTTTTCTATGAGAACTTGTTAATATGGCGTTGAGTTTAATTAGCTACGGAAACTACCCCATTCTCTTGATGCTCGTCAGTGCTTTTTTTCCCTTCTCTCTCTCTCTCTCTCTCTCTCTCTTTCTCTCTCTCTCCCTCTCTCTCTCTCCCTTCTCTCTCTCTCTCCCGCTCTCGCTCGCTCAAAACAAGCCCGACAAGCAGAGATAGGTCATTCTCGATATTTAGAAAAACCATAATATGGTCACAATTTCGGAATAAAGAAAGCGACTAAATATTGTTTTCCTACCACAAGAAAGAGCGACAGATAAGATTAAAAAAGGAATTTAAAGTCTTTACTATAGCTAGCAATATTTTTTTTCCCCAAGTTTCTGAAAACTTTATTAAAAATGAAAAAAAAAAATCCTGTTTCAAATCATTTGACATTTCTAGTCTTTGATGAGCCTGTCTACTGTGCGACCACAGATGCGAGACCCACCCCTCAAAACTTGCGCATGGGCAGAAGAAGGCTAATCCATTCCGATCATGGGGTAATCAATGCGTTTCGTGGAATGAGTGTTTATTATTACACATCTGAAAATTAACCTTTCTTTTATGAAAATTCTATTTTTTTAAAGTGGTAACTCTTTTGCTTGTACAACAGTTGGAAATTTTGACGTATAAAGCACATTTTCCCGAATTTGTACATCGCCTCATTCTCCCTTCAATATGAATATTGACTCTTCTTGGCACATTGCCAGCCGAGGGTCTCGCATCTGTGGTCGGAGAGTATATATATATCGGGATGGTGGTCTCCTACTGATCAATGAAATCCAACTCCCATCTGAAGACATCTATACCCACGATGGGATTTGAACCCACAGTTGGAGAGTGGGTACGCTAATAACTCGGTCATCAGGCCTGAAGTATGATTTAAAATAGCACTCACTAAAACGAATCAATTAGTATGATTAATACTTAGTGTTGAGTTCGCAGTTTAATTGAAAAATGGTGTATACACGCTTTATGAAGTGAGTGGTCGAATGATAGACGCAAGTTCAGAGGGTTTAGTTTCGCACAGAGCAAAGCGAGTTGATAATAGGTTATTTAGTTAGTCTGATTAATGTTTATCAGAGCCCAGAAAAAAATTAATTAGATATTGTGAGCATTTACTTGAGCATATTGCTGATATTCATTATTAGGAATGATTTGGAATTTATAAGCAACTGTTTGAATGATTTGGAATTTATAAGCAACTATTTGAATAAGAGGCACGTAGCATCGCCAGTGGAAGGTCCAGTTTTTTTTTTTTTTTTTGGATGCTGAGGCAACTATAGATGTGATATATTTATGCTTTAGAAGCGTGAAGTTATTTTAATCTTGATTGCCTCTCCAATCAAGAATGGATTATCCAAAAAAGATAATCCATTCTTGATGACTGGAGAGACAGTTTAATAATAAGAAGTAGGGTGGATTTTGTGAGAGAGAGAGAGAGAGAGAGAAAAATTAGACAAGACTCGAAAGAATTAAATGTTATTTCCATTAGTTTTCTCTCACTAAATAGGGGAAAAGGTGAACAGAGTTTGACTCAATCAACAAAGAGAATGAGAGAAAGAACCAATTTCTCGAGTCATTTTAAAACTGCAGAAAATATATGTTAATTTCGTCCTCTCTTACAAACATTATGAGAGGCCAGACAAGAAACTCGACATACAGTTTTAAATTAAAGAAAAGTTAAAGATGAACTTCCACAGTCATCCCCGCCAAATGGTATTCGATTTCTAGACTGTTAACTGTAGACCGAAAACACCATCCACGCGACCAACCATGAATGAAAAAAAAAGGTTAAATAAAACCTCATTTTCATTAACATATTACAGATATCTCTAATAATTTTCTCAGAATTGGAAACTCTTACTTTCACTAGTAAGAAACGAAGCGTGTATTCCATGAATGCCTTATTCACTGTATTACCGGAATGCGCATTGGCCGTTGTTCTGATTTTCAGAGAGTGTGATTCAAAACAATTTATAACTGATATGTTAGTCAACTATTTTGTAGTAATAATAATTGTTCTGGATAGTATGATATGATCTCAATCTTACGTAGTCAGTCTATATTCCATTTCTAACAGCTATTTTTCGCAAGGCTCATACGTGAAGCGAACTACGTGGTCCTATAATGAAGAACTCGTCAAGCTTGAGTCACAGTTTGATTTATGTAATGAACGCAAGAAGAATAAACCTAAGAAGATAGACAATTAAAACTTAAAACAACGTGTCTGTGTTTGTCCATCAAACTCTCATACCCTCCTTACTTCTAAATTTTAGGAAATACCAACAAATCTCAATGCGATAGCTGGCTTTCATCAGCTAGTGAAAGACAAGAGAAGAAATATAAGTAAGAAGGAAATCAAAATGGACAAATCCAACTTATAAACGGCCAAATACACGAACGTCTTTCCTCATATTCAGAAGATCATTATGATCCATTATTAAAGGGTGTTCTGTCCAAAGTGTGCCCTACCATGCTTCTCCTCTGACATTGAGATAGAATCGTCTTGACATCATCCAAATCTCTAAAACGCAAGAAGGTGCTAAGCGACTCCATTCACACCGCAATTCAAACACGCCGAACCAATTTCTCATCCTCCTATTTTATTTCATCTATCTCTGTTCTTTGAAACAGCCTACTTAAGAAATATTTCTGAAGATTCTTCCTTCAATTTAACCATTTGCATACAAACAGCACTGATGCATTATACGTTTGGGTTAGTGCATATTTATATATATTAAAGAATATCATTTGAAAAAAAAAATTTGTTTTCTTTTATTCACAGATAAAATATAAATGCAGAATCATCACATGTTTACAATCTATGGAATTTTGATGAAATAGAGTAGAGAATGAATGTTTCACGTTTCCATGGAAACAATAGTTTTCTAGCATATTCCAGGTATATGACGATCTATTGTTTCCAATGTAAACGCAATAACCGGATATGACGCCATGCTTTCATGTTTCTATGGTAACAACAGATTCTAGTTTCGTACACCAGGTGGCCGAATATATTATGTATATCGTCAATAAATTATGCAGTGAAATAGATTGCAGCGAAAGTATTAATAATAATAAAAATAAAATTAGGCTGTAAATGAACATTAACTAGTTTATGTTTTGCACGTCTTCATACAGTGGTCATTGCAACTGGCATTCACGTGGGTAATTTATTCGCATTTTATTTAATAGACTGCTATTTAGATTTCCATTGATGTATGTAATTTTAGAAGAAAAAAAACTCAGAGATTTTTAGAAATAAAACTAAAATCCATACATGGATGAATGAATAAACGATAAAACGCCCATTCTTTCCTTTTATGTCAATCATGCGGTCCTTCATAAAACATCAATTGTTTTCAGAAATTAAGACAAGAAAAAAAATGAATAAATCAATTTTCCAATTAGGCCTAACTGGTTGCGAAAATGGGTTTGAAGAGGTTGACAATCTCCATCTTGGGCAGCTAACACGACTCTGTCGTTATGTTTAGATGAGTTAATTACGGCGATCCTTCTTAATGTAATTTTAATCATCTTCATGCACGAACACTTGTTCGCCGAGTGCATATTTACGCGAGAGTTTCACGACGCTCATGTTGTTGCATCTATCATTTCGGAGCGCGTCACGAAACAAGCTGGACCTTTCGCTCTATCGTAGCTTCCGTCACGTCTTCTCCGGTAGGTTACTTCATCATCGCACTAACCGTGACCACTCCGCGAAATAAATCACACCTCCGACGTTTACGGAGAGTGTGTGATATGGGCGCGAGACATTTGGCTTCGCTTTACATGCCGTTAAACAGCGACATTCACCGTCAACCTGAAGCCAATAACCTTAAATCCGATAACAGTAGAGTAATTGAAATATGACTACCAGGTGTCGCGTCTATCGATATATTCTGACATCTTTTGACAGCTGTGATTTAGAATGAAACCTGAAAAAAAAAAAAAAAAAATATTTTAAAAATAAAAATAATAAAATTCTAAAACTAATAATCATTATTTAGAAAATTTATTTAAAAATAAAGACTAACTTTTTTACACCTGTTTTTATTTTGTATGGAAAATCTAGACCTTTATTTATTAAGAACATAACAGGTTCGCGAGATAAAGGGGGTGATTAATGATTAATACCCTTGGAGGGCAATGGATGGCAATGCTGTAGCCAATGAAGTTCTAACTGAGGCTCGGCTATTGCTATTACCCTCCTGCCATGATCAGAGCTTTAATAGCTCAATAACACGTTATCCCTACACTGTCCTTCACAGATAATGGGGAAGATGAAAAGCATTTGCTTCACCCCTTTAAGCCAGTCCTTATAAGGATAAGAAGTTCGCTTATGTTTTTAAGCTTTCGTCAGTTGCTTATTATATATCTGATTATTTGCTTTATTTATTGACATATTCATATTCATAAATTAGCAAGCAAATCACTACAGTCTAGTGACTAGACTGAATACCATATATTTGCTCGTATCCAGAGTATAATCATTCTGATTATAAACTAATATTTTCATTATTCGGTTCCACTTTCACTATATTTTGTATATTAAAAACTTTTATTTCGAAGAAACTAAAAATATCATTTCCTCCCTATCCCATTTTCTCTATTTCTAATTACTCTAGAATGAAGAAAAGGAACTTTATGTTTAATTTTCGAAATAAAATTAGGCTGTAAATAATTTCATTCCTAACATTAGGTAGCGCCAAATAATTCTCTATAGGAAATATAAATAAGTAGGAATCGTGTATTAATGTTCTATGCGTCATAAAATGCCACCATGATTTCATCACTAGTAAGCAAAAATCATTTGCGCTTTAGTTTTTCATCATCTTTCGCCAGTTCCTAGTTTTGATATGTACTTCTTTCAATGGCAGGAAGCAGATGTTCAGAACAGTGCCTACATTGCCGTTGAAATCTAGACCACTAGATGACAAGTTAGATTTCAGTTTCGGATTAATGAACCATTTTTCTATGTTTTTTTTTTTTTTTGGCTGGTTCCATTGGTAGTCTATCTGTGGCATGGGCCCCTTAACTCAAAATCTTCAACCATCGTATAACTTACACGCTTTCAACCACTGGTGATGAATAAGGGTGAAGATGCTCATCCAAGATTTCCAAAAGTAGTTACAGCATTTATTATTAATGCCGCTTATCCGTAAGGTCTGTCCATCTCCTCCCATGAAGGAATCAAAGTGGCCTGGCATTGGCACCATTGTTGACTCGACATGTCTATTCACAGATCTGAATTCATAGCAGGGGTACTGCCTTTAAGGCCCATTGCTATAGAACTGTTTCATTATAAAAAGCAACGTTATCAACAATACCATGTTCTGGTTCTTTATGCGTTGAGAAAACTAAGTGGTCCAGTTTTAAACCACGAAAACGCATTACCATACATCACTGGTGAGCAGTTCATTTTTGTTGGAAACATTCGATGACCTGTTGCCAAACGCAAATTGAACTATTGAAAATAGTGAGATCGTTGCTTCAGAGAATATTTTCCCACTCCTCCAGAAATACTTTTGTACAGGAACTCCTCCATACAGTGGTTGCTTAACATGAATATTTGATTACGGGTTTGTCGATTGCAAATTAATGACGATATCCTTGCTATTTCAATTCCCTTGATATCTGCACCTAATTTATAGTTTCGAACATTCATAGTATTGGTAGCATCATTTTTTTCTCTCCTTATTTCTTCCTGTCCTACTTTTTCTTTCTTTTTCTTTTCAACAAACATATTTTCGATATGATCACGTGTAACTGCTAATCTTTATTTAAAAAATTTGTTAAAGCTCAACTCTGAACGTTCACAACTTTCAATTGATCATGTTTATTATGGATTATTTCTATAATCCATTTATAGATTTTAAGAAGTCCATCGACTTCAAACTTTCAATGACATCCGATCAACAACCTATCAACCTTGGAACTCGTTAAGTCCTACTTCTTGTAGCAGTCTCTGATTTGGTTCAACTGGAACGAAAGAAATCCGTTGTCGTTAATGGAAAATGCCGTATTTTTATGAGACTGGATAACTTATCTTTAGCCGAAAAACTCCCTTAAAACGTCCTAGAAGAAGAAGAAGAAGAACAATTCTGAGAAAATGAATAAATATAATAGCGTGCAGTTTCTTTCACAGTTAGGATGTTGTCTTTGTTTAGAATTATGGCCGAAGTGATTAGATTATGATTCTTATGTATTATATTTGTTAATTGCGCGTGTGTTCTTATGGCTAGTTTACCTGTGTATTGCAGAGAGAAAGAGAGCATCCTGCCACTTCCATATAATTTAGACTAACTTATCTTTAGCTGTAAAGCCCTTATAAAGATTATTCACGTCCTTCATGAGATTCAAACGCTTTTTATTTCAGTAATTATCTAAATTTATATTTGTAGGTTTATGCCCTGATAATCCACAGATCATTTATGCTCTGATAATCCACAGATCATTTATGCTCTGATAATCCACAGATTTGTAATACGTAAGAAAAATGAATAATATAATTTAATTTTTATCTATAGTTTATGTAAATAAATTAATTTTGCGCCAGATATGTTTCATTTCAGTCGATATTTGTAGGAATAAGGTCCTGATAATAAAATAAAAATCGGTTTGGATTTTAAAAAAGAGAAAAGTTGAGTTTAAAATGCAAACATTCTATTTATATTCTGCTTCAGGTAAAACGTTAAAGAACATGGAAACAAAGGCGATGAGAATTCGTAGATTTGATATTTTTCCAAGATTCAGATGTCTTCTCTCTTCTCTCTGTCTCCCAGTGCGATATATGAGAATGCATTGTATAATGGATCGCCGACCTACTGTAAAAAAAAAAAAAAACTAACTGTTCTATCTGCAGTGCATTATCTATAGAAATAAGGCGGAATTCAGGTAAACACAGGAGTGTGTGTTTGTGTGTGTGTTGCTTGACTAAAGACGAAAGAATCAGGCTAATTTGAAACTAATTGAATAACTAATTAGCTAATTAAAATAGCAAATTCGGCAATTGCCTTAAACTACTTTAAAAGGTATTAATATAAGTTTATATTTAGTGTTAGAACTAATTCTATAATGTTATTATTAATTATTATTATTTTTGATTAAATTAAACTACTTTTGATAAATTTTATAAATTACAATAATATACTATAGTTAATATCCTAAAGCAATCACTTATTTCTTTTATTAATGAAAATAAGAAAGTCAAATAAACGAATTTACTGAAAACAAATTAAAACTAATTAGATATTTATAATATGACACAAAATCTTCCACATGAATGCGTAATCAGAATCCTTTTCAAGAACAAATACTGAGTGATTTGCAACATACTATGCATTCATTCGCAAATGATCGTATCTCTGAAGGTTGTTTACTTCTAAACTATAAACTGAATTTCATGGGATTTATTTGACAACAGATGGGTAATGAATTCTATTTTGTTAAAAGAATTTGCATACTTTTGTTTATTATAAGCATTGTGACATTCGTTTTTAGGGGAATATTATGTTTTGGTAAACATTTAAATTATTTTTCCCAAATCATAAAATAACTGAATATAATAAGGAAGGGGTTATTCGAGATGGGAATAGCAAAACAAGAAAAAAATGAGGAAAAGTGAGAAATGTTGAAATGATTGGAATATGTTAATTTTTACAAATATTTGGACAACATTTTTTTTTATTCTTAGAATTACGGATTAATTCCATGCATATACGATAATATCAATTCAAAAAAAAAAAAAACTTCAAGTGCTCTGTTTTCTTCCTTACACAATTGGGGAGGGGGAGGAGGATGAAAGAGAAAACATAAATGGAAAAATCCTTACAGTGGTTTGTTGGCTCTGCAATTCCATCATCAAATCGAATCACGTGGCCTTCGAGGTATTGTTGGGCCGCGTGAGATATTTGTTATTGAAATTTGCGATTGATTTAAAGATTCTGCGGATTGATTTTGTGCCGAAGAACATCAACAGGGAATAAAAGACGGGGGATTGTCAATCTGTAATACGTAAGAAAACGAACAGTTTTATTTGTACTAATCCTCTTTGAGGGAACAAATACCGACAAACTCGCTTACCAATAACGATACGCCGAACAATAGGACTGAAACACATTTCCGCTCGGAGAACAAATATTGTGTATCGAAAAAACGCGATACAGACTTGCAGTAGTAGCTCTCAATCGATAGATATTACCTCTTCTACCCATTCACCCACCCCCCACTTTTTCTAGTTCGAAATTCCTTTTACTTTCTTTACTTTCCAAAGATTTGTGGTACATCTTACCTGTTGTGATAGCTGTGTCTTTATCCCTTGTTCAAATCATTCTTCTCGAAGGCGATCGATTCTACTTTGCCATTTGTTGGGTACATTAAATTCCCTCCAGGTCGTGTTTCGAGAGAAAAAGGAAAATACTAAAAGAAATTCACCTCACTCGATTCGTCTTACAAGTCCAAAGAGATTCAAAACAGGCCTCTTAATAAAATATTATTCTGATTTGATCTTAGTTTCTTTCCGTGAGTTTTATTGATTCACTCTAGTGGTA
Organism: Typopeltis vanoorti; assembly: GCF_054136105.1. Lineage (NCBI taxonomy): Eukaryota > Metazoa > Arthropoda > Arachnida > Uropygi > Thelyphonidae > Typopeltis > Typopeltis vanoorti. The sequence goes on along the minus strand of NC_143553.1, from coordinate 152,723,827 downwards.
GTGGTCCATGCATTTACTACATAACATTGTTTCTGTTGATCTACATAGCTGCAGAGATTATCTACAAATTCAATACACTTAACCATTAATATTTCTAAAATTTCATGAATAGAAAGCAGATGGGATATTACGATGGAATTAAACCCATTCGTTGCTTTCAGTTACCCTCTGTCTGGTTCAGAGATTGATGATACGTTTGCAACAGAAGCTGCAGTGGTTTTATAGAACTCATTTGATGCGATATACTTATAAAGTATTCACAGTAGAAATTCGTGATACCACGGATACGTTCTATTACTGTAGCATAACATAACATCAATCTAGAATTTCGCTGATATTTAATAATATACTTTTATTTTTTACTTAATAAATTAAATCTATCTGGAGTTTAGTCGAAACATAATAATGCTCTTTTATTTTATAAGTAATAGCATAAAAGGAAACGATAATAATATACATACATTATACTTCTTTCTTTTTGTGTGTAATAACTTGAAACGTACTCCAAGATTTGAAAAGGAAAGGATAATAATACACATCTTTATTTATGTGCATGACATATTATTAAATAAAATGATTTTGTTAAGTATTAAATAATTAATAGAGTAAAAGAGTTTTAAATCCATTATTTAATTAAATTAAACATTTGACACTTTATATAACTAATGAAATGGGAAGAACTTATTTTAAGTACATTTATTATATTTTCCTTAATTTTAATTAAACAATTATTAAATAGATAATTTGTTTTAAATAATCAATAATTAACAGAATAAAACAAATTATATAATGTAATGAACAGAATGAATTTTAAAATTATATTCCTTATTTGAAAAAAAAGAAAAGGTGTATCATTTTATACCAATTTATTCTGCAAATGTTTACGGTATAAATTAAAAAATATAATGTATAATCAATAGTTGATTAAACAGTACTATTTTTTATGAATTATTTTAGCAAAAATCCTAATAAAACTGAATTTAATTTAAATTCTGATTTGAACTACATTTATACCTCCAGATTTAAGTAACTAGATGGCGCTGCTGGAATTCTAATTGAAACCATATATCAACAAACTCCAAGAATGAACTTAGGGGTAATAATTATTATCTGCTTTGCTTTTTTTGACATTCACACTATAGTCCTCTGTAGATTGAACTTTGATGATAGCCATAACTCCTCATTTTGATATTTTAATTTGGATATTTCAGGTAATACAATAAAACGCCATTAACTTTTACATCTTTAGAGGTCATTCAACTGACGCACTTATAGTAAGGCGAGGATGTTTTTAATATCTCCGAATATTTTATGCTTGTGTAGTGTCCCTGTTGGGCTTCATATTGCCTTTTTCATTAAGCAAGGGCTGGCTTTGTGTATGTAAATAGATTTCAAGTATTTCCAAAGGCCCGGATGAAATATATTCACGACTTTCCACTCACACACAAAATACTGGTGGGGATTTTGTTATCATTCCTTGACACAGCAGCTGTCTGTTTATTTTATGCAAATATTGCATTGTATGCATTGCCCATCTTTCAACTTCTTCTCTCTCTTTGAAAATACATTGAGACGGAATGTAAATAGAAAAGACAATAATAAGCGCCATCTAGCGAGTGTTAAAATAATGATAGTAATCAGAATTTTGATTTCTATGCGATTCGAAAATTGATAGTGCTTGGGATTTTCTCAACTTTCAAAGCAGCATATCTTAAGGGGGGGGGATGAACCATTAATCCAAACGTATTGTTTAAAAGTATACATTACTAATTTACATTTAGAAATGTCTTAATAAATGCACTTTGATAAATCAACACAACTTATTTTACAATAAGAATACTTAAAAATTAAATTTGCATTACTTGGCCAAATGGATTTCTGTAACAGCAAACGAAGGAAGATCTGTGTTCAGTTTACTTACACAGACAACACATCTTCCTCCTTGTTACTTGAAGCATTTCGATCTGTTACTGTCACATGTAATATTTATTTGTCAAACAAAGATTACTTTAAATGTTTTATCACTCGGTTTGTCTCTGTGATGGACTTGTTATTCCCTCTAAGAGAACCAGATGGGTTTTTATTTCCAATGTCTGTGCATACACGTGTACCTTAATGCGGACTTATTGAAATCAAAGTGGAAATTTAATATCTTAACAGAAGAATTCTTCGAATTGGTACCCACTTAAGTGAACACGTAGTGAAAGTGAGTAATGGTAGAAACAAAAATTGCAAATCCCTTAATGGTACTTCAAAATTTAATATCTTAGAACTCTCAGACACCCGATTTACTAAGAAATATGCGAAAGAGAGGATAGAATTTACTTCTTAAACTCCAAACTATGTCCTCGTCGTCTCTTTATTAGTTTCGCGTTTATTCATAAGTTCCATTGGAACAAAGTAACTAATTCGTTTATCCAACAGATTTCAGACCATTTATGGCTCATGCTGCACGTTGGAGAGAATATAAAACAGAGACTGGCTTGAGGGGAGAGTGGCATTCTATTGAATTAATGAATATAGTATAGACGTATGATTTTGATTCTTCTAGCGTGATAGGCTATTGTTAGCTGTATTACCATAGAACATTTTCAAAAATGCTGTGTAAAAAAATGGAAACATCATTTTTTATTGGAATATTTTCCCGTGAAATATTCGAAGTTTGGAAAAGACTTTAATATGTTCACTCCATTTACGATGACATTCTGTATAAAGATGTAGGTTTTAGAGTGTGTTTGTATGTGCACTGATCGATAAATTTATTAGAGTAGTATGGACACTGGAAACCCACGATACCATGGGCATCAACTTCACACGATTACTAAAACATTCGATGCAGATATCCTACTACAGAGTGATATGTAATTTCTTACAGTTCCCTCAGATTTATTGTGTCTGTTTTTCATGAATATCTCCTTCTACTACATCCCAAAGATGCGCGCAAGCGCAGTACTCCTGAGCATCTTTAGGCTATCGTAGGATAAGAAGGTATCATTCCATAAAGACGAAGGGCGGTTATATCCATTCCAGGACAACGATCAAGTCTGAGTTCCTATTAAAAGTGTCTATCATATGCATAACAGATGGTCAAAACGAGAAAGCCTGAAAGTGTTATTAATCTGGATGTGTATCTTTAACCTTCACATACAGACTTTATTTTCATGCCTCAACCCTTCACCGTCCTTCTCACAAATTAGACATAATCCACACCATGAAGATCGACTCAATACAGAACTCCAGACGCACTCTGGAGTTCTGGATAGGGTTTCAAACCCTTCTACTCTCAATAACCAAAACATCTAATACAAATACTCCATCAAGACAAACCGTGGATTTGAGGTTAGAAAGAAAGCACATGTTGCAGATGTTGACCATAAGAGTAAAAACAAATCCAGTTTGGCCAACGGTTCTTAAATACCAATCATGCATTTGAGTGGAACTTTGCAACCCTCTCTTATATATAGAAAAGAACTTTTATTCCATACTTATGAAGGAATCTGTTATTGTCATCCATTCGAACGGATCACTGAATAAAAACCAAGGACTGATAATAAGTGACATATGGAAATGGCGTATTAAATCTTTTAACATTAGAGCTATCAATTTCGCCAATAATCATCTTTTGCTAACTTCTGACAGCTACGTCATGACGTGCTTGACGTGCTGTCAAGCACGTCAAGCATCTTTACGTTTCTTGTCTAGCATGAATTTACCTATTTGTATTTTCACGGTACTTGGATGCTTACGTAATGTAATGTCTAATAGGTTCCTGTTGTTTTAACTGCATGTCATACATTGACTTGTTTTATGTTTATTGCATGGTGATAAAAAAAATAATAAATGTGCAAGAATGTCTCGATGTACCCGACACACCGTTGCATAAGAATCCTATCAATCTGGTTGTAGGATATTTCACCAGCCTATCTGCATCTCATTCATTTCCTTGTTCTAAATCATTTAGATGATTACACCTAACCCGTTATTATACATATCTGGTCACAGATACTATGTTTCTGAGCCTCAGTTAGTTTGATTCATAGCGGAAACAACTAAGGGTTGTTTCCGCAGTGTATTGTGTCTATTGATTGCGTGTTTTCTTCTAGCTGGCTTTCCTGTTTTGCGAAATGAATAAAACTGAGTTTCTGGAAGCAGCATACGCAGCCTATCTCCTGTTTTTAGCTGGTACAGGCTAATGGTTGATAATTGTGATATTATGAATTACATTTAGAATATATATATACACATATACACTGATGAGTCAAACCATTATTACCACCAAGAGAACATATCGTGACCGCTTGGGGATTGTTTTGGATAAAGTATTGCTCTACAGGATGTGTAGAGCAGGATAAGTGGGAGATGCATATACAATAGTATAGTTAGATTTTGCAAAGGCTTTCGATAGATTACCACACAACAAACTAGTAGTTAAACTGAAACAGATGAGGTTGGATAGTAGATTGGTTCATTGATTTGGAGGTTGGCTGTCTGATAGGTATCAATAGGTTGTGTATGGGGGGAGAAAAATTTGAGAAAAACTGCAAAGTATACCCTATTTGATCACAAAAGAAACGAAGATATTATGAAAGAATTAAACCAAGAAGCAGTAATTGAAAATATTAAAAAATATAAACATAGATGGATGGAACACGTTCAAAGAATGCAAACAGAAAGATTACCAAAACAAGCCTTAAAGTACAAGCCATTAGGAAAAAGAAAACCAGGACGTCCTCTTAAACGATTCAACGATGACTTCTAAGGCCGGAACAGGCCATACTAGGCCTAAATCCTTGATACGGATGATGATGATGATGATGATGATGATGATGATGATGATGATGATGATGATGTGTATGGGGGGAATGATATTCCAGAAGAGGAATGACACTAGTGGCGTGCCCCATGGGTCTGCTTTGGGACTATTGGTGTTTATTTGTTATGAAAATGACATTGGAAAGGGCTTAAATCGTGATATAGTTGTTCGTAGTTGATGAAAAGTTGGAGAGAGTTATGAGAAGTAGAGCAGATGTTGTAGCTTTGTAAGGGGGACCTAAATAGGCTGAATGGGCAAATGTGTAGGAGATATCAGTTTAATGTTACACAGCGTAAGTTTTTAAACTTTGAGGAGTAAATATAGGATGCAGAGTACAGGATTGGTGAGGATATTTTGGAGATGGTGGAGGACATGAAGGTTTGGGGATTGTGGTGGAGAGACTTGAAATTTTGTGGATAGTTTGCTAAAATTGTGAGGACGACACAGCGGATTATGGAAATGCGGAGAATACTGACGTGTAGAAGTAAGGATGTTTTGATTCCATTGTACAAGGCTTTGATCTGGCAGCATATGGATTACTCTGCACAGATTTGGTCATCTGGTTTTCAAAAGGATGATGAGATGTTGGAAAGGATTCAGAGATGATTTACTAAGTTGGTTTCTGGTCTCTGGAATGTGGAATATGAAGACAGATTGAGCGAATGCAAATTATAGAGCATAGTGGATAGAGGGAAGACATGATCGAGACGTATAAGTTTGTAAGGAGTAATTACCAGATTAACGTGGATGGAATTTTTCATAGAATATCTGCAGACAAGGGGAAAATGCGAAGTTATCTACTGGAAGCTGTATAAAGTGGTTGTGAGCAAGGGGGAGAGTAGTGGATAATTGAAATGCATTGTCTGAGAGTGTGGTTAGTGCAAGGACAGTGAATGCATTTAAGTCGGGGTACGATGAGCTCTGCATGTGAGAGTTGGGTCTCCCATGACGAGTCTCTTGATTCCATGAAAGTCCATTAATAATAATAATAATACATGATGAAAATGTGGTCCGGTGGATCTAGACTCTTCCAGAAAGACACGCCCGTCTCACAAAGCTCGCTATGCGCAAGTGTGAGTCGAAAAACGTATCCAAGCTTTCTGCACACTTTGTTTGGCAACCTTCTTCTGAATCGAATCAGGTTCGGCAGCTGTGGAAGAAGAATGCAGGATTATCTACGAACACTTATATATTATAGCTTCTCGACTAAACCACTCAGCTATTGCATTATGTTTTTAGGCTATTGTGCAAATCTGGCGCATTTAGCGTGTCTCATATTAGCATTACAAACAAAGCTTATGCACATTCCCTCGAGACTACAAGAGATTTTGTCATAAAATATAAATGAATATTTTGGAAACTGTTATAGCAAAATTAAATTAGATATGCTTTTATTTAAAGAATTCATTTATTCTTAATAGATTGCTTTAAAATCTACTAAATAAAGCTGAAAGAATATCACTGGTACTTGTTAATCTATTTCAGCAAAAAATCAGCTCTTATCCCTACGAGATTTTAAATAATGTTCTCTGACCTGTTTAGTTCGATAAGAAGAATATTAAATGAATTTATATTTAGTATTCCATTTAAATGCATTAAATCTCTACGAATTGTAATGGTATAGTGCTTCATTACTGATATAGAAGTAGTTTAAAAATTAATGCCTTCACTTTTTATTCATAAATAAGAGGTAGATGAAATAAATATCTCTTCTTTTCCCTAGTTGACGTACGTAACCTTTTATTATTGCTATCCATTATTTGCTTGACTGCTTCGCAAGGGGTTAATACACCTTTCCCTCTAACAAACGGATTATTGGGGTGGAACGTCACGGTAGGCATGAATATGTGTGAATTTCGTTTTTAGATGGGAGACGGATTTCATTGTCTGATGTGAGATTACCACCTCCGCATACTGGAGGATTGAACCGGCCTGAAAAAGGTTCATGTTTGGGTCTCCGGATGAGGATTCCCAATTTATATCATCATTCCGCCAACCACGTGTTAATCTGCTATAAGCATACAGCCTTGGCAGAATTCATATTTTAAAAAAAAAAAATTAATTAAAATACTTTTAATCCCTTTGAAAAAAAAATTACTTCCATGCTTGAATGTGTGCTAATGCAGGCTTTATTAGTGGATTAGTCTGAGCGGTTCACCGCTTCTGTCTCACACGCTGAGTTAACGATCGATTCTGTAAAATTTTGTTTTCTACTCAACTAGTTCGATCATCTTTTTCTATTCAGACTCTCTTTTCTACCAAAAAGAAAAGAAATACAATATAAGCCATTTAAATCAAACGAGTTTTTCCTACATGAACTAACCAAATAGGGAATTATAATTATAGCAATTGTAATTACAGAGCCCAGATTGACACGTGATCTTCAAATAGAAAGACACGCTTTTTCAATGCTGACCCTAGAGAATTATATCATTATGTAGAAGAACTATTTAATGTGCAGTTAATACATTTTTGTAGCACATAATTCAATAAAAATAATCTTCATAGACGATATCTTCAGGGTAATAGCTGAAATATGTGTTAATTAATGTGAACATGCAAAATCAAGGAATTATGATGTCACACCCGTCTTAATCAACAAACATAAAACTTTGTTCTCTGATTCCCACCCATGAAAGGTTGCACTCCTATAGAACATTAATACAGTTGATCGGGGGTTAAGAGTTTTTTTTTTTCTTCAATTTTCTGTTTCTATTTTTACATAATTGGTAAATCCATGTTGTAGCAACTAAACATTTAACTTTTTCAAACCTCTTTAGTCTTCTCATAAGCAGGGGGGGAGTCTCACACCGGACGAGGAAATTCATCTCCCACTTAAAGGACATTCACAAACATCCATGCCCATTGCGGGATTTGAACCCATAGTCCATTTGATTGTAGAACGATTATCTTTATCACTCGGCCAATCACGCTAAACACAATATACCTTACCCGTCAGCAGTAAGTGTTGTTACGACAATAACATATTTTAAATCTGACTGAGATGATACAGATCAAAGTCAAACAGAAAAAAAGAAAATTATCTAAAATTGCGGATCAAAGTATAACTATTGTCCTCTCAGAAATATTTATATGTATCAAACTAATATTTTTAAATTCTGAATTCAAAGAATTTTGAGGGTTAGAAAAAAATTTATTATTTATTCGTCGTCAAGCCACCGCCATTTTGAATCACTTCCATGTCCTCTTGTGATATCCTCTAATGTAACATTTTGTTTTGTAGCCACTCTAAAAATTTCCCATAATACTAACAAAAGCAAAAAAAAATCATTCGATTCTCTGGTTGTTGTTTCTTGAACAAAACACACTGATGTTTACTAGTGCAACGTAACGACCAAAGAGAAATTTATGATAAAATAAAATATAAAAAGCGTCCTTTAACAACAGTAATAAAAGCAAATATATTCACGAACCCAGAAACGCCAGTAGAGAAAAAGAAACATTAAAAATCTAACACTCCCCCAGAAGTTTTAGGGGATAGTCTGGAGATGGTAGGTTATAAGCAAGGTGAAGTATTGTGTACACTCAAATAATAGATCTAACAGCGAGGTTCTCATGTAGCAAGCGGCGCTCTGAGGCCAAGCTACATTAGGACACAATGGCAAAATCGAAGGCTCTAAGCCTGCCCTTTCGGGTGATTTCTGTTTTGCGTGACCTATTTGATCTCCTATTCCAACCCAGAGAAACTTGGAAGTTCTTTTTTTTTTCTTTTTTATTATGATTCCAGAGAAAATAATGGTACAACACGGTTTTGCTACATTTCACAGGAGTTCTAAGTTTCTTAGGATTTCTTCCTCACTATCGGGTATATTGAATTCAACATTCAGCTAATTATAGACCTTCTTGGGTGGGTTGAGCTATATTTCTGCATTATTTCTTTCTTCCTGTCTCTCAAAGTAACAAATTTATAGAAAAATATTTTAGGAGCAGTACGAAGAATAAAACATTGCAATGGCTGTGGATTTCAACATACACGCATGCGTAGTACTGCTAGATTTTCCTAATGGACAATGACTTCTCAAAGCCGAGCGGACTGTAAAATGTCGAAAGAAATATTAAATTAAAAAATAATTATACAAAAACTTATCCTTTATTTGTTGCTATTTATTTATTACTATTATTTGTTATTATTTATTTGTTACTTATATTATTTCTTATTATTTATTTGTTACTTATATTATTTCTTATTATTTATTTGTTACTTATTTTTTACGTTGCATACTATAATCAATCCTATTGGACCTGTTTCAAAAACAATATTTGGTGTAGGGAAGTTTCAATTTTAACAATGATTCAGAGAAAGTCAATAAAATAATACAAATAAATAACGAAAGCATATTATAAATACATTATTATTTCAGAGCAAAATAAAATATTTACAAGATATTGATAGAGTACTTGTCTTTTAAGGAGTGTAAACCTAGCAATGCAAGATTCTATTCTCATAAGCTCTCAGTTCAATTTCGAAACTTTTAATTAAATTTGTTAAATATTTCGCTTAGAAATATTGTTGGATTTATAATATCCCTACATTATATATATAAATACATGATTATTTCAGAGCAAGATAAAATATTTACAAGATATTGATAGAGTACTTGTCTTTTAAGGAGTGTAAACCTAGCAATGCAAGATTCTATTCTCGCAAGCTCTCAGTTCAATTTCGAAATTTTAATTAAATTTGTTAAATATTTCGCTTGGGAATATTGTTGGATTTATAATATCCCTACATTATATATACGCTATTTCTATTTTAGCATATAAAGTGTTATATAAAATATTTTAAAAGCAGTACAATGCACAAACACTCCATTGGTTGTGCTCGTATAACTACAATAGTGTGAGGCATGATTTCGATAGATACGCATGCGTAGTATTAAACGTTACTAATGCTCAATGCATTAGTAAATTCAAGTGGACAGTGAAATATATTGATTAAAAAATAAACCTAAGGAAAGTATCATCCTGGCTATTATTATTATTATTATTATTATTATTATTATTATTATTGTTGTTGTTGTTGTTGTTGTTGCAGTCGCGTACTATTAACAATCCTACAATTATTGTTTTAAGTACAAAATTTGGTTAGAATATAGAGAAACACCATTTCGATTTATCATACAGAATCCTTGTCATATATAGTGCAAAGATTTCTATATTAAATTTTAAAATTAAAAGAATTATAACATATATATATAATAATACTAATAATATGAAATAATGATTTTATAACAATCATTATATACTATATAATCCTTGTCATATATAGTGCAAAGATAATAGTTAATAATTATTATATAATAATTATTACTTATTATATATATATATATATATATATATATATATATATATATATATATATATATATAATAAGTAATAATTATATAATATGTGCAAAATATGAGATATAAAATTAAAAATGAAATGGATACCTCAAGCCTCTGATAAGCAGATAAGGGTCTCACACCAGACTGTGGATGAATTTCATGGACTAGATCATGAAATTCATTCTACATTCACAACTATCCATGCTCATCGTGGGATGGGCACAAACAGTCGATTGGAGAGGTGGGGGAGAGTATGCTGTCGACTACGCTTACCATGCAGGCGAATTCCATGCATCACCGGATATGTTTTATGGTATACGTTTGTATTTTTCTGGTATTGGGAAATTTGTACCCTGAAAGTCGCAGATAATGAATAAATATATATCTATAGTATGCAAAAATTATTTTACTAGAAATAATAAATAAAGTTATATTTTTATTAGAAAAAATAAAGTTATATATATATATATATATATATATAACTTTATTTTTTCTAGTAAAATAATTTTATATATATATATATATATATATTTTTTTTTTTTTTTTTTTTTTTTTTTTCTAGTAAAATAATTTTATTTTTTCTAGTAAAATAATTTTATTTATTAATTTCTATTTATTTCTTATTATTTATTTGTCACTTATTTTTTCATTAGTCCTTAAAAGGACTGGCTTAAAGGGGCGAAGCCAGAATGCTTTTCATCTTCCCCGTTATCTGTAGATGACAGTGTAGGGATAAAGCGTTAATGAGCTATTAAAGCTCTGATGATGGCATGAGGGTAACAGCAATAGCCGAGCCTTATATCTAAGTAATGCCGTCTCTAAAAATTCGGACGATCCCCTAGACCAGTGCTTCCCAAACTTCTAAATGTCAGGGCCCCCTTTGCAAAAACTAAAATATTTCACGGCCACCCTCGAAAAAAATCGTAATAGAGAGATATATTATTATAATATTTATTGTATTTATATTCAATACAAAACATACACAGCGAATATTGCAAACATCAAATGCATATATTACATTTTTTGCCTCTTACCGTTTGGTTCTGAAGACGATGCGAGCTGTTCTGGTAAAATATGAAATACTGTCCTTTTTTTTGAGTCTGTTTCTGCTTCTTCTGATTGTTCGCGGGAATGTTTTTTTATCAGCCACTTATCCATCTCAGGGTTAAATTTTTTAACGTAGAATAGATCAAATAATATCACCACTTACCGATACTGGCACACCACAGACTGATAACATGAAATTAGTGAATATTGCCTGAATAAGGGGGACCAGGAATATTTTTCTCTTTTGTGACTTTTCTCCCTTTAAGGCAATAAGCCTAACGCGAAACAGACAGCAAAGGCAGGTTATTAAAACGTGCATATGATTGGTGCGGTATTAACAAAAGATCGCCCAACTGAAAGATAAAAGCATAGCTGACAATTGAGTTGAAATGCTAACTCTCTTCAACCGAATTCCATATGTGAAACTGCCATAACATTCATTATATATATATATATTACTTAGTTTTTACGAATTTTAACACGTTCGGTTGAATTTTATTGCTGCCTTGGGAAATCGAACTCACACACATCTAATTAATAACAATAGTTTTTAATTAGATACTGTGTTTGCCCATGCAACATATGGTTTTGTTTCAGTCTATACAGCATAGTTTCTGTATGAGGGGACATGTGATTCATTAATTAGTGGGTTTTTATCCCAGTTGTCTCTAATTGCACTATTTGTTGAGAAATATATTACACAGACTCCTCATATCTTATTCACTGGCATAATAAAAGTACTTGTTTTTATTGCCTCTGCAGTATAGTGGCTGTTAGGGAGCGCGTGTTATTTACCACTGCAAGCGAGTTACTATCTCCCCCACATGAACTTGTTTAAGCTTTTTTTCATGTGTGAAGTATATGCGAAACTTTTATTGGTAACAGAAAACTAGCTCGGATGAGAGTGATAATATAAAACGAGTTTTGATATGTATATAAAGTCAATATCAACAGTGCCTGATTACGAACGCGTGATGAAAGGGACAGGAAGATTTGGAGCTTCCCTGGAGAGCATTCGAAGTAAATACAATTAACCACCGCTTTGAAATGAAACATATGAATAAGCAATATTTACTCATATTCATTAAGCGCCGAAATACGCAGGAAGCAAAGTTTGTGAACCAACACCAATGTGTGAATTTTTCCATTAAAATATAAAAAATAATAAAAAAGAAATAATAGAAGTTAAATACGTTTATTTTAAAATAAAAAAATCTACTTAGTCTTAAAACATTTAAAATTTGTTTTCATTATTTCACGGGCCCCCTCAACAAAACCTACGGTCCCCAAGGGGGTCGCGGCCCATAGTTTGGGAAGCGCTGCCCTAGACAACTCCATAGTGGCCGAAAGACCGTCCAGCTCAGCGTTGGCTCCACTCAGTGACGGGCTCCCCCACCACCGAGCAGAACCGCTCATATTCCAGGGAAACGCATCCACTGACACAGCCCCTCACCGAGCCATGCCGGAGAACACCCTTCCCGGAGACTCAAAATGCTCTCTCAGGGCAAACCCCCGAAATCAAGCCTCCCTCTCAGCGGAAGCAAACTTCGGAAGAAACCTAAGAGAGCGAAACTCACAATAGCAACAGCCGAGCCTCAGTTAGAACTTCAATGGCTACAGCATTGCCATTCATTACCCTAATCTTAGTCCTTATAAGGACTGGCTTAAAGGGGCAATCAACTTCCCCGTTATCTGTAGAGGACAGTGTAGGGACAAGGTGTTATTGAGCTATTAAAGTTCTGATCATGGCAGGAAGGTAACAGCAATAGCCTAGCCTCAGTTAAAACTTCATTGGCTACAGCATTGCCATCAATTACTCTCCAAGGGTATTAATCCTTCATTCTAATCCTCTAACTCCTACCCCAATCTTATCCTTATGAGGACTGGCTTAAAGAGGCGAAGCAAGAATGCTTTTCATCTTCCCCGTTATCTGTAGAGGAGAGTGTAGGGATAGAGTTTTATAGAGCTGTATAAAGCTCTGATCATGGCAGGAGAGTAACAGCAATAGCCGAGCCTCAGTTGGAACTTCATTGGTTACAGCACTGCCATCGATTACCCTCCAAGGGTAGCCATTTTAGTCGCCTCGTACCACATGAGCTACATTGGGGCTATTCTTATCCCGGCCACCATGGGACTTGTTTCAAAAACAATATTTGGTGTAGGAAATTATCAATTTTAATAATGATTCAGAGAAAGCTAGTAAAAGAATATAAGTAAATAATGAAAGGATATTATAAATACATTATTATTTCAAAGCAAATATATATATATATATATATATATATATATATATAATGGCATTATTTTAAATTATTATAAAGCTCTATGCTATTTGCATACAGTAATTTTAAGAAATCTTAATTTTTAAAATTTAATTTATATATGTATATATAAAGTTGTTGTTATTATTATTATTATTATTATTATTATTATTATTATTATTATTATTATTATTATTATTATTATTATTACATACAAGCACCTCTATGGAGTTCGCAGACTCATGCGGGAGGTCAATTTCAGAAAAGTTTACCAACAAGTATCAATACCTGTGCAATACTGTTGCACAGTATTGCAGTTTTCATATTTTGCCTTGAAATCATTCACCAACAAAGCACGCACAACTGACAGGTAATCTATTCCACTCATTCACTACTCTCTAAGCAAAAAATCCAGTTCCCCCTCCATAGCTAACCGGCCTCTTACTCTACAAGGATGACCTCTAGTTTTCCTCACCTTATTCATGTACTGAAATATTTCGTCCACATCAATCCTGCAACTCTCCATGCAACTTATACGTCTCTATTATATCTCTCCTTATTCGCCGATCAGCCATCTTCTGTAGCTCACAAATCTTCAATCTCTTCTCATATGGAGCATCATCCAGTCCTGACACTATCTTAGTTGCTACCTTTGAATCTGTTCCACCTCATCCACATATCTAAGAAACCGAGGCGACTAGATCCGTTCGTAATAATCCAGATGAGACCTTATTAAAGCTGCATAAATTATATTTTTAAAATATTTGCATATGAATAAAAATATATGAAAATTATTTATATATTAATAAAACTAAAAGTTCGTTTATTTTATGTATCCAGAAATATATTAAATGAAATAGTTATTAATATTAAATATTAAAATAATACGATATTAAGACATATTTTAAAAGATATGCATCACTAAATATCATTGCATACGGTATTTACATGGAGATTTAAATGTGTGGAGACTCATTTTCGTTTCTCTGAACGTCTGAAGCCATGCAGCCCCAGTGATAAAAGCACGGTGATATGTTTGAATACGTCACTGATTGTGAAAGGCACACGTATTTATATTTGTTTCAGCGGTTTCGTGATAAGCATTGAAAATGATGCGCTGTTATCTTTGCGGCATGTTTCTTGATGCTCAGAATAGATGATGAAGTCAAATGCGTTTTCAAATAATACCACCGATGTTTATACAAGCAGCAAAAGCAACAAAACGGGCCTTTGCGTGATACCGAAAAGTATATGTGAGTGCTGCTTATGCATTCGAAAGGATTACTATTAATGAGATTATCCTTAATCTTCTATAAGTATAATATTTTGAGTATTTTGTGTATTTTGTGCACTTTATTCTTGCCGCTTTTTTTGAGCAGACACTTTGTAATCAGAATATTCACGACTTCTAATTTGACTTATTAACGAACAAAGTACTGCCTGCATACAGAGTTAAGTATATGTATGGGGGGGAATCACCATGGAAACCACGCTCCTATTTCGGCATTCTCTCCCCCCTCCACAACTACTAAAGAGCATCTACTTACTCCCCGAATAACTTAATCTGTTTGTAGCCACATTTCTTCCACGCGGTATTTCTTTAATTTAAGTCAACTCAGCAGATTTGCCATTAAGAGAGAGCAATTTAGTTTTTAACGGAAAAAATATTTTTGTAAAGGATTATATTTAAAACTTTCTTAAGCTTTGATGGGTAATATAAGCGAAAATCTTTGTCAGAGTAGATTAACGAAATTGTGGAGACGGAGGAAGCGATAGAATTACAATAAATACAAAAATAATTGAAGATACATTTTTCTAATGGTAGTATGTTAAACAAAAGAAATCCAGCAACGACTATAGCTTAACATGCAAACTGATACAACGACATAATGAGAATGATTAAACACGCTGGTATTTTGTGGCTTCTTGCGTAATTAGATGTGCAAATGTAATCAAATGAGGACAATCAGCGAGCAAATTTTGATTTCATTTTATAATAATTTAATAAGGACAATTTTAATTTAAAAAAAGTAAATTGTATTTATAAAATAATAATTTGTTAACGACTTATTTAAACAGTATTAAGATTTTTTAATTTTTATTACAATAACGAAATCTACCATTTATAAGTATTCATGTTTTTATATTCATGTTTTTATATTTGGTATGTATTCATGTTTTTATATTCATGTTTTTATATTTGGTATGTACATATTTTTATATGAAAAATATGTACATACCAAAGGAATTGAATAGGGGGAGAAGGATGAATGAAACCCTGGGAGGGTAATGGATGGCAATGCTGTAGCCAATGAAGTTCTAACTGAGGCTCGGCTATTGCTGTTACCCTTCTGCCAGGATCAGAGCTTGAATAGCTCAATCACACCTTATCCCTACACTGTCCTCTACAGATAACGGGGAAGATGAAAAGCATTCTTGCTTCGCCCCTTTAAGCCCAGTCCTTATAAGGACTATAAGGAATTGAGTAAGTGAATATTCCTATAAATATAAATGTTAGTAATGTATTAATATTTATGTCCAATAGAAATATTCCAGTTTTGTTTTTAGAGAAATTGTTTTTAAAAAACTAAACAAGTATTAAAACTAACCCGACAAGTTTCGTTAGTCGTAAGACTAACATCTTCAGGGGTAAAGAGAACTAACAGTTCTTTTTACCCCTTTACTAACAGTTCTCTTTACTGCACAAACTATAAGAAATTACGAAAAACCAGTTCATTTGTTGGTATTATGAACATCAAAAAAGTTAGTTAAAAAACCAAATAACAGATCTACAACTGTAATGCGTTAGTTGGAGACATTGCTATTTGATGTCGCTTTCTGTGGTTCACGCTCACTCTGTCCGAGGTCTGAAGTGCGTGAATTTTTAATAAAAGATGACCAAACTTGATTTAAAATCAAAGTTTGGTTTCTGTTGGATTGCATAGGAATTTTAATCATATTTTCTGCCTCTTTGAATTTTCTTGTGAAACAATTCTTATCAATATGTAGGACATGCTTGTTCTATCTCAGAGTACATCATGACCGGTAGAAGCTGTGTGATATGCTAAGCCAGATTTATGTTCTCTCTTCTTTTTTACGTTCTTTTGATGTTTTTGTACGTCCAGACAGGGAGTTCTGGGGAAAACCGCATGAGCGAATTTCCACAGAACTCCCTGTCTCGCCCAAGTAGCAGATGACACAGAAACAATGAATATTATAAATCCCTGGTTTTTTCATTGGGTGATGTAGGAGTTTCGGGGGATGAAGAGATCTTGATATTTTTTCCAAGCGGTAGGAAAGTCACTTTTACGTTGTATTTGTAGAGTAATTTCGCTAATTTACCTGTTACATTCTTGATATAAGGTAGGGTGATTGCATTCTTGAAGTCTTGTTTATTTACGTTTTTTGTAGGTGCTGTGTTGAGAATTTTCTTAACCACAGAAACCTACGCATGAATATTTATGTGTATTTTTCCTTATTTTATTGTACTGTTCGTTTTATATTCGCCCGTTTTCGTTCATCCAGTATTTATTCTACAATATACTGTTTTATAAATTTTTAATGTTTATATTTTTAGCACAATTTTTATTTTTTTTTATTTAGATTTTATAAGTTTATTCTACATATCTAATGAAATGAAGAAATTAATATTTATATTTGTGTTATTTTATTGTTTTTTGTCCATTTTTTATTTTACTCTATATTAGTTTTTATACAATCTTAATATTCATATTTTTTGCCCATTTTCGGGACGTTTTCTTCAAATCGATGGTTTTTCAAACTTTTTTTAACCTACGCCTTTTTTTTTTTTTTTTTTTTGCAAAGCGTTGTGTGTCCCTTGTACAATTTTTATAAAACATTGACCTACAGTTTAAAAAACTGTAGGTCAATGTTATATTGACCTACAGTTTAAAAAACCAAATAACAGATCTACAACTGTAATGCGTAGTCAGCTACAACTGAAATGCATCTTAATGTAGTCAAACTTCATTAAGATGCATTTATGATGCTACATCATTACATTTCAAACCAAACTAAAAGTAAAATAGCCTTTTTTTTAGAGTTTAGTATGTATATCAATGATAATAAAATATTTAATAAATAATAAGCAGTAATATTGACCATTGCTTCGCTCTCACAAAAAAAACCTCTCTCTTGCCGTATGGGAGAGGAGCTCCCACAGTTTGAAAATCACCGCTTTCAAAAGTGGAAATTCAAAAGTTAGCAGCTAAATAATTCAACTGAGACCTGTTTCTCTCCTCTTGTAGTACTCATTCTATCAGTTTTCCCTCCTCTATCTCTTTATCTTTCAAGGAGTACCACTATTTACTGTAAACTATATTTCTATTTATTTTTATTTTATATCATTTTGTTTTATTTTTATATTATATATCATTGTAAACAAAACTGTGATTACAAATTAATATCGCCGATCTTTCACCTACAAGAATTCGTCAATATGCATGCCACTCATGGTAATAATAAAAAATATTAATAACCGACGGTTGTTTTGTTATAGTTTTTATTTTAGCAATTAGCCCAATTCGTAATATATTTATTTTACGTAATATATTTATTATTATTTAAGCAGGTGCGAAGCAAAGGTTCATGCTGTTTATACCATTGTATGATGCGATACCTTCATTAAAGATACTCTCTGCCGGTCTTCACTCTATAGATTTTATTTAGTTGAGATTCTTTCACTTTTCTATAATTTAAATTAGTATTGACTCTGAATCCATAAAGCATACTCGTACCTACTTGAATAGTAGAAAATAAAGAAAAAATTCTTTTTAAATTATACAAATAACTTAGGATGTCATACCACATGTCATAGGTTTTCACTGGGAGCTTCTTTAGCTCTGTCGCTAACGAAGATTCCCTTTGATGGGAAAGACTTGGATTTCAATTCCATTTAGTAGGCAAACAATTATAATTATAATTACTATAAATTACTATAAATTATATTATTAAAGAAATATAATTTTTATCTGTACATGAATTATCCGGTCTCTTATCAAAAGTTATCCTCTCGGAAACGCGGATTTTACCTCTTCAAAACACACAAACTAGCATGACAACACACAGTTAATATACACAATCATAGGCGGCTCGTGCATAGGCACTGCGGAATTGCAGCACCCCCAATTTTTCTCGATATATAAATATATTTATTAATTTATTTATATTTGCTTGTAATATTTAATTTTATCATCAACAATCCTATTCAATTCTCTTAATTTGTATAAAAAATAATAAAAATCCATCTTGTAGCACTTAGCAGGCCGAAGGACGCTGTATGGTTGCAATATGACACTGTGTTTACCACAGTGTCATATTGCTACGCGCGCAAGCATATGCACGTCATAGTGAGATGCGAGCTATTAACGTAATGTGGCCCTGTCCGTAGCGCAGTTCCACTGTTGTTTATATGCAGTTTGCGCCAGTAGTAGAGTGTTCGTAGTGCTTATCGTGTTTACTCCGTCTGTTTAAATATTTTTGACGTTACAATTAAAGGATTTAATATTAATGTCCAAAATATGTAAATCCATTCCTTTAATTACAATTAAAGGAATGGATTTTATTTAAAAATAATTTTGAATTATACTAAACTGTATAATTTTATCGCCTTTAATATATATGACACCTTTAATATATGACACTGGCTAATATGCATATCCCATGCAATCCCACTGCTGCTCTCTCTCTCTCTCTTTCTCTCCATTGTCAGGCACGAGATGTTTTATTGCAGAAACGTGCATGACATACCTATTTTAATTATTAGGATTAAATCAATTAACATTTTAATTGTTTAAATTGTAATTATTAATTAAATATAATTTTACTGATCGATAAATAATGAATGTTTTCACAAGAAATATTTCAAAGTTGAGCCTATTATTACAAATAAAGATGCCTAAAATTCATCTACCTATTCTCAAATAAAATAAAATTTATAGAAATAAATGAAATGCAATATTAATCACCGCCTTATATTAAGCAGAGGTTTGATAATAATTTAAGGCGGTGATTAATACCTTTGGAGGGTAATGGATGGCCATGCTGTAGCCAATGAAGTTCTAACTGAGGCTCGGCTATTGCTGTTACCCTCCTGCCATGATCAGAGATTTAATAGCTCAATAACACCTTATCCCTACACTGTCCTCTATCCTCTACAGATAAGGGGGAAGATGAAAAGCATTCTAGCTTCGCCCCTTTAAGCCAGTCCTTATAAAGATATTAAACAGATATTTCATAAAATTTAATCGATTAGGTTTCATGAAATTCATTGAGTTCTTAAAATACCTTTTCATTTCAACTAATTGCTTAGTTTTTAAAAGAAATTAAATGATGATGTAACCAATTTACTTATAGTTTTAACGAGACGTGATGCTTTAAATTTGTACTTAGCTGATGACAATGAGTTTTCTCCATGCTTGTGTTAATATATTTAATTGCAGGGTCTAGACTTAGAATGAGACTTCATTATTACGATAGCAATATTACTTCCATTTTGCTTAGTTGGAAAATATTCTAAAAACCTACTGGATATTAAATTAGAATGTGCTAAGTCCGCTTCAATGCAGATTAACTTCCTGTCTCTCTCTTTCTACCTCCCTCCCTTTCTCTCTCTCTCTCTCTCTCTCTCGCTTGCTCTAGAGCTAATTATTTGTTTGCAGTTCTCATTTCAAGAAGGCACGAAATCACACTGAAGTTAGCTAACCCGTGGCTTCATCAATTATGTGTTCGTGCTTACCCCGGAGGCTTCATGCGCGAAATTCACTTAAGAAATACAACCCCAGCTATTAATTTACCACAAATGAGACTTCGTCATGAAAAGATTGGTTTATTTTTAGATGAGTGCAAAACTTACACGCTATCTGTTAGAACACTACATGAGGCTACAGCTCACGTGGCTTCCTTTTAATAACATGAAAGCGTAGTCATGAGGCTTCGATGTCTAAAATCGTGATCGAAACAGCAGCTGTAATCAAGCAATGTCTTAAGCTTCTGTTCAAATTACCGAAGCCTTAGCAACCGACTTCATACACGAGTATTTGCACCAGTAAACAAAGACGTCTGAGCATTTAATCAGAAAATATCTTCGAAACTTCTGTTAGCCATTGCATTTGAAGTTTTCCCATTGTCACTCAGAGACCCTTTGGTAAGGCAACATTTTCGCAATCCTTATAAACAACTATTTCTTTTTTTTTTTTCAGAAGTCATTAAAATGTGTCTGCTTGTGTTGTTAATAAATACGGTCTTCAGAATACCCTCTACATCATTCTACTTCATCAACGTCGTACATTAATTCTACTGCATCCTCGCTGCCATGGAAACGGAAGGCTAAAGTCTTCAGCACGCTTCCAATGGCTGTGGTTGGCAAATGAAGCAACGGTACTAACTTCACTTCCTTAATCTCCTTCAGTTGTGTTCAAAAAACATTAAAAATGAAAAATGAAAGGAAACAGTACGGTCGGCGAAGTAGTCCCCGTTCTGAAACATATAGATATCCGTTATGAGAAGTTACTCAAAATTTTCCGGTGTCTTTCGATCGCGTTTACTTGCTTAATAAAATGCTTAGGATTTAACGAATTTTGAAATTTGTTGCATTTATTTATTTAATGGAGTGCGACGAAGAAATTCTCTCTCTTGAACTTGAATTCTACACAGACACAGAAGGACATACATTTATCAATATTAATTAAATAATAATGTTCACAATTGGACAATTTTAATAATTTCACTGTTAATCAACAGTGAACATTTTAAAAGGATTTCTCAGAATTAATTGTTCCTCCAAAAAAATAATAATGCTCTTACCATCTTTATTTTACTTGTTACTTGCAGTGTGAATTAATAAGTTGCCAGTACGCAACCTACAGGATGTGAATCCGACTCACTCGGAGCATGGATGCTTGTATATATCTTTAAGGAGGGGATGAATTCAATCTCCGGGTTATATCCTACGCTCTGTTCATTGATGGTCTGAAGTGGCTTAATAAAGTTGTGTTTGGTCTCTACAGAAAGATTCCTGAAATATCTAATCCTCAGCCCATCCACGATGCTGGTGGGATTTGAAACATATTTTAGCTGAACAGCCTTAATTACATACGCATTATATATTTTTTTCATTTTTCTTCAATGTTCTTCATTTTCTCCTTCGGTCTCTTCTGCTAATGTTATCACCACACTTTCCTATATCTTTTTCTTCCCTCTTTCTATTTTTTTTCTCTCTCTCTAGTTTAAAAGGAGGAAGAATAGAAAGGTTTTTATTCAGATCATCCGGAGAACACATGCAGATTAAAATGATGTACTTCTCTCTTGAGATGAATGTTAATTCAAAACTATAGATTTCTCTCTCTCTCTCTCTCTCTCTCTCTATATATATATATATATATATATTTCGCACCCATGCACACACGCTCGCACGCACGCACGCACACACACACACACACACACACACACACACACACACGCACGCACGCACGCACGCACGCACGCACGCACGCACACACACACACACACACACACACACACACACACACACACACACACACACACACACACACACACACACTATGTCTTTTAGTGTTTTTTTTATTACGATGTCTTTTTTCACTTGTTATAGAGATTTTGTCTTTCTTTACAGTAGATCTCTTCTACTGTTATTATTCTCTCTCTCTCTGCTAGTCTCTCTTTCCTGTTATTTTACTTATATTCCTAATATGTTTGGCATTTTTATTGTTGTCATGTATTATTTTGGACAATACAATATTTTATTTCTTTGCACCTTTGTTTTTAATATGCCTTAAGGTGTCTATTATTCTGCATTTTCTTTCCCCTTTCTTTCCATTTATGTTAGGTATAATTTACAATGTGTCCATTCCATACTTTATATCTCATTAGAAATAAAATAAAATGCACATTTCTCTTTATTGCATTCCATTCAATTTCCGTCCATGTCTATGTTAAATAAACGTGAAACATCAATAAAGAAATAGACATCAATTCTGATAAAAGTAATAACATGGATATTGCGTAAAATAGCTGAAGTAAAACTACATATTAATCCATTCTACTCGTCATCTACTCCATCATTATTCAAATTGAAATCCATATTGAAGATTTGAAGTGGCTTTCAAGTCATCATTGGACTCGGAAATCTGTATTATGTAGCCTTTAGCTCCCTCGTTCCTATCAGATTATACCGTTTTTTAAGTAAGATTGTCATAAAACGTTATTCTCTGGAATCCTATCAGGGAACTAAAACTAATCGTTTATTAAGAAGTGGAAACTCTATTTCGAACTCCATAATATTTTTATGCTGTTGTCGTAAACGAATAGCACTTCTTGATCTGTCACGAACATTACCATAAAGGCACGAATATTTTATTCTTTTGAGTGTATCCTCTTTCTCTTTTCCATCATCTTGACGCAGAATACTTATCCTTTTTACCATCTTGTCTCTAAGTCGAAGAAAAAGGATCTAAGCAAAATACCGTCTGGGAAGTGATGTTCGCCGAGCTAAACAAGCATCGAATCTTTGTCCGTCTTGTCCGACTGGGAATAGCCTCCTACCAAGGTAAGTGCTATGACATTAGATTGGGTTCTTTCGTGGGCGCGCATGTATGTGGTTTTTTTGATGAAATAAAACTTCCATGAGATATCTGTTCGACATTGATTTATCCTTTAACGTGTTGGGCCACCATCGGGCGTGTCGGTTTCCAGAAAAAAAAAAGAAAAAAAAAGGGATGGAAGACGACGTTGTTTCTTATCGTTTATAACCTGCTGGTAAAATCCTGAAAGTGTGTGTGTGTGTGGTTGGCTAGCAAAATTTGCCGTTAAGGTTTTCTTACAGATTGTGTCAATCGTAAGATGTTTTAAATCTTCCAAGTTCATTTTTACTGTTATTTCTTTATGTGTGCGAGTTGTAGAGTCCATTTGGACTTTATCTTTAACCAAACAACAGCCCACAACTCACATTAATACGCTCAGAAACATTTTCTTCACGCATTCTGTTCACATAAGTTTGTTTTCAATCTGCGCAAAATATCATAAATATATTAAGCCCATTTTCAAATGAATCAGAATCATTTATTTTCCAAACACCAATGATGATTGATGATATTCATGAAAAGTAATTTAAATTAAAATTATAATTTTCACAATATACGATATGACATGACAGCTTCATTTTCGTGATTTTTATTAAGTAAAATAAAATGTGAAATCAATAAATAAGACAAATTTCTCATTCATATATACAGGGTGTCCCAAAATTCACGCAAGAAGTAATTTTTATAGAAAACACAGGTTTTTAATTAAAAATTGTAATTTCTTATTGATTCGTAAAGTATACAGTATAGGGTTATGCATGGAATAGCATATCGGATAAATGGCCTCCACGGCTTTGATGGCACATACGCACTTGCACTCTTTTGTGGAAATTTTCCATGACCGTTTTGCATAAATGTGGCTGAATTTCATTGATACAGTGCTCAATTTCCTCCTTCAAGGCGTGGGTGGTCGTGGGCTTGTTGGCATAAACCTTAGACTTCAAAAAACCCCAAAGAAAAAAGTCCAACAGCGTTAAGTCACATGATCTGAGCAGCCAATTCTGATCACCAAAACGGGAAATTACACGACCAGGAAATGACTCACGCAGTAATTGAACTGTTTCTCGGGCTGTATGGCATGTGGCACCGTCTTGTTGAAACCACATGTCGTTCACATCCATATCTTGCAATTTAGGCATGCAAAACTGGATTATCATGTTGCGATAGCGAGCACCATTAACTGTTATTGCCTTACCAGCCGCATTTTCGAAGAAGAAGAATGGACCGATGATGCCTCCAGCCCAAAATCCGCACCAAACAGTGACACATTGTGGATGCATTTGTTTCTCAACAATCACCTGTGGATTTTCTGAACCCCAAATGCGACAATTTTGTCGATTAACGAAACCATCAAGATGAAAATGAGCCTTATCGCTGAAGATGATTTTGTCCGAAAAATAAGCATCCACTTGATGTTGTTCCATAATCCATTCAACGAACTCTCTTCGCTGTGTGTGGGCATTTTTAATCACCCTGAACTGTCAGCTGTCACGCTGTCTTTTTTTTTCTCTCGTTGGCAACACTTTACCGCACAAATGGCGCTAAATTTAAATCTTGCGTGAATTTTGGGACACCCTATATACTGTATATATATATTTCAGACATTTTTCCTTGCTTCAACTTTTTCAGAACTTCCCTTTATTATTACCCTCATGCAAGAACAATAATAAACACCTTATATCCTTATAAGGATAAGGATATTATCCTTATAAGGATAATATACCCTTAAAGGGGCGAATCAAGAATGCTTTTCATCTTCCCCGTTATCTGTAGAGGACAGTGTAGGGATAAGGTGTTATTGCGCTATTAAAGCTCTGGTCATGGCAAGAGGGTAATAGCAATAGCCGAGCCTCAGTTATAACTTCATTGGCTACAGCATTGGCATCCATTACTCTCCATGAGTATTATCATTAATCACCGACTATGTAAGTAAAGGTGAAATCTCAAAAATACGGATACGGACGATCTCTAGGCCACTCCATAGTGGGCGAAAGACCGTCCTAATCTCAGCGTTGGTTCCACTCAGTGACGGGCTCCCCGACCACTGAGCAGAACCGCTCAAATTCCGAGGAAAATAATTCACCGACAAAGCCCCTCAGCGGGCCGTGCCGGAGAACACCTTCCCCGGAGACTCAAAGTGCTCCCTTACGGCAAAAACCTCAAGAGAGCGAACTCAAAAACTCATCGCCCAAGTGGGTAAGAGCAACAGCCGAACCTCAGTTAAACTTCATTGGTACAGCTTTGCGTTGCTATCCATCACCCCCAAGGGCATTAATGAATCAATCACCGCATCTCATGGTCGATAAATCAACCCTACCCATAAACACCTAGTATTTGGAATTTTGAATATACTTTTCTTATATAGTATTAAATAAGGTGTGCAAATTTACTCTCAATATTAATGCATAGTTACGAATCAAAAGTATTTTAAATTCAAAAACAATTTATGTATCCAAGATTTTTTTATCCAAACTTTCATAAATGTAAATACTTGTATAGAAAAAAACAAATATTTCAATATAAGACGAGGATGAATGTTATTTACATACAATAAGGTGTACGCTATGATTCAGATTTTATGCATGATCAATATGAAACAACTACCCCTTAAATGCATGCTTCACTGCACGATAGATGAAACAGACGGTGATGTGATATTTACAGGGAAATAAATAAAAATATCTACTCACTCGAATTACTTCAAACTACTACTGCACTCTCGCGTTTTTTGTTTCTTCGTTTATTGTTTATTTTTAAACTCTTCCTGACATTTAAAAGAATAGGTTCGCTCTACTAATCAAGACCACAATGGAATCCGATTCTAAAAAGCGAGCGTTTATTCAATAAAGAAAACAGCACCACCATCCATTTCCAAATTGTAGAAACTATAGTGCAATTGAGTCGGCGAACAGAGTTTTCCCCTGCAGTGCTTTTTATAGATATATATTTAGAATAAGCAGATAAAGTAGCGACTTTAGAGTAAACGGATATTACACTTTTGGTCGCATGCTCTTTCTTTTCTAACTTCCAAGATAAGGTAAAGAGATGCTTTAAAGGAGATAAAGAAGAGAGAGAGAAAAAAAAACACTTTCTATTAAGCTAATCTTATTTTTCTCTTCCGAGTGTGAAATGCTTGCAGACATACTTGCAGTATAGAAATTAGTGATAGGGTGGACATCCGGGATGTAATCTCTGTAGAAATCTTGCTCGTTGCCATTGGTTACAATTGTTATTTTGATAACAATGGTATATCAGAATGCAAGAAACTCTCTAAAGAGATTATGCCCCGAGAATGACATCATATAAATCTGGTTGTAGATTTTTTTTTTAAGTTTAACGAATTTTTTTTTACTTTTTCTAAGAGAAGAAAATACACTAAGGATCACTACTATTAGGATCACTCGAAAGATTCTTTTTAATTACGTCCGCTGGTAAGACTAAGACGCGATATGTAGATCGTAGAAAAATCTCTTAGTTTTCAATAAACTCCGATGATGTGGTTTATTTTTAAAGTTAGAGGCACGTGTCAAGGCATGTAATATCTTACGGAATCTCTTTAATGATATTTTATTACTTTGTAAACACCGAAAAGATGGAACAACTTAATGATCGTCATAAATGATAAAAAATGCAGTTATTTTTTTCCTTTAAATAATAACACGTAAGCTATAGCACCACATCAAGAATACGAAACGGCTCTTTACTAGAAAAAAAAAAAACATCCCTCAATCTATCTTCTTTACGAAATTTGACGATGTTATTAAAATCTATCGATTCTAGCTCACCGCATTGAACATTCTTTTTAATGAAACAATTTTTCTTGACCTCTAGTGGAAAGATTACGGTTGATCTATTACAGGATCGATAATGAGATGGAAGAATGTGAAAGAAAAATATGTCAATTTGCCGGTGCCTTCTATTCATTGCGATGTCCTCGCTTTCGTAAGTCACGTGATGTTGTCAACTAACAATGATGGTTTATGTCTTACCGTCCATTGTTAAAGGAATTATTGGGGAAAAAATGTTGTTGACCAACTGTGAAAAAAGACGCGATAAATTAAAAGTTTACAGGAAAAATAAAATTAGTAGATGGAAGGTGAGTTGAATTATTTATTAAATGCAAACTAATACCATAATAAAATGCCCAGTATTTAATCTGCAAGTGTGAGGATGTTTTCTTTATCAATACCAACACCGAGTGGGTATATCTCGCCAGATATTTTGATTGTTGAAGGCGGTGTTCGTATGAGTTTTGCAAAGTATTTTTCAATAGCAAACAGCTGTCAAAATATTTGACAAACTTCTCTTTAAATTGATGTAGACTTGTAAAATTCCATCGGAATGCTTTAGTGCGTGCCTAGAAAGAGTTTAGATGCAAATTATAAGTATTTCATATTCGATAGAGACATCGGTAGATTAAAGACGAAATTCAAATATTTCTGCAGAGTATTCAGTAAACGGTGTTTTCTTGGAACAGCAACTACGGATATAAATACATAAAAAAAGAACGTGAATTTCTGTTTAGATATTAAAAAAAAAACAAGTAAAAATCAATGCTAGAAGAAGGAAATTTAAAGAATGATTCAAACGACTTATGGCCACATAATAGAACCAAATTATAATCACCATTTCAACCATCATTGCACATCTAAACAATCGTTATAAATCTCTTAAACCAATTTACGATTCATTAAGAAAATACAACTTTCGTTGGGAGTTGGTCTATTGTAATCATTGATGCGAAATTTAAATTGCACATTATTTTAAGAAAGCTTCGTTTGAAATAAATTAGCATCATTAACAACTACAAATGCACCAACCGATCTGTTTTTGTGTTATTACAAGCACGAAAAAGGGATTATAATTTTCTTGAACACGCTAATAGTTCCAAAGAAAGGTATAATAAGCAGAACTGTTTTTCTAATGATCATTGTTTATTTGTTTTGTTTCCTTAAAAGAAGAAGAAAAAAAGAGTTTACTAATGTGCAAGTCGTTCCGAAAAGTGGTTAGAAGCAATTATTTTTTCACTTATTTCCAACAATGCTTATCCATTCCACTTCACGCTACGTTGCTTAGCAACGATATATTCCGCTATTGTTGTGTAACTAGCACTTAATTGATTGCAATTTTATGTTAGTTTACGTGTTAGACAAAATCTGTTTTTAGCCAGATAGTAAATTGTGCGCAGAGGAAAAATTTTAATTTGATTTTTTTTTTCATTAAGTCAGCATTCAAAATAACGACAAAAAATGTTTGGTATTAGAGTGTACACCGATGCAACAGATCTCTAGTGGATTTACGTTGAATATACGAACTAGTTGTTTTAAAAAACGAATGGGAAGAATACGCTGCAACGATTGGAGAGTACCAAATTGCTTTACTTGTACTTTAGTGTTAAAGGTTGAGTGCCAACAATATGAACATCTGGCTTCGTGTTTCTTGATACACGAACTAAAGATAAACAGACGTTTTCCTACGCAGTGGAGATCTTTTCTCTTTTCAACATTAAGAAACAACAAATAACCGTACAAGACAGTTGGTTCTCTAGCTGGATGACGTCATCTGGTGAAAAGCCCTCGAAGCAATAGCCCTTTTAAGAAACTAGTGCCAAAGAATTACTTTAGAAGACAGCTGTGAGTTTAGACGCGATCGAAGAGTTTCATCCTCCAGTGAGAGAGAGAGCTTTTACCTCGGATCATCACGCGAATCCCTCATCACTGCTAAAGGAACGTATTGTCAGAAGTGGATAGGAAAGAAAATGAAAAATGACAGCTTTTGGCCCACCGTAGTAGCTCTTCGGGTTTAGACGAACGAAGTCACAACATCAAACACTGCGTCTGAATTGAGAATTTCAAAGATAAACTCAGTGGACCAGTAGAAACAAAGAAAATCTATCTGTCTGTGTCTGTCTGCCTAGCTTACACACGTGACGATTACATTCCAACTTCGACTACATTCCTACTTTTTTTATTACCGCACACTTACTTCCTTTCCCGCTTTGTTTAATAAACCATTTGCAGTCTCCTTTAGTTTGTGTACCCATGAAAATATAATGAATTTTTATGGGCACGGGTTCTCTGTCTCCCATCTTTGATATTTGAATGATGAATGACTTTTAATAAGGCTGTAGCACAATGTATGCCGACCTCAGTTAAAACTTCATTTATTTTTGCTCGGTTTCGTAGAAAATTACGATTTGGGATTACAATATCATGATGAATCAGAATCACATTTAAACGAACATTATTGAGAATTATAGTCTGAGTTACAATAAAACATTCCAGTCAACAATGGATTACATGTTAAGTCACTTGTGCATGATTCAGTTGCTCACGTGTTAGTGTTTTGATTGTTAATGCCATTTGAAATGACATTATTACAACTTTCAGTATATATTCTACCTGTAGTATTGTCGCAAAGATGGTGGTTAAGAAAGTATGATTTCTTCCACTTCTTGAAGCAAAATACAATGGGACGAAACATGACTTTGTTCAAGCTGAAATAGAACAGAATCTCGACGAACTATTTTCGCTGTTGAGTATTTTATGTAGACGTTGGCTGGACTGGCCATGTTAATCAAGGATTGAGAAGGCGTGCGAAATGCCTGCGTACCATTGCATCGAATCACTAATCGGAGGAATAAATTTTCTTATTAAACTTGTCGACATTTTCCATATTTGTGACACATATGCCCAAAAGATTTTCGTTGGTGTAAGGATAGATACTACTCACGAAAATAAAGCCTCTAAAATTATTACTAACTCCTGTCAATAAGAAATCTATGAGTGTTTCCGATTATCATTCAATTAACCAAGGTGATTGTCAACTTATATAGCTGTGTGATTGTACAGTTTGCTTGTACTAAATTAATAGCTGTCTTCAGAAAGGTAATACGCTTTCTTTGTATGAAGGTTATTACAATTTTGGATATTAAATAATGTTACGGAAACCATAAGTTCAATTTCTTTGTAGAAAATGGTTTTTGAACAATTTTATGGAGAATTGCGTCATTTTCCGATTTCTACGATACGTACCGACGGAAACATAAACATCTCGGGAAAGCGGTAAAGATAAAACTTTGGGTTATATCTCGAAGCTTTTGAAAAATATACATTTCATACTTCACCAAGCACACAATACATCTTCGAATGCGGCTGTATTTCAGGGATTATAAACCAGCTTTATTCGAGTAAATCACACATGACACTGGAACCCTATTACCGCAATGGCAAGCAGTTTCCTCCCTTGTATTATATGCGTTTGAGTTTATAGTTGAGGGCAGACCAGCCAGCCACACACACACACACACACACACACACACACACACACACACACACACACACAACAAAGGACGCTGGTGAATTAAATATAAAAGGGTCTCCCAAACCGTCACACTTTAAAGCCAAGCTTCAGTGCGTTTTCTGTTATTGTTTCTGACATTTCTGCGTGCGCACGCGGAGGTTCTCTAAGATCCCGTGCACTGGGAACGAACTGAAACTCGAGTACAGTCAAAGAAATTCAATCATAACTCACAAATTGAAACGTCGGTTCCTTTAGTTTTAGGAATTCTTCGTGTGTGTCCGAGACATGACAAATAAGGCAGAGAGGAAACTATCTACAGACGTTTGAGAATTCCATGCTCTCCCGTCTAAACCTTCGCTACAATATTTCGTAACCCCGTTCTGATTTGTATTTCTTGGAAAAACAACGCTACACAAAGAATGTGTCGAGAAATCACAAAATATGTTAATTGGATACACGATGGTTAAAAAATTGGTACGTCCTTCAGGAAAACGTTTATGCATGGAAATTCTTCACGCACTTTATAATGTCCAATAAGTGAGAATCTAAAACAACACTCTGACATAAATCTGGAAGGATACTAAATCTTCTGCTTCTTCTTCCTAACGTGGATTTTAGGCCATGTGGCCTGTTCCGGTCTCATGCCATCTATTTTTTTGGTTTTCCGATTCTTCTTTTCCCACTTATTTTATATCTGTATAATATTTTGGTAGTCTGCTGTTGTCCATTCGATTTAAATGTTCTAGCTATTTTTGTTTATACTGTCTTATGTAGTAATTAATTCGTTTTATATTCAGGGATTGTAAGATTTCTTCATTTGTTTTATGGTCCCACTTGGTATATCCAGCTATTTATCTGAGAATTTTCATTTCTGCTGTTTGAAGTCGTTTTTCATCTTTCCTTTTTATGGTCCATGTTTCGCTTCCGTATAGTAGAGAAGGATACTAAATAATGAAACATTATGGAAGGGAATAATAACAAATCAATCAGTTTCCATTTCCTGAATTTTTCAGTGAAATACGTAGAATGGGAGAAAGAGAAGAATGGAGAATGATGGGTAAATAAATAAATATATAGTAGCAATAGCTAAAATATAAGTAACGGGGAGAGAAAAAAACCGACAGCTAAAGAGAAAAGGGAGGGAGAGAGAGAAAGGGAGAGAGAGAGGGGGGAAGCGATTAAAAATGAATAAACGAATTGGTTAAACGTTAATACATGGAATTACATGTTTTAATATTTATTATTAAATCTTAAACCTGAGCTCCGTAGTTCAGTCAGTATAGACGAAGCACTTTGGTCGGAAAGGCCTGGGTTTGATTCTCCTCCATGACGTGAAGGACCTTTATCTGGCCCTCTTTCGACCTAAAGGTCAGTTAGCCGGTCTCATGCGGGGGGAGGGGTTCTCCCGGAAATTCGGGTTTTTCCTCACTCAGAACAAATACGAATCTACCGTCAAAAATACATACTTAAAAAAATCCCTCATTGGCAGGGTTCAGATGGTCGTAAGGGACGGGTAAGGAAAATTGGGGGAATCTTACATGACAACAACAACAAATATTTTAAAAGAAATGGAAGTTCTATATTATGAGAGTTGGTATTAATTTTATTTCATCGCCCTATTTAGCTAATTATATAAACATGAGCAGTTAGATGCTGATATGATATTTGTAATCAGCAAATAGGAGTCAGATTAGCCGAGAGAGAGAGAGAGAGAGAGAGTGAAGAAAATTAGCCGAGAGAGAGAGTGAAGGAAATAACAAGAGGAAGAGTGAGACAGAAAAAGAGACACTCGAGACGGATATTTAAAAAATGAAGAGAATGAGAAATATTTAAAATAAATGAAGCAAAATTAGAGACTGAATAGCCACATTAAGGTAGAAATCAAAGGATAACAGGAGGTAATGCAATACACACTCACACACACAAAAAAAGATGAACATTGAAGATATAAAGGGAAGAAAAGAAAGTAGACAAACAGGGCGAGAGAGAGAGAGAATAAGAAATTTTCCCATCTGATATTTTCGCACGCGCCATTACAACTTTTCTTTTAACTATGTTTTCTCTTCGAGGCATTTTAATTAACCGTGCAGTTTGAAGAGAAGACTCTCCTATTAAAATCAAAAAAAGAAATTTAAGGACGAATTGAGTATCGTAGAAGAAGAGCTGGTTGGCATTCATATGTGACAAAATCTAAGCGAACCGACTCAGCGCTTCGAGGCACATTTTTATCGTTCTGTCATTCGGCTGCGTCAAATGAACGGGGAGTATTCAGTAGAAGGAGTTGATGAGGCGTACCCTAAGAGGAAAGATTCGCATCCTTTGAACCATTCATGTTTGGAATTTCCATCACAGTCAGCGAGCATGAAAAGGCATATCGCGTCACTAAAGAAACAAATGTCCTAAATCCATTACGCTCTCCTTTCTCAGACTCCACGAGACTCGACTGCCTGTTCTAATCTCCCGATGGTGGAGAAATAAAGAAGAAAACTCCATTGCATTGACCATGGCTGAATGAGTTGTCATTGGGGACGATCCTTTGCATCCCGCCGCTGTTTAAAGAACATCCCAATGAATAGCTGAAAATCGTTTCAATGCTCTGTTGATTCAGTGTGAGGTCACTTATTTCAGCATCTGTGACGTCATCGATCACTTAGCAACCGCAGACTAAGCCAATGAAATTTCACCAAGAGTCTCAGGTGCCATGGGATTTGATTTTATCCTAGATGAACGTTAATCCGAATTAGCATTTCAAGAAAAGAGCGATAAGAAAAATGCAATAATAGTCAGACCTCAACATGAAAGAGTGCAGAAAATAAATTTAAGCAATTGTGATTTTTATTTAAAATATTCCGCGTAATGTAATAAAAATCTAACTTTGAGATATACTTATATTTAAGCTAATTAAAATATACGGGAAGATGCCATTAAATATGTATATAAAAATGAAATGATCCGAATATTAAAAAGGTGGAGTTTATACCTAATACTGATTCTCTTTCTGAGTGCCTCACACAAATGTCTCGTTACTGAAACTGAGGTCATGACCTTGACAAATCATATAAGAAAGGACTTCCTTTTGTATGGCATTGGCTCAACTGCATCCAAGCAAACTTATAACGGTGCCATCTTTGTTCCTTAATTAAGTGGTGAGAAGACCCGACTTACTAGGTTCTTGCGTATGCGCATGATATCTTTAACAAGTATAAAATAGTCTTCTGGTTCGTCTGAATCCAAATAACAGTTCGTTAAGTATCTGTGTATGTCACCTCTCCATCTCAATCGATTGTTAGTTTCCCAAACATGATCACAAATTAGAGCAGTGCTGTGATAACTTACATTAATAATCAAAGGATCTATTGGCGGAGTACTGATTATAAACACTTAAGACAATATTCGACAAAAGTAAATGTATAACTATTTTCAAATAAAACAGTACGTTTTTTATATAATTAACTATTGATAAAAAACATTTAAGAACTGTATTACGAAATCTTATGATAGCATGCTTTGACCCAATAAAGTTAATAGAATATCTTAAAGAAAAGGCAACGTATCAATACGATAAAAGAATAAAATAAAAAATAATATTCGGGTATCAAATCATAAATGTGATTTTTGTTTCACTGCATAAGTCACTGTTCACGATGCCAAAACGTTAACTTTTATTTTACAATAAATTTAATAAAAGTGTGCAGAGAATAGGTAGGTCAAGTGCTTTTATATAGAACTTTAGTTTGCAGTTATAAATTTGGAATATTTCAATTTAATACACGGTGGTCTTTCATACGACAGTGGACATCAATATGCTCATGCAACTTTCACGAATAAGAAGAATGATGATCCAGTGTAGAAATAAATAACGAGCGAATAAGAGTGAGTCATAAATTTTTCAGTTATCTTAAGTTAAAGATGGAGTCATAGCAGAACGCAAAGCTATGAATAAAGTAGAAGTCCATTCCATCTGGATGATTCATTCGATGATCCAGATGCATGTAAACTTCACAAAGTCAGATGAAAGATGAAGGTTGGTAAGTGAACCATCCGCTATTCGAACGAACACATACCATATGACACCAGGGTAATAATCCCTAATTTGGTTTGCAAGCCACCCACGCTTGATGAGCTTTACAAGTTATAAATGTCACCGTGGTAGAGACAAAATAAGAAACAGTACACCCGCCCTCACCAAAGGATAATTTAATAATGGCACTCTGAAATGAAATTATCGCACCATCTGCTGATCCTCAAGGGGAAAGATAATATCACAATGGCATCACGAGCCTTGGGGTTCATACTTAGTAGGCAGATTCCTGACAAAATCATTTTTATGGAAATTAATGTGACAGCAAGAAAATCGACCATCAAGGAAGTTGCTTTGCGCATAATTCTTGCTTATCCAAGCTCTGAATAAACGAAACATAAAGAATTGCTAAAGTAATAGAGGCTCAGTGATAGACAATCATAAGAAACCTCCACGTGAAGTTATGAAAAAGGGTTATCACTCCCAGTACACTTATTTTATCTGTACAGTATATTCTAATTTTTGTTTATGTTTGGCTTGAGTTATGGATGAAACAAATAAGGTTATTTATGAAGCTTGTAGTGATGCTTGTTTTGGAAACACAGCCGAAGTAGCTAATACTACGTAGCTAATGCTACGTTTCCACTGTAGTAACTTGATGTGTGAGTGTGTTCTTTGGCTGGTTTGTCTATTTTCTGGGATGATTGTTTTATAATCATCTCAGCAAAAAATCCAGTACCTGGTTTCACTGTTTTAAGGGGGGGGGGAATATCAGATCAGACTAGCAATCTTTTCTGTTTCCAAAAAAGACAAATAATTTGAGGTCATCAGGGTTGTCCAACGAAGGCTATTTTTTAGGAAATTCGTAATGAAAAATTATATAAATCAAGTGGATTTTAAATCTAGTATTATTTCAAAGCCGAATGCAGAAACTATGAAAGTTTGTACGAAATTTGACCAGAGAGCTTACGGGAATACACTCGCCGGCATTTACAAGTTGCCCTAGGGCGGACTTTATAGCAGATATGATCGCTAGCCTAAACGTCCATATACTCGCCTTCTATTGGTCCATGTTGATAAGGTTTCACTGGCCTGACAGCCGTTTTGAACTGGTTGGTTATAAACCTTATGAGAAGGCGAATATATGGACGCTTGGGCAGCGATCATGTCTCCTATAAGGTCCGTGATAGGGCATCTCGTAAATGCCGGCGAGTGTTTTCCCTAAGCTCTCTGGTCAAATTTCGTACGAAACTTTCCTAGTTTCTGCATTCGGCTTTGAAATAATGCTAAATTTAATATCCACTTGATTTATATAATTTTGCATCACTGAAATGAAGCCTTTTGGCTCTTTATTTTCGTAATGAAAAGTTTGATCGAAAGATGATTACAGTGAGTAAAAATTTAAGAAAAATAAAATTAGTTCTGGAGATTAACAGTTTGAATGTTGTAACAGCATTAAAACGTGGGAGAATCATGAGTGACAGTTGGGATAAACTTGCAACTCTCTCTCTCTCTCTCTCTCTCTCTCTCTCTCTCTCTCTCTCTCTCTCTCTCTCTCTCTCTCTATGTATATAAGAATATCCCTTGCTGAATCTGAATATGTGGTAAGGGATTGAAACAATCTAGTAAGAAAAGAAATAATTTATTAATTAGTACTGATATTCGCTTGTTCTTAATACTAAACGTTTATGGAGAAATTAGGGACCATTTACAGAAGGGATAGCAGTGTTTTATTATTGGGCGAAGTTGAGAAATGCCCCATAAGTTCAACCATTTATTCACTGTTAACAGATTTCTTTACGTTTTGAAAAAGGATGGCGTAATCTGCAATATCATTAAAACTGGATGTTAAGTACTTGATTTTCTTTCAAGCAAAATTTCATTGTGGATTAAGCTCCCAGTGAAGAATAAATAGAACAGGAGAATGTAAAACGGCAACGTGCAAGGACAGACAAGTAGAGATTTTTCTATAAGATTTGAAGATTTCCTTGCATCATAGCAAATCAATATACTTGTAATGCTGCAGGAGTTTGGAGAAAGTGTGATGCTAAGAGATTACGATAGCTTTCACTTTAGGTAAGCTTTCTTAAGAAAACTGAATGGAAAATATATAGAGGAGAGTAACTTCAATGCAAATATTTTATCCAAAGACTGAAAATAGTTTCTCCGATAAAGAGAAAACAATAACAAAAAAAAGAAAGAAAAGTAGAATATAAACCTAATTTTATTTTGTGTAAAATTAGATTTATATGTTTATCCGAGCTAACAATTATCAAGATCAACTATCAGATGGGATTCGATGAACTTTGTCTTACTAATGCCGTTTAATCTCCATAGGCCAATGAAAATAAATCAATGAATTTTATGAGTTGCAAACGATTATTCGATAAATTAACTACTTTTGCATCTGTAGCAAGCACCATGATACGTACTATACACCCTTCCAAGGTATGTACTTTATTTCTCTTAATAGATAGAAATTAAAACGTGTGAGAGCTAGTGGTAGACTACCTCTCACACGTTTTGATATGTAGATTCTGTGCTAATGTAGAATATTAGAAAGACGGCATGTTCAAATACCATTTAAAACATACCTTCCTGTCTTGTGAATGCGTTAGTCAGTGTATAATACCATTCCAGTGGAAAGCATGTTATTTCGCCGGAAGCGTTTCCCTGGTTGATAGCATATCTACCCTCCGACAAGAAGGCTGTAAGTTCTAGTCTCATTGTGAAAATGGATATTTTCTTTGAGGTTGTAAATGAATGTCATTTTTCGTGGGGGGAAGCTACGATCCTGCTAACAGGAAGGCTGAACTGGTTTGAAATAGTCTTATGTTTGATTTCTGAAGCAGAGTTTCTGGATTACTTAATCGGTAGTCCACCCTACGATATTAATCAGGTATTATTTGGGAGGTTCACATAAAAGTATCACTTTATACATAATAATTTCGAAAAGGTGTATGACTGTTGGTTATAGTCATAGTTGCGCTTATTGATATTATAACTTTTCATGGTTACTTGAAAAACATTTGAGACGCAGTGAAGAATAGAAATACAAATTCTTTGATCAGAAATGATTGACAGAGTTCCCCCCCCCCATCATATACTAGTTCAAGTGGTACTGGATAAGTATACAAAGATCTCCTTCAGGCCATATGGACGAGCAACTGCAATAAAATTACTCGCAGATGCGGCGTAACTGTTAGAATTGTTTCATCTGGCAGAAGGTCTGCAAATCGAATTCAAAGTTATAATCTCAGACAATTGAGACTTGCCATATGATGCCCTTCATGCGCTGCCATTCGTGAACTGGCATTCTTTATACTATCTTCGAGAAGAAATAAGAGGCAGTAAGTGGAGCGAAAAATTGAAACAAATTTGTTTCTGATGAAGCGAATTACATCTGGCCTATTTTTTCTCTTAAAATATTTCCATACAGTGCTAGAGGGCGCTGTAACAAAAAAGTTCTTTGTACACAATTCTTATTATGTAAACGTCATCAAAATTGAATTTATAAATAAGATGAAAGTAAGTACAATAGCATTTGATGGAAAACAATCAATCGTTTTCTAAAATAATTATATTTAAACATAAAAAGCTTCTCAAAATGGTAGATGACATACAGAGAAATGATTCTTCAGCAGCAATAAATGTTTTAATTTAAAAATAAATAAAATATTATTTTTTAAAGTTTATAGTTATTTTCAATTCTTAAATGTTATAGAAAATGTTTGTAGTATGCATTCAAATACGACAGTACCTAAATAAATAAAGATCTACTAAAAGTATAATTTAGTTGTGAATATGAATTATGAAAAAAAAAAGATCTACTAAAAGTATAATTTAGTTGTGAATACATTAATATTTTTATTTAGTTATTAATATATGACGAAGCCAAAACTTAGCACTTTCATATGTATGACGAAGTTTGCTTTTCAGTTTACACAGGTGGCGCTGCTTATGTATGAAATCGTAAATGAAAGCTATTCAAAGGCAAACTCATGAATTAATAACAACATCTATCAGTACGCTTGGCTATTAGGAGCACAGCCTATTTTACTCGACAAATAGTCAGTTAGGAGCACTTTTCTATGTATTAAAATCTAATATTCATAGCGGCTATTCCGTTTTTTCGTGTTCATCAAAACATATTTCGTTTGAGCTAAAAATAAGCAAACTTAAACGATATTATCTCGAGGTCTTGCTGTTCGGTTTGATGGTTGATAAACCCAACACTGACTTCATGTAAGGTGGTTAAAGATATTTGGGAAAAAATTTTGTCAGTTTTACGGCTCTCGTATTACAGAGGTTTCTCCATAACGAATATCTATTACTACAAGCTTGCTGGCCTGGGAAATGGGCTGACTGTCTAGCTAAAGGATCTTGCACATCTCTAGAGCGTTGAATAAAATACGAGAGAGCAAAAGACGGTAAATATTTCAGGAGAGAGTTTGAAAGCACATTCGGAGCTCATTTGTGTGCAGAAGTATCAATGAGCTACAGGGAGGAAGAGATTGCACGTTTCAGGTATAAATATAACTCGATTCCCATCGATAGGAAGAACTAATATTTACACACGAGATTGGTGATTCTTTCGGCTCTACTGCTGTGCTCATATTTTGCGAGAGTCGACCACAGTCAATTCTAAATTCTCTGTGACAATATACGGTTCGTGTCGAAATTACAGGTATTTGTCTCTTTATGTGTTCGGAGAACTATAATTCCATTCGCTCATCAAATAGTTATGGAGAAAAATATCTTTAAATTATTGAAAAAAATCAACCACGAGAAAGTTGTAAAACTTACACTAGTGCGTGGCGATTGAAATTTGTACATAGAAGCAGCTATAATAATTTTAAGGTTGTTGAGTGTTAGTCTAGTAAAGATATGTAGTTCGGTTGCACGCGTATTCTTTCCTAAGAGTCTAAATTATGATCTATCCAAAGGGAAAAAATTGCAGAAAAAATATATACCTTCTTCCATTTTTTCACCGTGTTCCATATAACAGTCGTTGAGATGTGAACTTCAAAAATCCACCGTCTATCATTCAGATATACAGTGTTGCATCGAACCACCTACTCGTGTTGTACTCACTGGCTTGATCCTTTCCTGGATTTTGTGTTGAAATGATTGAAATGTATTTTGCTGTTCCATTTATACGGAGATCGATAAGAGCTCTGTGTATTCTGTTACTGAAACTCGCATTTGTATATCATGTGTATTCCTGTCCTTCATATGTATATACATGAGAGCCTCCGCAGCTCAGTGGGTTTAGACGAAGTAGTTTGGTCGGAAAAACCTGGGTTCTATCAGAACCATCTTAACAGTATTGTAGGCCCCTGAGCAAAGCAATGCACTGGGACCCCTACCCACTCACCTACGGGAATAACAATGTAAACGGTCATTAAAATTAAGTCTATAGATTTATTGGTACTTTTAACAAAATCAATGTGAAAACATGCTACGAAGTGATGATTAATCAACACAAACGTTTGCGAAATTTCTTTGCAGAGAATTGATTTATAATTGGCTTAAAGTCAGTGGTCTTCAGGATGTCATTTCCATGCACATGAGTGAAAGCTGCCTCGTTGCGCTGCGAAGCTGATTCTTTGTAAGTTTCGATTTTGACCTTGGGATGGTGAATAGAGTAGCCATTCGCATTTTACATGCTTTTACAAGGTGAGTTCGACGGTCTCATACGGAGGTAGGGGTTTATTTCACCGGACACTTGGGTTTTTCGTCCCTCGGAACAGGCAAACCAGTCCCGTGAGTACACATGGATATATATAGTCACAAATACATAGTTAGAATTCGAGAGTACAACCTTAACCGGTCCTAAGGGGGACCGGTGGGAAAAATTGTGTGTGGGGGGGAGGGGAACCCACACCCTCCATTCCGCAGTTCTACTTTGAACACTTTCTTTGATAAATGCCTTGTCTGAGTTCTCTCTCCTCCGGCCCCGTCGTACACTCGGCGTGTGTTCGATAGGTTTCATTCATGATTCTGACATGATGTCGGCCCACTACGAATCCAGTAATCCACTGTATTAGCAAGCGTAATGTCCAATAGCCCAGGATCTGTGACATGAATCGCGCACTTCTTTGCAGTTACAGATTTGTGTTTCTTCTTGTGGAATGTCCCCACCAGGCAGCAGGAACAGATAATGGTATGTCTGGAACGAGATGATTTGATGCAGGAGTGGATGTAGATGGCCATGCTGCATTTGGAGGAGCAGTACTAGTAGCTGACGTTGCACCTGGGCCTGAACCAAGATATTAACTTTGGAAGTTTGCTCATTTTCTCTTTCTCCTCTGCAGCTCTTTTTCTTTTCTGTACTCCATTCATAAACGCACGCTTCATTTCTGCTCAAAGGGTTATCCACCTGGAAAAAACAATTTTTTAAAAATTTTTTATTTATACCATAGTATGATATAAATAAAATTATTTATATATATCACAGTATGAAAAGTATTTAGTTATTGACGTATTGTGCGTCAATAGTCCAGTTCTCTTTCTTGGCTCAGTGTTCCAGCGAGATGTCGAGTAATCAATATCCTCTGCCAGGAGGCCTCTCATGAACAATATGGCAGTATGGGGCCCCTGGGCAAATGTCCAGTCTAGTGCTCCCATTTCTTAAGAGGGCCCTGGGTTCGATTCCCTTCTATGCTATGAGGAATCTCTATCTGGTCTGTTTCGACTGAAGGTGAGTTGGCCGGTATCATACAGAGGTAAGGTTTATTTTTGACCCAAAAACTCGGGTTTTTCGTCCTTCCGACCAGGCAAACGCTTTTCTCAGGTCTTCCTACATACCAATTGGTGGTAACAGGGGTGTTTAAACGTGTTAAAAATTTAAAAAACTTTACTATTAACCTTCTTAAATTTCCAATAGTAAAACAGAGCCTCCGTCGCTCAGTCGATATAGACGAAGCCCTTTTGTCGGAAAAACCTAGGTTCGATTTCCTTCCATGACGTGAGGAACCTTTAGCTGGTCTCTTTCAACTAAAGGTGAATTAGCCGGTTTCATAAGGAGGTAGGGTTTTTTCAGCCAGAAACTCGGGTTTTTCGTTCCCCTGAACAGGCAAACCGGCCCCTTGAACACACACGGATTACAGTCGGGAAAACTTAAGAATGGGCCATAGGCCTGATAAGTCAACTATGCCTGTCCCGAGCACGGGTAAAATTAGGGGGGGGGGTTGAGATGGTGCCGTGCCTCCCTGTAAAAGGGGCTCACGGCCGTTGTATCATCATACGAAATAAGTAAAAATAGTAAAATGAAATCTTTTCAAAATGATTATGCATTGAAAACTATTTTCTGAATGAATATCTGGAAATATAACTGCATGAACAAAAATAATAACGTCAGATATCATTAATTAACAACGTAATAAGAACATAGAAGTGAACTGTGAATTTTCACCTGAAGTGAGAAAGAGGTCTTGTTGTTTCCTTCTGTCAATCTTTGCT
This sequence comes from Typopeltis vanoorti, assembly GCF_054136105.1. Taxonomy (NCBI): domain Eukaryota; kingdom Metazoa; phylum Arthropoda; class Arachnida; order Uropygi; family Thelyphonidae; genus Typopeltis; species Typopeltis vanoorti. Next base: position 152,681,951 of record NC_143553.1, on the reverse strand, counting down.
AACTTTCTAATTCTAATAAGAATATATTGAATAATTAGAGCAGGATCTTTGACGAGTTCTTCTCTTATTAGAAAATTTAAGAGTAGTCGAATATCAAAAGCGAAACACTTTTGATATTGGACAGGGGCCTCGTCCTTTGGTTTTTTACTCTTGAATTTCCAAGCGTTCTCTGAGAAGTAAAGTGTTTGCTTTGATTTTCTTCGTTTGGCTTGGAGGTATATGTTTTTTTTTCTGTTTTTTTCTGGGAAGAATCTTCTTCCCCTCTTCCTGTCTTCCTGACGTTTGCGATATTGGTACAGATTAGGAATCTTCTCTTTATCCAGTTTTATATGTCCTGCAAGAGCCTTTGGGTGTTGTGTACTGTTCACATACTCCGCAGTCATTTCGGAATCAAATGTATAGACGGTAATCGTTAAAATTTTCTTTATTATTAGGAATCATACCTATGATACTCTGCTTGTTTCCCTATTTTTCCAAAGATGTATTTTGTCTCTGTTAGTAACTCTTCAATATTTGATACCGAAGCACTAAACGATGAATTCAAAAACCACACATTCGCTAAAGAAATAAATGTATTTAACCTGCATGAGAGCACTTATGAAAATACTGGATGATGCGTTAAAGGTTTTATATTTTGGTAATTTTTATTGTGCGTTGTTAAGACATATTTTACCTGATGTTGACGTTTCGAGGGAAATTTTCTGGTCGTACGTTATTTCTGAATTTCGTTTGTGACGAGAATCGCAATGGGATCATGCAGATTGCTTCGCATGTCTTTTATTGTGTGCCTCTGTTCACCACATTTGCTTTTCCTGTAATTAGAACATTCTTAACGAAGGTGAAAGGAGTTGCCATTATTTTAACGCATAAATTGATAATCCTTTATATGTTGATAGCTCTTTTTTTGCGTTTGGAGAAATGGCAAAAGATCAAAAAAAGGACTAGAAAGGATATCTTTGAGAACATCATTATCATCATCCGTGATTTCGACAGGCGCTTAAGCACCTCAGACTTTCCAGGTATCTTTGAATTTCGTAACAGTAAGTCAAGGAAAATGGGGTTAGCCCTATGTCTATTCTTTCATCTCCAGTTGAAAGCCGTGATAAGGGCTATTTTCGTCCTATTCAAAAACAAGGTCTTTCCAACCAAATAACATTTTCGAAATCGGCTTCGTAATCCGCTGATAATGCGAAATATACAGTCTCCGAAAATGCGAATATGTATTGCTCTTTTGTTTTCCTATTTTTGTAAATAACTACTTGTTGCAAGTGAGGTTTTTTATTTTATTATATTCTATATTTTTTTAATAAAGAATAGTGTACAAATACCGCCCTATCCTCTGCTAAAAGCTGAATTGAAGAATGGTTCAATATTCTGTGAACAGCTAAAAAACACAAATTAAGGTTAGGCAAAGAAATATCTAAAATATATGAATACTAAACAGAATTTAAATTTGGGAAGAAAAATAAACCCAGCGTAATAAACTTTGCAAATAATTGTCTAAGTGAAATAAGTAAGTCAAATAAATCTCGGATGACTAATGGGATTTTCGTCTTTTGAAAGAACAAAGAAAGATAGCTAAATATGCTTAAACACAATGACGCTGAAAGCCAAGTCCATTATAAAATTTACTAGAATAAAAATATGTAAGAAGATTATTTAAAGCATGATTTTGCACTCCTTTATTAAAAGAGCGCAAGAAATAACAATGGACTATATGTGAATACACATCACCGTGAAACTTGTAACCATTATCACTAAAGACGTAAAACAAATAGATGTCTGGTATTAAGTTTCCCAATAAAAAGACAGAAAGGGTAAGAGAGAGAGAGAGAGAGAGAGAGAGATTAAACATTTTGCGATCTTCTACAAGTTGAATGAAAGCACTGGTTACGTTAGAGAAAGAAAGATATTAACCAATGAAACTTGAACTTGATAAAGCAGTTGGACTTAATATCTCCTCACAGGTGTTTAAATATGAATGAAGAACTAAGATTAAATGATTAGCAATAACCCTCATATACTCTTCAGAATATATGCGAACAGTTCTTTAGACGATAATAAGTTGGATTTAGAAAATACAAAGATACTGTTAACAACATCTTCACCGTACACGGAATTGTGAAAAATAGTAGGTAAAGACATTTTTACGTGACTGCTGTCCACGAATCCACGAAAGGTTGCAAACCAATAGTACTTTAGTACCGTGGGTGGACTAAGTATTTTTGGTTTCAATTTTTATTAATTTTGTACTCTCTATTGACTTTTGACCTGATTGGTAAATCCTGCTCTATAAAACAAAAATGAAATTGTGTCAAACCACTTCAGGCGTCCAGTAAGCAGGGCGATAGTCTCACTTGTCGATGAAATTCATCCCCCCACCTAAAGACAATCACAAACAGCCATCATTACGACAGTATTCGAACCTGCAGAGGAAATACGCCAACCACACTACCAACCAGGCCGAAACTGATCTATTTTTGTTGTTCTGTCTATTTCAAGCAAGTATTTGACACTGTTAGATAAAATTCCCCCTTCAAATCCTATATAATAGGATTTAGAGCTACAGATTTTGAAACACTTAGAATATCAACTGTGTACTATCACGGGGTCTGCGCGGTCAGTCTAGTGGCTGCGCGCTTCGCAACCATATGCCTGGGGAAGGAGTGTCCTAGTTTCGATTCCCGTCAGTGACGTGAGGAGCTGAAGGATTTTCCTCAGCCATAGCCAAGTTAGCCGCTCTTGAACTGGACCGTGAGCAAACAGGAGACAGCCATAGGACATATATACGAAGACAGAAGAGGAGATGGGCGCCATCTGTCTTAATTCACCGCCCATTAGACATGCATGTCTAATGGGCGGTGAATTAAGACAGATGGCGGTTACTCATGGCTGAGCCATGAGTGACCCACTGGTCCATTAAGGACTACGGGAGAGGATAGGATTATAATTAATGCAATATCAATATAAAATATCCAATGTGAAGAGAGAAGTGATGCAAGCAAGGCCGTCCACACTCACCCAACTTTTTTATAACTTATTAGTAATGCAAGAAAGAAAAAGAGGATAATTATCCTCTTGAATGTCTCGAGAATAATTATAAGCTGCAGACTATCATTCATAAAGAACATCCAGAATACAAATCGTAATCTACAGTATCAGACGGAAAAGTTGAAGAAGCATTTAATCAGATGTGATCGATGAATCTACATAGTTAAAACATTCTTTTTATTCCTACCTATCCTCGTGTTTTAGAATTTATTTTTAAACATCTCAATAGAATGGACAGTGATAATGTAATTTATATCCGAACTCACCAAGAAACAACTAGAAGGCATGTCAATAGCAAACTGATTTTCATTCTTCGCCAGCTTACGCAAATTTTAATTAAAGGGTTAAGATTTTATTTTATTTAATTACATTTCATTTTCAGACTTTTATATCACACCATTTTTCATTCTTCGATTTCTGAAAACAAATCCCCCTGGTTAGTATTAATGCCTTCAATATATATATTTCTCTCTTTCTATCGCCCTCATAGGACGAGAGAAGAAAGAATGACTATTTGATTGAATGGATCGCACTACATAGCTGGAATTTCAGCTAGGATGCAATGCATGTTGCATAAGGAATTTTAGCTTAACATGAGTGGTACTATCGTATACGGAGGAGGAGGAAGTTGAGTTTTTTCAAAACGTTTTCTTTCTATAAAAATATATAAACTGGCCAAAGAATATCCTCAATTTACAGAGAATAATCTCATAATGCAGAACAGACGCACACCTCATGGCTTAGTCTTTCGAAGCAAAGGGCATTGTCGAAATCTATTGAGCTACGGAGGCTTCCTTATGGTGGACAGTTAGATGCTCGTTGACATTATTTTTGTGACTCGCTACACAATTTCCGAATTAACTAACTTTACTAAAATCACTAGTGCTTTCTAGTTACTAACTTCTATTGGATGATATTACCATAAAAATGTGATTTTCATCCACCAGGAGGTGGAGAATTTTCCTTATGAATGGATGCGTAGTGGCTGGAATCCCGTCAATGATCTCAGTAACTTTCATAAAGGATTTTCAAGCGAGTTGGCTAGTTTCATACGTGGTGGCAGGTTACTGTGTTCGTAAAATTCGATTTCTATTAAAGTGTGAGAATTCAAAACATTATCTGATACTAAAGAAGCAACCCTGTCCACTTGCCATTCAAGCCAACTATATAATGATTATATACTTTAACTTAGCTATATATATGTATAAAAGAGACTATAAAAGTTTAAAGATTAGTCAAAACATTTTTTTCTAATTTTAAAAGAAAAATATAAATTAATAAGACATCTTTTATAATTAATCCTAAATGATATATATATATATATATATATATATTAAAAAAAGTCCCTTTACTTTTACACCAGTGTGGCGGCCAGGATAAGAATTATCCCCAATGTAGCTCATGCATGTCGTACGAGGCGCCTAAAATTTTGGTACCCTGGGACGGTAATGGATAGCAATGCTGTAGCCAAGTTCTAACTGAGGCTTGGCTATTTCTGTTACCCTCCTGCCATGATCAGAGCTTTATATATATAAATATATACTTTGGTACAATTATATATTTAAACTGATTTCATTGTTTTTTAACGGTTGCTACAGTTATTTTAGTTCTGATTATAGTCAGCGTTTCCCGAGAAAAAAAATTAGCTGTAACAAACGAAAATGTTCCACAAAGTTAATCATTATATCATTTAAACTTACTAACTTTAAAATTATATTGCTATTTTTAATATAATATAATATAATATAATATAATATAATATAATATAATATAATATAATATAATATAATATAATATAATATAATATAATATAATATAATATAATATAATATAATATAATATAATATAATGTTACTATTAAAAATGATATAAATATATTAAACGAAAAATATATAATAAACTTGCTTATAAACCTTTTTTTAATTTATCATAAAATAATTATATATATATTTTTTCCTGTTAAAATGCATTCATTTGGAAGATGTGCTGAACAATTTGATTTCAGTCATGCAAACAAATTTTTCTTAATCATTGAAGCAAGAAAACGCTACGAAATGAAGAAAGTACAGTAAATTGATTACACTGTTAGCACTTTTTTTTTGTAAATCTACGTAAGCTAATTACGTAATGTATAGTTTACTTGTTATTAATTTGTATTTGTAAGAATTTCATGTGCAGTATTTCCTGAAGACAAAAATGATGAAGACATCATTTTTATGTAGATGCAAACTGTTAGAAGAAAGAGATTTTTCAAACGAACACTATATATATATATATATATATATATATATATATCACGTCATTGACGGGAATCGAATGCAGGTCTTTTCCAACTGAAGGACTTCGTCTATATCGACTGAGCTACGGAGGCTCCAGAAAGGCTAACTATTCCCGGAATATTAATTATCCCTATGCGGTAACTGTAAGAACAGAGAGCTGTACTTAATTTAAATGTGACAACCCGACTCCCCTAATTATGTTTGCCTTGCTATATCGTCAGAGCTGGAAAACAAATTTTTGCCACGATATTTATTGACAAAATAAAAAGAAAATTTATAATTTTTTATTAATCCCAAAAATGAGAGTTCTTAAAACTCACAACACCATAATGATGCGAGCAGACAAGTGATTAGGAGAAGAAAGGATTTTACGAATGTATTAAACAGGTGAAGTAGGCATTGGGACAATGTGTTCCAAGGGCCAGAGATAGAAGGAATTAAAGAGGAGAATGAGAATTTGGTTCGATAAATTTAAAGTTGAAATATGCATGAAGAGTGAATGGTAGATGCTCATATTTTTATATGTTTGGAGGAATGACGAGGAGAGTTCATTGGAGAAGGGCCTATGAAGATATCTACAGAAAAGACAATGCAGAAACACGGTGTCTGTGATAAAGAAATTGAAAGGAGGTTGTAATGGATAAGCATCTATGAAATGGATAAACACAAATAGGAGGATGTACTGTTTTGAATGAATGAGAACACCTAGAAAAGAAAGAACTTGTTTTGGTAGGCCAGATTATTCTTCACCATAATGAAGAATATTGGGAAGATCAGTCCCCTTACGATTTAAGAAATTGAAGCTAAAATTATCTGAGCACCAAGTTTGTTGAATGAAAATGAAGAACAATGGAGTTTGTTGTCGTTGTATGGCGAAAATTATGAACAGGATTTGTGGTTACGGAGAGAAAGTGTTTGATATAGCTGAGGGAGAGTGCAGGCTCCTAGGTTCTCCGAGATTGACGGAGAAATATAATGAGAGGAAACTAAGAGCACCTAGGAGCCCGCACTGACGAAGACATAGTGAACAACCAGATATGACGCTTAGCTATCCATTCACAAACAACAAGTAGAAAAAAAAGTCGCTGCTTGGTGAGCAGGCCTCAGATCTACCCCACGGGCGATCAAATGGCTTCAGAATATAAAGGGAGACCAACCAGGGGAGTTTCTTAAAACGTTTCGGTAGCCTGCGTGGAAATGGAGTAAGGTTAGCAAGAAGATTTTTTGTAGAATAAGAGTGGCGCCATATTGGATTCACATCTTCTTAGTTACTTATTAATTAATGTCTCATTGTAGTGAAGAAACTGGTATTAATTATCTCCTCCATTACTTTTCAGAATATTGAGGTGAAAAAAATGAGATGATAGTCTGACTTTTAGCTCCCCTTTTTATGGAGAGGATGGATAAAGGCGTGCTCCTTTATCTTTTGCGTAAATTCTAGATGTAGAAAAAATAGGCTAATTGTATAGATGATACGGGATGAGCACAGGTTTAGAGCAGAGATTCATGATGCCATATGTATATAAGGAGATTTACGTGCATAATGAAAATTCTTCTAATATCTTTCTCGAGAAAGATCAAAAGGATATGTGGAAGCTGATAATGGTATAATGGGGGGAATTTGTCATGATCATCTAAACAGAGTTGAAGAAAGACTAATGTCAGTCTTTCTGGTATCAGACTCTTAAATTAATCTTAATTTTGTCTTTGATCAATTTGTAATGAATTTTATCAGTGCCAAATGATACAATTCATTACAAATTGTTGTTTCCACTGACTATCCAGGAAATGTGACCAGTGGACCAATGTCCATGTCCAAAATGAGAAGAAAATAAGAAAGATAGGAAGACTGACTGCTAATGTCAAATCAACACATTTTTGCACGATCAAAAAAGGCAAATTCAGTGAGTTAAACATATTTAACTAATGATGAAGGGTCTCCAGAGGGAAGCTATGCTGAAACCTTAATCCACGAATATGAAGAGACCATTTGACTCTGTATGAAACTCTAAAGACAGACAATGGTAACGTGGGTAGGAGTGTGAAGCAAAATCCGAAGCCCAGTCAGTTTCGAATAGAAGGACCTGCATTCGATTTCCGTCTAGTTTACGAAGACCCTTCGTCAGAGCTTTTAAATCGAAGGTATGTTAGCCGGTCTCACCCATCGGTGGAACGTTTTTCCTTCCGGAATCAGAGATTTTTCGTCCTGCACACAAACAAATCCCATAAAAACACATGCAACTGGTAGACACAATTACACTGGCCTCATAGCTTGAGTTGCTGAAGCAATAAATCCAAATTCGAATAAAGTCGGGGAATGCCTACCTTAGAATTGTGTTCCGAATTTCATTATGTAGATTTTGGTCCAATTGCAGTAAGATGTATAAGACTCTGAAGTATAGATTTTCGTCTACATATGGAAAGGTAGTGGTGAAAAAGTGTCTTTGAATACGCTGAAAAGGAAATTAGAAGGAAAATAAATAAATAAATTTAATTGAAGGGAAGAAATTAATTTGACATAACAGAAATGTTGGTTTAATTTACATGTCGACAAATAGGGTACATCATGAAAGTTCTCAGATGCTGCAGTCATCCTAGTCCTACGTTTGCAAAATTCCAGCTTGGTGCGTGTACAAAGTGCTTAACAGGAGAAAGGTTTGCAACACCAAAAGCACTTATTACCCCTCTATTTTATTAATACATTTTGTACGTGGTGAGAGAATTTCTATGCTTGGGATTGTTACAAGATTTCTTTAGTCGTCAGTTTTTAATTCACTGAGGAGCAAAATTAATTAATAACTTGATTAATCCAGTGCGTTTGGCCCTTGGCAAATGTCGTTTGCTTCCGTAGCGCTAGGTCACCACAACAACTATCGTAATAAGTTCGATTCTGGTTGCTTTTTAACTACGCAACCCAAGAAAATAGACCGTACATTTTAAACTATTTCTTCATCCTCCTATCACGAATCGAGGCAAGATGACCTGTTTCGGTCTCGGCTCAGGTATGCCTCTGTTTCTTCAACCCCTTTGGTTTGTAGTTGATCATCTTCCTAGGTTCTGCCATATGCCATTTGTTCCAGAGGCGCTTTCCATTTAGTTCTCTATTTTTCTGTGGTTTCCATTATTAATGATTGAGTTAGATCTTTCATTGACTTCTCTTTTTTATGTAGTGTTGTATAACCTGCTGTTCTTCTCACATTCACTTCTGCTGTAGTGAATCGTTTCCTATCTACTCTTATTGTCCATGCTTCACTGCCACATAATAATATTGGTTTTGATAAGATATTATACATTCATAATCTGCTTTTTTGGTAATTATTTCCGATTTTAATGTTTTGCATATTATTCCATTTACTTTGGAGAATTTGTTTTTTTAATTTTGTAAGAAAAGTCTAAATCTCCATGGAACTTGCATCTTCGTTACAATCCATAAAACAATTTATAGTGGAATAAAGTACACAGCAGTCGATTTTCTCGATATATCTAGACTTCGGTCATGATGAATACAGACATTCGACTGTATTCATCATGACCTACTACTGAAAATGTTTATATACGGCATTAGAGGAGTTACTAATGACTGGTTCCGATCCTATCTGAATAATAGAAAACAATATACCAGCTACGGCACATTTAACAGCGCAACAAAAATAATAAAATACGGAGTCCCTCAAGGTTCGATGCTAGGATCCATCTTATTTTAAATATATATTAATGATCTGTGCAAATACAAACGTTTCGGCAAAATGATATCATTCGCTGACGATACGGCATCAGTATACACTGAAACGACCCTTGAGGATCTAGAAAATCGGATTAACCATGATAAGTTGAAACTAAATAAGTGGTTTAGTAATAATGGTCTCAAAATTAATAAAACGAGATATGTGTACTTCACGTTAACAGATAAGCTAGATCACAATATAATAATAAAATTGCATGAAACAAAGTGTAGTGATATCCCAAATTGTAACCGTAGCTTAGTCAAAAAAAAATAAATAATTAAACAAAATAAATTAGTCGAGTTTGAGATTCCACATCGATAGCTATCTGAAACGAAACTCCCACATCACGTTTTTAACAAATAAGTTCAGATTCGTAATTACAGAATATATTAAGTTAAAAAAATTGTAAATTCGGCATTCTTAAGATGCTTATACTATACTTGGGTAAATTCCTCCTGCAATATGGTATCACCTCCTGTGGTGAAGATTACTACAACAACCTACTTCCTTTGATACGAATACAAAATAGAATAATTAAAACAATAGCCATTACTGACTTCGCATATTCAACCAACGATCTGTTTGGTTATGATGTTTAGCCATTACAGAAACTGGATTTCTGTGTATTATATGTAAGAAAGAATGCTGTAAGTTTTTCTGTATATAATGTAGAAGATGGTTTACGCTGTTGCCGGAACTATCTGGTAGTGTCCAAAACAAACAAAGAAATGTTTCATAAATCCTTTGAATACCTACAACAACAAGCTAAAATAAACTCCCAAATGAAATAAAACCATAACCTCAAAATATGCTTTCAGAAAAAGATTGACGGACTTCATCATGGGACTGATTGAACCTTTATCTTAAACGTAGATTATAAGCCATCACTATAACTTGCATATCGTGTCCAATTATGATTCTAATATATAACAAGTACATACCAGTTCTGTGAGCACTCATAGATACAGTCAATGGATTTTGCAGGGATGTTATCGAGCTAATTTAATTTTTCTAATGGCTACTGCCCTTGGTTACACGTATACAAATTGTAAACATTCACTAACTTATTTTAAACATGTTTGTAAACTACAAAAACTATGTGATAATGTATTTTACTCTATTTGTATATATACAAGGAACAGGACGTCTCGAACATAGGCACTGCGGAACTGCAGCACCCCCAATTTTTCTCGCTACATAAATATATTTATTAATTTATTTATATTTGCTTGCAATATTTAATTTTATCATCAACAATCCTATTCAATTCTGTTATTTTTTATAAAAATAATAAAAATCCATCTTGTAGCACTTAGGAGGGCGAAGGACACAAGCAGCACTGTGTTTACCACAGTACCATATTGCTACGCAATCAAGCATATGCACGTCATAGTGAGATATGAGCTATTAGCGTAATGCGGCACTGTCCGTCCCGCAGTTCCACTGATGTTTATATGCAGTATAATTGTAATGTAATGTCCAAATTGTAATGTCCAAAATTTGTAAATCCATTCATTTAATTACAATTAAAGGAATGGATTTTATTTTTTAGTAATTTTGAATTATACCAAACTGTATAATTTTATCGATAATAAACAATATTATTTCATGCTTAATTTTTTTTTTAATTTTTACCATAATTTTGATATTTTATCCAAACACGTATACACTGTACTTACAGTGTGCATGTATATTTCGAAAGTTGCAGCACCCCTACGATTCCAAGCCACGAGTCGCCACTGATACGGAAAATACATTTATTTGTCTATGAAAAATAATCAGCAAAAAATAAATGTAACAACAGAACCCAACTGAAAATGTGACAGTAATACTTGAATTGTATATTTATAAATATTATGTACACGTGATGAGAATAATAAACCTTGTATTGTATTGTAACTTAATTTATAGCCCAAATAGTTAACATTGTTCACTTGTTCGATTATTTTATTGTACATTATTTTGTTCCTCGGTTTTAATTTATATACCTTACTCTTTGGTCGTCTGCAAAGAGTAAGGTATCTAAACGAAAATATTATTTTCTATGCGAATTCCTTCCTTGTTAGTTAATCTTCATTCTTTGATGATTTCAATGATATATATTACAAATAATACTGCAGATAAAGGAAAATTCTTATCAAAGTCCTTCTGTTACCGCAATTATAATTGTATAACTTTTAATCAACTCAGTAGTTGGTACAGTTATTCTTACTTTTTAAGAAATGGGAATCATAGTTGCCCGGTTCAAGTCATTAGGCGTTTTTTCAGTGTTACGAATGTTGTTTATTAAAGTAAGAAATTGTTGGTAAAATTTAATTCCTGAATATTTTCTAAGTTCTTTCGAGATTTTATCTCCTGCTGGTGATATTTCATGTTGAATTTCTTTTAATGCTTTATTTAATTCTTCTGATGTAATATTACATGAGAGTCAGTTATAGTTTCTAAATATTTTGTTTCTAAGTAATTCTGACTTTTTATTTCTTTTCAAGCGTTTATAATAATAACAATAATCTTAATCTATTCATTGTTGGTCAGGTCATTTATCTCTCCAATGTCGATTATTTCTTTCATTTCTGTCTGTAAGGACTTCATTGCTTTATAGATTTTTGGTTGCAGTTTATATATTTCTTTTTTAGTTTATAGATTATTTTAGATTATAGATTCAATTATAGAATCTATAAGAGTTTATAGATTCAAACTATTTCAAATTTTTTCATAGAATAATGTTAGGGGAAGTGACCACTAGATGGTGGTAGTATACTCTCCTCCCAAGATGCTTATGAAATTACTGATAGTTTTCAGCCAGTTCTCAGTGAGCAACTAAATTGTAGATTCGCTGTCAGCAGTCTTCGAAAAGTTAGATCGGATTAAATAACATCGTATTCTTCCTTTGTGGAAGAAAAGTTGTTAGTGGTTTATTTTTTAACTTAATTAATTTTACTGTACAGTTCTTAAATTAAATTAACAATGATTAAGTTAACCCAATAACCTTTATGATATGAAATCATTCAAATATAACCAATGATGAACGAAGTACAGATTTCTAAAACAAAGCTGGAAATTCCAGCTCCTTTGCAATGTCAGCATCTGTGTGCCAGACTAATTTTGAGTAAGAGAATTTTGAGTAAAGTATCTGTTTTGGGATACCATATCAAAATCAAGTAAAGAGTGCTACTTATTATTATTATTGTAGCAAAAAATACACAAAGAAATGACTTCATTTGTAATAATAATAATAACGTACAGTAACTATCCGTAATTATTAATCACTGGGATGACATTAATGATGAATAATGCAGCCCTCGTTGGCCGAGTAGTTAGCGTATTGGCTCTCCAGCCAAAAGGCTGTGGGTTCGAATCCCGCCTTGAGCTTAGATGTTGGTGTTTGTCTGTGAAAATACTAGTAGTGGTGGGCAGTATATGGCGTTGGTGTATTGAGTGGTGGAGATAGAAAGTTGTAGAGTAGGTGCCTTCCCTCGATGAGTCTTTGGATTCCTTGGAGGTGTCGCATAATTATTATAATAATAATGTAATACAATTATTAGCATTTCTATTTGTATATATCTCTGTTATGTATTACGTTTCACCTATGTGTGCTATTTTATATCAGTTTACATCCGGCAGTTGTCAGTACTTCAAAAATTTGAAATTATATGAACCCCCATTACGGGGGTTCATATAATTTCAACTTTCTGAAGAATTTATTGTATAAATAATTGAATTCGGTCAAGATCGGTTTGTGTAACAGGTACATGAACATTTTTAGAAATATGAAAGAGATCATTGCTTCCTATAACCGACTTGTGAGAAATACAAATTACTCCAGTAAAATATATTTAGTTATCCGCTGAAGAATGCATCGCATGAGACACAGTTTCTTCTTTGTAAGAATTTTTACTAATTGTTCTGAATTTTGGCAAACATTATTATTATTATTATTTGTTGAGTTAGGATGACAATAATCAAATTTATGTCATTTCAAGAAAATCTGACCTAACCTGTCTCCCAATACAAAGTTTTAATTATTCTCCCCCATCCTTAAGAGAAGTAAAATTTAAATTACATCTAAATGTTATAACATGAGGATCAAAATTTGAAAGAACGCATTCAGTTTGAAAATGTAAACTTCAAAATATTTGAGATTTCGAGCAAATGGCCCACTTTTACAAACTCCGAACTCACTATACTACACACAAATATAAGAAGCATAAAGAAAGAGACGCTTCATTGATAACATTGCTGAATAAAACTCCGAAAATATTAATGTGCTATCATGATCACAGTTGCTATAAGTGAGATAGAAGCTTCTGCATACAACATTAGCCATTAGTAGTTCTACACGTTATGTAGACCAAACAAAAGAGGAGGCGCATTATAGAGTTCATCATGGAAAAGTACAGTGCGACAGAAACTTTAAGTTTGGCAATCACGAACACATTAAACATACTCGTAATATATAGATCCACATGGATAAAAATCAACTGAGATTTTTTTACGAACTATAAATTTGGCTATGAGCCATCGTTCAACAGATTAAGTTATCCCAATAGGAGATGATAACATTAATATGCTTGACCTTGAATCTTCAACCTAATATACATACTGATATACTGAGTCAGTACAACATGACTACTACCATAAACTTCCCAACAAGAAAATAAACACATAGGGTTCGCTAATAGAATCATATCGATCATATCAACGTTCGGACTCCTATCAATCCCTACACTTTATTAGTAATAAACGCACAAATCGCCAATTCTACTATTGCCTTATCACAACTTCGTTACACTATGCTCTTCCTCCATCACACTATGCCAAACTCCAACAGATGAATCGAACTCCACCATCATAATAATGAGCATCGCTGATAACTGTATAAAAAATAAATATAATAAAAAAGAATCTGTAACAGCCTACTCAAAATAAATGACCCAGTAATCATGAGGGTAATCATATACGAGAAACCTCTTATTCGAGTTTATATAATGTGTATAAAAACGAACAAAGCAATCATAAAAGAGGCAACTAACATATAATAACCCATAGATGAACGACGACGGCATTCTAAAGAACATTGCCAGTAATCTATGGATAAAACTAAAAAAAAAAAAGATCGCTTAACAACACGTTATCGAATTACAAACAATTCACTGACATCAATCGCTCTTCTCTGCAAAACACAACATGACCTGAATGAAATAACTACCTGCATTGACGACAGCTCAATTACAAATAAACTAAAAGCATATTCTAATTTCTGCGTACTAAACTCTGCATCAATGCAACACAACTCTTGTAAGCAATAAACCCTAATATTCTATGGAATACGTGAATCATAGTCAGATATATAAGTCTAAAAATACTGCAAAACAGCCAACTACCTAAATTAGAAAAAAACACACGAATTACTTCAAACCGTGTTTTGGATGCCTAATATACACCAGTCAATAACTGAACATTTCATGACGATAGATAAAATACGCAGCAATTAATCTGAAACACTACATAATAAAATATTATTTCAGTAACATCTATCGTAACAGAGACGCATACCACGTAATCCTATCCACCAAAACATTTTACGTAACTAAGCGATTTACAACGTACGGACAGCATCCCTCTAATATGCTTCATCCCAAGCTTGTAAATAACTTACTACAAAATTTAAAACACACATTAACCAATTATGAAACACAAACTCGGAAGCTGTGTTTACATAGTTGGTACAGCAGTAACACAGACACACACACACACACACACACGCGCGCGCGCGCGCGCAGGCACTACAAAAATCATAAAACTTTAACTTCGAAACGCCACCTTACACTCCATCCATGAAGAGCACCAAACAACATCAATATGGTAATCCCACTGTCTTCATATAAGCTTACTCTAGCTTTGAAGCCAGTGAGATTAAACTGCCTCAACATAATCTCATCTTCTATCATTACTAATACTATTTTTTATTCTTTTAACACATCCAATTTATAAATTTATGCTTTATTTTATTGACATTAAGCTAATTACGAAGTTTTACATCGTTCTA
Source organism: Typopeltis vanoorti (assembly GCF_054136105.1). Lineage (NCBI taxonomy): Eukaryota > Metazoa > Arthropoda > Arachnida > Uropygi > Thelyphonidae > Typopeltis > Typopeltis vanoorti. Next base: position 152,666,847 of record NC_143553.1, on the reverse strand, counting down.
GCCTTTACTCCCTCATGAGTCATCTGTCTATAATTTGCCATTCTTCTCTTCTTTATATTACATCGGAATACATATGATTACATTATTCATAGTAATATTGATATATTATATAATATGATAATTATATTATTACACTATATTTAGTAATAGTCATATTTTACCTAATAATGTTATTACATTACATTTAGTAATTTTAATATTAGTATTAATTTAAATATATTTTATGCAATAAATACTTCGTTTGTGTTTTATTTAAACTCAGGTTTATAAAAGACTAGGAACATTATTTGAACGACTAAGTATTTTTGAGTATGTCCGTGCGTGTGTATCTTATATAAAGTAAAGGAATGGAAATGATATATTAATGAATATGAGTTCCTCCACTTTGTTCCAATAATGATAATTTTAGATTAGCTTACATTCATAAAAGGATAATGTAAGGTAAGCACTCAAAATAATATATTTATGAAAATAATTTAGATACTAATATTCGCAGCAGAAGTATGATGAGGCAAAGTAATCCATTGATTTCGAAGCTAGCGTTAGCGTTTCTGAAGCCAGTGGGATTAACGATGAACTAAAAACGTTTTCTTTCTTTTACTTTTTATTATCGTTTGTTACTGTGGTTAATATGTTTTATGTGAAATGCATGGTAACTGTCGCAGTTCTAAATGTGCTTATACAATTTCTATAGTTCGGCTTTTAATGTTATGTAACTATTTAGATGTTTTATCTTATACGACAAGTTGTTGAGTAATGTGGGTATAAGATGCTCTCTCATGGCGGCTCCATACAAATTGTTATAATGCCTATTTGTAGAGAGGATAGTGTTTGGTCTGGTTATGCGGTAGTTTTCTCTCTTATTTATTACGGTAAGTATTGTTGAAATTGTCTTAGATTCTTTATACTCAGGGTTTTGTGTTTCGCCATTAGGGATTCAGTTATTTCCTGGTGTATATTGGATCTCCAAAGCACCGTTGAGATGATCCTTCGATGAAGTTTTTCTCAATTTGATAGTGAATGTTTGCTGTGTTTGCGTAGGCAGTTATACCGTACATTAGTAATGTTTCACAAATTCCATGATATATGAGTTTTTTTTATGTTCGTTGGCATAATATTTTTTACTTCAAAAAGTTTTGCAACAATAATGAGTAGTTTGTAATGAAGGTATTCTGTATTCTTAGTCCATTTAAGGTTGTTATCAATGTATAAACCGAAGTATTTAACGTTACGGGTGTGATTTCGGAGTAGTGGCAGCTTTCATAGCTAATGCAATGGTATATGTGACTATATATGGTTAATGGTGCAGGGTGCATGATTCTAGGGTTCTTTATTATTAGCATTTGCGTTTTAGTGTTGTTTACTATAATTGAATTGTAATAAGTAGCCAGTTATTTTATTTAGGTCATGTTGTGCTTTTTGAGAGTGCAGAGTTTATATCTGTGTGGACTTTTAATAGTACTGTGTCGTCTGCGTATTCATATATTTGAAATGCCCCCCCCCTATTCCGACTGAGTGTACTTTGGATAGCAGTATTTGATGGTGAAGTGTAGCAAAAGCTTTGTTAAGATCAAGAAGTATGAGGATAGTAAATTTGTTTTTATCAAGAGCTTTACTTAGTTCGCTTGCAGTACCCTCTAATAACATGGTTGTGCTCTTCGTTTTCTGGAAACTGTACTGCTTTTTTGAGATGATGCTATATTGCTGTAAGTAGTTTTGTAGTCTTGTGTGTATTACGTTTTCAAGAAGAGTTCAGAGATGACAGGCAGGTTAGCTATTGATCTACAGTTGTGAACGTCATTTCTTTTTCCATGTTTGTAAATAGGTGTAATTACAGCGGTTTTTAGTTGTTTGGGAATAGCGCCAGTGTCAAATATCATGTTCACAAGTTTCAGAAGTACAGGAGTTAGTTCAAATGTGTTAGGAGAATCTGTGAATCTGAATTTTTCAATTCCTGGACTCGCCTTTTGCTTTAATTGAGAGATGGCATCTTTCAGTTCTAATTTGGATACAGGAGGAATGGTTCGCTGTTGAACTTGGGTTAACAGTTTTGTTTTGGGCCCAATGGGAAAAGTATCTTTTTAAAGTTGTATGATGTTAGTGAAGGCATAGTTAAATGATTCTGCGAGTTTCTTCTTGTTCCTCTTCTGACCGAAGTTTTTGGTGGTAAAATCTTGTAGGGAGGTTTTCCTTATTCGGGTTAATAGTTCTTTAAGTGTAGACCATGTTTCTTTCATATTGACACTGATAGTAACAGTGTCTTTTCTTATTATTATTATTCCTTTCCTCCTCTTTTACTTCGCGGTATTGAGTGTTTCTGTTCATTTAACCGCGACTGTATCTCGAGAGTAATGTGGTTGGCCCTATGCCTCTGGGTGTGTCCGATGTCTGTAGACGAGTGTTTTCACGGGAGTGGTTTGCCTGTTTTCTGGGGAGGACCAAAAACCCACGTTTCTGGGTTTAAAAAACCTCTACCTCCGTATGAGACCGGCTAACTCACCCTTAGTCGAAAGAGATCAGATAAAGATTCCTCACATCACTGACGGGAATCGAACCCAGGTCTTTCCGACCAAAGGGCTTCGTCTATACCAACTAAGCTACGGAGGCTCAGCAGGATCTTTTTGCGCTCCTAATTTTAATTAGTTTCTTGGGTTTTTGTACAATGTTTCTAGGTGAATGTTGTTGGGTGATTAATAATTATACTTATTAATAATAATATTATTAATATATTAATTAGAAAGTAAAAAGTAAAAGAATAATAATAACTTATTATTAATAATAATTATAGATATTATGATTAATAACTGGACAACTGGAAATCTGGACAATAAAATAAAAAGACAAACAAAGATTAACAACAGCAGAAATGAAGTTTATGAGAAAAACTGCAAAGTATACCCTATTTGATCACAAAAGAAACGAAGATATTATGAAAGAATTAAACCAAGAACCAGTAATAGAAAAAATTAAAAAATATAAACATAAATGGATGGAACACGTTCAAAGAATGAAAACAGAAAGATTACCAAAACAAGCCTTAAAGTACAAGCCATTAGGAAAAAGAAAACCAGGACGTCCTCTTAAACGATTTAACGATGACTTCTAAGGCCGGAACAGGCCATGCTAGGCCTAAATTCTTGATACGTATGATGATGATGATGATGATGATGATTAATAACAATAATTATTATTGATAATAATAATGTAAGTTAGTCAGTCTCACACGGAGGTAGAGAGCCTTTCACCCGAAAACTCGGGTTTTTCGTCCCTCATAACAGACAAACCGGCCCGTGAGCGCACACAGATCTACAGCCATGAATACTTGCTCTTAGGGGTTGCAACAGAGGTGTGACAAGTCAATAATTCGTCGCAAACCTGTCATTAGGGGACTCAGACCGTCCTTAGGGACGGATGAGAAATGGAAATGAATGATAATAATGATAATAACAACAATACATGCATTATACATTTATATCAATTTATCAATTGCATTAAGTATGCTGATTACAATGATATTTATTATATTATTTGACATAAAATAGAGACAAAAATTGCAAATCTAATATGTCCAGATTCATATTCATTCATGTGTAAAGACTGACACGGAGTAAGAGAGACTTTTCTTCCGGGATTTCTATGTGAGCAATCGTAGTAAATGCATCTGAAAAATATACTTTCTTGGCACCGTTTCATATTAAATTTGGCTTGAGGGAAAATTGGACTAAATCTCAAAATAAGAACAGTGGCGCTTTCATTCATTTGAGGAATACCGTCTAAAGAATAAGTGAAAAGTAAAATTAAAAAAGGTATTTCCATAGGCTCATAATTGTGCATAGGTTAGCGTCCAATTGTTTGAAATGTTTAGGTAAGAATTAAGTTCATACTATGAATCATATAAAATGGTTTATAACAATGGTAATAGTTTGTAACATCGCCAAATATTACATCGGTACAAGTTCACTACGAAAAAAAATGGTTTCAATGAAAATCCCAAATTCCAATATGCCGGCGAACTATTGCTACTGCCTCTGTAGAAGTTTGAAAGATAAAAAGATGAAAGATGGTTGGTTATCTTACGTTTGTAACTGTTACTTTACTTTTACTTATTGTAAAGCGTTTATCCACATATAAGGTTTTTATACTTCGTCCCTTATGAATGGTGGGCGATATAGAAACTCCTAAATACAGATCTCATTCATCTTTGGCCACAAGGCCAAAAATGTTTTAAATGTATTGCGTTATATTTGTTTATTCGGAAATACTTCTAAAGCATTTAGTAAACATTATGTCGTATTACCAGATAATTTCTTTTACCTGGTAATAGGACATAAGGTGATAGACAGTCGAAATGTATTATAAGTCTTAGGAAGCAATATTTATATATAGCTATACTTTACGTACGTATGTGAATAGAAAAAAAGAACATTAAATGGAATCATCTTCAGTTTTTTCCTTACGGCAAAGTCTCTTTGTTGATCGGAATATTTGGAATGTTGCCAATAATGTTACAGTACGTTAGACACATCTTCATTTGGGAATTTTTATGAAGGCATCACATATTTGGCTCATTAACTTGCAGCAGTCTATAGCACTGTTACAACATTTGTTATTAAATATATTAATATTAACATCATTTTATCAATTATATAAGAGCAGATAAATAATCGTCGGCGATCCAACAATCGAACCACGTTTGAAGTTATGTTAATATTTTTTTCCTTCCATACATTGGAAGTATTTTTCGCCCATTTTCCCTACAGACGAAATGTATCGCAATGCCATTGCACGGCAACCGATTTTCTGGAAAAGAGAACTCTAAAAAAAGGATTAAGTTGGGTATGCCGTTGAAATAAATCAGTATCTTCACCTCACATGCGTTATTTATCTTTGTTCACAGTCTGCCCTTCACCTTCTCCTCTTTCAGTCCCGTCTGTTCGGCTTGGATGTCTTATCTTTTCCCCGAAGACCCAAACATTCAAAGAGCTACTCCCAACTTCGCCCTGATCCGCTGTGATCCCGAAGAAGCGATAGATGGCTGGCACTTCCGCACACATACTTCCGGTTGGGAGCGAAGACTTTCTTGAGAAGTAGGAAATGGAAAGTGGAACACCGAGCCAAGTGATGGAGATTTCCTGTGAGTAGCATTAAGTGCTTGTAACTCGAGAGAGTTGGTTGCTATCGCCGTATTGAATCAAACATCTTGCGCGCTCTGTTTCGGGTGATGTTTCGTACTGCGTGCTAAGATACATTGTAAGCCTTCTCGATCGAAGGGATGTGATTATTAGAAAGGGTATCAACAATGTTTCGGTCAGTTTTTAAATTTTTCTCCAGAGATTCATATGCTTTACAACTCATCCCGCTCACTACATTTTTTTCCTTAAAAATCAACTTAATATTCAACTTCAGTTGAATAGATTTCTATATTAATTTGATGACTTGGGTGATTTCTCTTATATTTCGAAGTATAATTGTATTTATCTATTTCCCATCATATTCGCATCGTTCATTGTATTATTAATTTCTACATTAACTTACTTATGTTCACTAAAATACACCTAAGTGTGTGTTACTTATTCGATGAATTCATTATCGCGATGGAGATGTTTGTTTAATATTATATTGATTATTAAAATTGGTCCTTTTATTGCATGAGGCATTATTATAGCAGTTATTTAATATGAATAACGTATCGTTGAAAGGCATCATTAACAATTTAAATCACTACTATAACAACTCTTCGTAGATTTTTATAAAAGAAAAACATTTGCGAATAAGCAACTTGCTTAGACTAATTTAATTATGAATATATTATATTATATTATATTATATTATATGCATAATACTTGTATTAATAATTTAATTATGAATTCTACTAACAGCCCGTTCCTTAGCACGTTCAAGTAACCTCTGTTGCCTTTCTTAATGTTTCATTACCATATAATTTCGATGAATTAAAAAAAAAATGGAAATATGCAAATTACGTAATTAAGTATTAATTTCTGAGTTGATAACTAGTGAATATTAGTACAGCGTATCTGAGTTTAAAATGGGTGTATATTTCATTGTGTCAATATTATATTGATTATTAAAATAGTTTGGTCTTTTTATTGCATGAGGCATTATTATAGCAATTATTTAATGTGAATAACTGGTTTTTGAATATTTAATATGAATAGCATGGTTGTTACCATATTAAAAGTTAAAAATTTCACAGTACTTTATTCAAGCGTCTTACATCGCTTCCCAGCTTTCTTTTTACCCAGTTACTTTGATCTTTTCTACCTGATTCTAAAACAAGAAATAAAAGTCAACTTTAGTCATAGATGGAACGCAAAGACCATTCCATACAATATTAGACATATTTCATTACTGTCACTGTCAGATGGCGGAGTTTAAACTTTTGGCATGTTGTGAAGTAATAACAGCAAAGAAATATCTCTAGATTATTTCAAGTCATAAAGAATAAAAGTAAAGTCTTAATATATTTGAATTTTTAATACTAACAAACATTTCAAATTTAAAAAATAAAATAAAAATTGGAATAATCACTGAATGTACTCGTAAATAGAACCAACCATTGTTATCACAGGATTTTATAATATCATATTATGAGTATTGTTATAGGTTTAATATTTATAAAAGATTCAAATTAGAGATAAATTTATTTGCTAAATTTAAAGATAATGCAATTATTTATAAAATAAAATGTAAATCCTAGGTTTTTATGTTGTATTACTTCAGAACTTCCCGCACCTCTTTATGAATACTATCATGGGAACTCATTAATAATGAAACCCAAGTAACAGATGATAAGGCTTTAGGGGAATCAATCGACCGTGAGATGTGGTGATTGATTCGTTCAATCCAGTACCCTTGGAGAGTAATGGATGGCAATACTGTAGCCAATGAAGTTCTAACTGAGGCTCGGCTATATTGCTGTTACCCTCCTGCCATGATGAGAGCTTTAATCGCTCAATAACCTTATCCCTACACTGTCCGCTACAGATAACGGGGAATATGAAAAGCATTCTTGCTTCGCCCCTTTAAGCCAGTCCTTATAAGGACTATAAGGATAAGGAACAGATGATAATGAATGAAAGTTGAATAACAATATCGGTAGTATATATCAAAATAGTATATCAATATCGGTAGTATACTCTTGGATGGCAATGCTGTAGCCAATGTACTCTTGGAGGGTAATGGATGGCAATGCTATAACCAATGATGTTCTGACTGAGGCTCGGCTATTGCTGTTACCCTCCTGCCATGATCAGAGCTTTAATAGCTCAATAACACCTTATCCCTACACTGTCCTCTACAGATAACGGGGAAGATGAAAAGAATTTTGCTTCGCCCCTTTAAGCCGGTCCTTATAAGGATGAAAAAAGAGATGATAGATGTTTACATTTCGATTGCGGAATTTGAGTTTTTTTTTTAATTTTATTAAGTCACGTTGAGAAAAATCGTTAAATAAAATAAAACACGTCAAGGTGATGCTCTACTTGAAATTCTATGAATGTTTAGTTTGAAGACAAAGTTTTTAGTGTTGTTAATACCAATTTCACATTCACAATTAGTCTAGTTTGCACATATTCATAAATATAAAAACCACACACTTCATTTAAATCAGTCAAGTGGTTTAAAAGTTGAAAATTAGGACAAAAAGAAAAGCTACGTGACTAACTACAAATGTTTAATTGCAATAATAAGTACCGTATGCGTTATAATCAATGAATGTACTAGCGAGAAAAGAAGAAATCAGAAGAGAAATTTGCCATTTAATAAAATGGTCTGCAAAAATCTAAAACCTACAAAGATTATCGCAGTAGCCTCGAAATGTCATTTAGTATTAATGTGTTTATTTATATGAATATGTCTACGCGGAATAGAGGATAATAAACTAATATGTTCATATGAGCACATATACGAAAGATAAATGGAGTCATTTATATAATAAATTGATCGTAAAAGAAGTGGAAAGAAGAGTAAAATTTTTAAAAAGTCGGCAGTAATATTTTAAAGAAATATTCTTTAAATTTTCAAACTTTTATTGGTCGATTTATAACCTAGTAGTAGAATGAATTCAATTTGACCTATTGTAGGTGGCAAGATAGATAGCGACTTACCACCGATGCTTGTTATCCATTCCGGAATCCAATATCTGGCTGGAGTCTGAATGTGCCCATCTATATCTTCACCTGTCAAAGTGATATTCCTCATCTGGATTCGTGTCTGTGAATACATATGATTGGTGGTTCTCAGTGTCCATTCAAGCATGCTATTTCTGCTTTTGGAAACCCGCGAATCGCGCTCACTGACCCCTAACAATACACACAGCTAACACGCTGTGAAAGAGTCGAGATTTTCTAGCAACGTAACCAATTTTATTCTGTCCCATGCATGTTCAGCAAAAAAAGAGCGAAGTCGCATCGATTGGTTATTGATTCTTTTTCTGGGAAGGCGCCTAAACCCACTTTCAAATATAGGCAGTTTGGCGAATATCGTACGTGCTGAAATACACCGCCCAATATTTTAATTTTGGATGAAGGGAAACGAGACCATCTACTTTTTTATTTAGTTTCTTTAACGAGAGCTTGTGGATTTGTGAGTAAAATTTAGAAACTGACTAAATTTCTTCAAAAAAAAAGAATTATCTTTTATTTTAATATTAATATCGAAAAATAATTTTTAATATTTTTATAAATCTAATGCGTTTCTTTGTAAATATACAAAAAAAACAAGTTTACATAAATACACCAATATGTATAATAAATTAAGATTCTATATTAAAAATATTTGAGGTAATAATTGCATGTGAAAAATGTTTGAGGTAATAATTGCATGTGGAAAATAAGAATCCAATACCCTTGGAGGGTAATGGATCGCAATGCTGTAGCCAATGAAGTTCTAACTGAGGCTCGGCTATTGCTGTTACCCTCCTGCCATGATCAGAGCTTTAATAGCTCAATAACACCTTATCCCTACACAGTCCTCTACAGATAACGGGGAATATGAAAAGCATTTTTGCTTCGCCCCTTTAAGCCAGTCCTTATAAGGACTATAAGGACTATAATTGCATGTGGATGCATTGTTAAGGTATGACTCGCTTATTAGTCATAATTCATTTAACAGACAATGTTTACCTTAAGACAGTGGTTCCCAACCTTACGTATATACCTTTTTTTTTAAATACTGACACTTTGGTTCAGTGCCTATCTTAATCTAACATAGTTTAGTTTACTTGTTTTTCCGCCATTACCGATTATTTTTCGTGTACCTCTAAACGGCCCAGCATTATCCCCCGTGGGTACGCGTACCACCGGTTGGGAAGCGTTGCCCTAAGGGATAAATGGTTGTGAAATACCTGATTTCAATCTGAAACGTTCCAGATGTTTTATTTTAAAAAGTTATCAACTATTAACCTTGTTTTATAAGGGTGAGATGAATTTCATCACTCATAATGAGAGGACTGCGCACTCAGCTTATGAAGACCGGAAATGGCTTGAAAACAGTTCAATATTTGATTTCTAGAGACCTTCCTGATTGTATAACCATTAATCCATCGCGGCACGAATGCTAATATACTAATAGGTCTAAAGTCTTTTGTGGGTGGAATTCAAATCCAAATTTATAGATTATAGCTGAGTACAAAGCCGATTACAATTAAGTAGGTCTATAGCTTAACTGCAGATCTTGCTCATCTTTTCTCATCCTGAACCTCAAGTATTCACGGAGTTCATACAGCTGAACAAAATGTAAAGCACAAGTACATCTTTAAAATATTTCTAGTCGTGACTTTTCAAACCAGGACAGAAATCGTCCACTGTGAATGCGTTTAACCGACAAACTCCTATTGATTTTAGTCTGAATATTTTTTGATCTGATGTCGTGTGTGATGTGATGCGACTAACATCGAACAGTGCGTTCGTATTGAGATGCAGACACAGTTGAACAAGTTGTTTAAATTCCAAAGAGCGTCAAGTAATTTTCATAATCCTTTAATTGACAGACTTCTCCTTGTCTTGAACATTTCAAGAAATCTAATTAAAGGAGTCTGCAATTCCATTAGCAAGGCTGACGATAAAAATGGATGAGTTACGATACTACAATCTCCTAGGCGCTTGTTCTGTTCTCCATATATCAGATTATCGGCTGACGAAGCTCCCCTTCCCCCGGTTTCTCTTACGGCAAGAAGTGATCTGTCCATTTACAGAAGTTCGGGACTTCTAGCGAGCTCATTCGTGTCACAGGTGTAATTATTTCCATGCTAATGCCACAAACAGATTCGAACTTGGTGACGAAATCCAATATCACTTCTTTACCCCCAGAGATGCGTCGCACTTAATGAACTGGAGCCACATTTTCCGTACCGCCACATCGACCCATCTGTTATGTGCACAGACCCTTGCGCTAAACGTTGGCAGGGAGATGTTAAAAAGCTCATGCGCGTATCAATGAACAGAGAAAAGAGAGAACGAGCGACACTGTTTTCCACAGTAAAACTGCAGAAATATTCTAATTCAATTTTTGCCTTTTTGATGAGCACGCGACAATCGGATTAGTTAAGGCTGATGAATTATTGGTTTCAGAGTCGAATGGAAACAGTTCGAGCAGGAAGTTGAAAGCGAAGAACATCTTTAGGAACACGCAGAAACAAAACACACGCGCGTAAGGGACAAAAGTAGAAAGGTTAGCGAACTAGAAAATGCACGCGAACAAATGCAGTGCCCTACAGTGCAGTTACATTCGCGATCAATGTGTAAAGAATTTATGGATGTGACAGACAAAGGAAAACAGCTTCTTTCTGTCTTCTTATCTCTGTTCTCTCACTCCGCTACTTTCATTCTTTCACTGATTTTTTTCTAATTATTTGACTACTAGTACTAGCTTTCTATTTATGTGTTTATCCTTCTATCTCTCTTTCCTGCACTGAGTTTTGACATGATTAAATATGCCCAAGATGATTTGAGTCCTTGAAGTGGGGATTTCAGAGGCAAATTAATGTATCCAGCTTGTTATTCTTCTGTTGCATCCGTATAGATGTGCTGTATGTGTTCACAGGCCGGTTTGCCCTGTGAACACACTTTTAATGAAGCAAAAAGATATATTCGAGAGTTCACAGTCCGAATCAATAAAGATGGGTTCCAGACGTATTAAAAATTGTTACATAATTAAACAAAATAATTATTTGAACAATAAATAATTATTTAAATGTGTATATTTATAAATAAAGAGCTAAATAAATGTAATTATCTTTATGTTTATGAATAAAAAGTAATTTATTCATAGAGAAGCCAATATTTTTTGGCTTCTCCAATGAAAGATGTGTCTTTGGTATGCCACAAACTTTTCTGCGTAGCATCCCATGCACCAATAAAACAAAAAAAAAAAAGATACAGATCACAATTTTATCTTTTTATGCGAATGTGATCTATGCACTAGAAGAACGAAAAATGTCTGGTGTCTACTTTATATGGAAAATGTTGAGCTATATTTTTTCTCTGAATAATAATATCGTGCGGTGGAAAATGAAAAATGTGAAGAAAAAATGTAAAAATATATACGAGGATTTAATGGAAAGCGTCATTTTTTGGTTTATGGCAATCACCCTTTCTCTCTCTCTCTCTCTCTCTCTCTCTCTCTCTCTCTCTCTCACACACACACACACACACACACAAAAAAAGCGGTTGTTCAATTTATATTGCATTAGTACTGCTGATGGACATAAAGTTGAGCAGAGAAAAAGTAGGAGCATGTCAACATTGGATTTCATGACCTTCGCGAAATACAAAAAGAAAGACTTCTTAAAGATAGCAATAGAGATAGAACGAAGAGGGAAAATTTTGTTCTATGAGTTTGAAGTTGAAACGTATGGAGGTTGAATAACTTCTGGAATTCGCGATGATAATTATGGGGAGTGGGCATGGAGATATCAAAAAAGTAATAAAAAGAGAGAGAGAGAGAGAGAGAGAGAGAGGATCATGGAAGAACTTAATTTCTTTCTTTAGTACTAAGCCAAAGGTACTCAAGTAACTCTTAGGAGCACTACCCTAAATTTAATAGTTGATTGGATTTGCAATTTGCATACTGGTAATATTTTAAGATACGTGAACACGTCTTTTTTGGACTTATGGGGAGATACTTGTGATTTATGTCAAGTAAAATTTGTGGTTATACTTATTCTAAAAAGAGAAATGCTATCTCGTCTTGAGATCTGAATTGTCAAAAGCAAGATTGATAAAAAGGAAGTTTACTTTTTTTGGCAAAAATAGACAGGATTGAGTGACCTGCCATTGAGATTAATAACGCAAGCAGAAACCCATAGAAAATTGTGGGTATAGAAGTTATTCTAGCATCTATATTGCGCAAAGCTTGTCAAAAGAGATACTGGAAATACAATATATGGTCATCTGCAAAACTATAAGATTGGATTTCCAATAAACTGAAGAAGGTCAATCGTTTTCAGAAGAAAGAGTTCATTAAAGAGGGGTACCCTCTAATACTCAGAGAATAACTTCTCAAGGTTCGCTCGCCATTACACGTATATACAGCCAGAGAAAAAGCAGCCAACTCATTTGCCAAGTCCAAAGACAGGCCATAAGATTGTAGCTTACTTAATAGATTTGTGTTAGCATCCAACCAAATGCAATAGAGATATTAAAAATTTGAAAAACTTTCCAAAACGATTTTGCGGCATTTGTTCAAAGTTCGGTGGTATAAAGAAGATATGTTGCTTTAATTTGGATAAACTAGCTCGTATTTAACTTACATTCTCACAGTTGGTTTTCTGGAGATTGATGTGGGCTGATCTCCTTGAGAAATAAATCTTTCGAGGCTTGATATCAAAATATACATTTAAGACATGTTAGATTCCTTTTCCGTCTATCTGTACGTTACGGTTACTACTATCTAGCTGGGATGGATTTTAAATAAATGTATAAGAAAAATTAAGTATAACTTTGCGATACGATACATTGCTATATATGATATAAACGAACCTCATGTCCTATGATATGACATGAGTTCAATTATTGTGATAGAAATGTCACCAGGCGTCAAAATACTACTGGTCACTATCTTTTCATGATTGTCATTACATGGATGATAGTAAAGGTGAAGTTCGTATATATTTCACTCTAACGAAGCAAATAAACTACTTGCAGCAAACAATATCCAATTGATAACAAGGCCAGGTTTAAAAAAAAAAACGGTACTCAATCCAGGATCGCTAGTTAGCAGTTGGCTCACTAGAACGAATTAGAAACAGCATATAATCAGTTTAGATACATTAATAAAGATTTGTTTTTTTTTTAAAAAAAAAGAAAATCGGTAAGATTTATTTCGAAAAACAGCGACATTTAGTGATTTTCTTGCACACTAAAGATTCATAAGTAATATTATTCTCAATATGTTTTTATACAAAAAAAATATGTTCCGTTTTCATTTATTCTAAATGGGAAAATTTAGTGATGGTCAGTCTCGTTTAGATATTTGTAATTTAACTTTGTTTATTTAGAGATATAATTTGGATGTCTTTAAATCAATATATATTCAAGTCTTTATGCCTCATTTACGTATAATGACACAAATGAAGAACAAACAACTCTTGAAAATTTCCACTCGAATTGTAGAGGAGGGAGAGGTTGAAAGGTATAAAAATATTCTCTCCCTCCACCTTCACGACCAACACCATATGTTTTGAAAAGCAACTCCAGAGAGGCAACTAAACGCCCTGTGGCTGTCACTTTGTGAAATATCAAAGCAAACCAAGACAGCTGCAGGTGAATGTTTTTGATTTTGCAAAGCATTTGAAGGCATTCAACTACATTTTCCTTTGGGTGAGCGAGCACGTGTATTACAGAAGCACCAAACATTCTTGCGGGAGTTGATTTGAGTCTGAAGGGAAAGATGAGTGAACTATTCTGCATTTAGCTTTGAATTTATCGAGGTAGGGACTACTGTTAAAGAAATCCCGCGTGGGTTGCCGAAAACTAATATTATGACTACTAATCAAAGGGTTTTCGCCTGAGGGAATTGGTAGAAGTTAAACACATCACAATGGAGGAAATTACAGGTTCATTGAGTCGCATATTAACAAACACATACATTGATTTTCGTGGTTGCTAACCGAGAATCGGAAATGAAGAGTACACAGCGAACTAAATTGTGTAATTATTTGGAAAAGATTATCATTGATAGAAGTTTACAGTAAGATGGTTTAGAGTTTTCATATGAAAATAAATAAAATAATAACAATGATATTTTATTTGGTTTACCCGAAGAAGCCTAAACAATGCAAACATTTAGAAACTGGGGAAAAAAAATAAGAAAGTCTTTTTAAGGAGTCTTCTGAAGCCATAAAAGTGTTCTAATTGAAAATAACAAAGACTATTATTCGTCTGCAAGTTCTAACAGACTATTCTAAATGACTGAAAAGCAGAAGTCAAAACGAGAAATGTATATAAGCAACAATGGGCCTATTTGCGCATGTGCATCGCTGTGAAATTGTCAATTTCTCTCTCTGAAAGTTACTGGATATATTTCATGTACAAGTATGTTGATTTAGATGATAATAAACATATCATAATACACAAACCAGTATAATGAATATAGTTATATAAATTAAGACATGAAACATAGACCTAATGTTTTATTTATTTATTTATTTATTTACTTATTTTTTGGGTAGTGTTTTATCAGTGCCAAAGATTTTCGTGAGAAAAACAAGTTCTATTCCAACACGATCATGTAGCACAGCTGAAATTCTTATTAGTTCAATTGAAGCCACTTTAAACATATTTTGTTGTACTTTTTCAAAATTCGTTTTAAGATGCATTCTATTTTATACTTAATATAAAAAATGCTGTAAACATATATATTACTTATTTTTTACTTATATATATACTTTTTTTTTGGGGGGGGGAGATGGACTGAGTCCTTGACCCTTTATCCGTCCATCTGATTGAAAAAAAAAATGTATCAATGAGATGTTATTGATCTAAAAGCTCTAGTCATGGCTGGGTAACATCAATAGCTGAGCCTCAGTTAAAACTTCATTGGCTACAGCATTGCCATCCATCCCTGTGTGGTGGCCCGGATGCTCCAGTGGGGCATCTGGGCCACCACACAGGGATATCTCTCTTTCACACCTTATTTATATTTATTATTTGTATAAGAAATAAATCTAACCAAAATAAAGATGAGTACATGTATATATATAAAGATGAGTACATGTATGTATGTATATACTGTATATAACCAAAATAAAGATGAGTACATATACATATATATACATATATATATATTACTTAAACTTTATTTGTTATACAAATAATAAATATAAATAAATAAGGTGTGAAGGGAGATTAAATTATATATATATAAAAAATAAAAGTAACAAAATATAAATTTGCTAAATAAATATAAATAAGTATATAATAATAAGTATAAATGGATATGTAAAAGAGTAATTGCATAAACAAGCAAATTACTAACAAGATTATATTCTGTCATCTTTGCATACAGAAAAAACCGAGAATAAATACATAAAAACAGGATTGTCTGTTTCATCGAAATAAATATAAATAAATAAATTATGATACAAGTAAAGGTCTATCTTTTTAATTAAAAAAATCATATAAATATAAATTATAAATAAAAACTAGATAACCAGTAGGAGGCTGTTGGCCTAATGCCATTGCTCATCTTGAGTTAAACCAAATGAAAATAGTGATAAAAAGTAATGAAATATCGTTGGCTGAAACAAAAATCAGATCCAAATATTATTTCAAGAGGAACGTGTAAAATGATGGTACTGTTGCAAACAAAGCAACAAAATGATCTTTTATAAGGTTGGCATTTGATATTCCGGTTTTACTTTGCTGAGCGATGTATTACGGGATGGATGAATCGGAGTTACTTTGTAAAAGGATGCTCATAAGACAATGGTTCATCCTGATCTGAAGGTACGAATTCAGTCAGATAATAACAATTCCATCGAGTATTAAAGTATGCTGTAAATCACACTGCATTAACAAATTGCACCTGCAAGAGCGACGTGATCATTTTTAATACAGTAAAGTCTGGTGGAGATAGCACATAATGAGACGGGATTTAGTAGTGAATGAAGCCGCATCAAAGAGAGAAATATTAAGAGTCGCCGTCATTAATCAAACTCCAACACTTCATTGGATCTAATCTTCGTGAGCTGTGCTTTCGACCAGATAATAGATTACTCGGATAAGAGAAAACACAGAAACTCTCCCTCCAATAGACCCAGTCCCACAATGCACCTCTCAGTAACGTGATAATCCTCTTTTTCTGAAACACAATTCCCCACACGGTCATTCATGTAATACTCATTCTTGATCACTCACATTTACGTGGACCCCCATTAATAAAGGATGAACAAAACTCACTTTCACGGAACTCCTCTGTCCATCCGATAAGTTATTTGCTTTCTCAGATAAACCCAATAAATAAATAAGGCATTGGAAAGCCTTCCTAACACAACTGACTACAAAGACGTAAGCTGCCTACTTTTGAATTTCACGGCTCTCTCTCTCTTTCTCTCTCTTCTTAGCGGAACTTTTCTACCTTTTAAAGCATCGGCTTAAATACTGTTATCGAAGTGTAGTCTTAAAAGATCAGACATTTCTCGTATTAAAGTGACAAAAAATACACGTTAAACTGGTTTCTTAAGAAACTTACGACTGGGTTTCGCAAACGGATAGTTCGTCGGCAAAATGCTTGTATTTATTAACTTTCTTTTCTTCTACTTCTTTCCTCAATCTTATCATTAGTACATAGCAGCTACTTTACTAGGGGAAAATAATAAAACAAGATGATTTCCCGTTGCCTTCCCTGCCGAATAATAAGTATTTTATGTCGGTACATGCGTGTGTTCTTAGAGCCAATACAGACGAAGCCGCTTGGTGGGAAAAAACACGAGTTCAAATCCCGTCTTGCACGAGAAGAGCCTTTAGAAGGATTTTTCAACTGAAGATGGATTAGCCAGCCTCATACGGAGGTAGCAGGGGGTTTTCTTCCAGGTAATTATCGTTTTTCGTCCTCAACCAAACAAACGAATCAATTGAACATAGGAAAAGAATACTTATAGAGGCTAACCATGTTATCTTGGAGTTATGGGTACGCAATCCAAGGATACTTTGAAGGTTGTGAGAGCTCAAGGGCCTCTTACGGTAACTCATGATGAAGAGATATGTGAGTTCATGGAGTCGGTTAATGAAGAAGTGATAATCAGATTCCAGGTGAAAAATCCCGTCCACTGGCGTCTAATGCACTTCCATTGAACGTCGAATCAGGTCTTTCCAATGAAAAGGCTTCCTCTATTCAGGCTGAGCTACGTTGGCTCCTGTTAACTTTATAAAATTAACATTCAGAAGTATAAAATGCAAGTCTGATTACGCCAATAAGGAAATTCTTGAATGATTTCGGTATCCATTTTTTTCATAAAAATTTCACGTGCGATTAGCCTGGTGACTATGCGCTTCGCAACCTGGGTAAGGAGTGTCCTGAGTTCGATTCCCGTCGGCGACGTGAGGAGCTTAAGGATTTTCCTCAGCCATAGCCAAGTTAGCCGGTCTTGGGCGTGGACAGCAGGGTTTTTCCCCCGGTTTATGTGGGGTTTTTCCTCCCGCAAGCAGGCAAACCGGTCCCGTGAACACACGAGCTACATCCACAGGATATATCAGGAGGAATAGGGCTAGTCACCTTATCCTCGGATGCGACTTATAAAGGCTTAAGATAAGATCTGTAACAGGCCAGTTGGCCTAATGCGTAGTAGGGAGAAGAAGTAGATAACAATTTCACGGTGCTACACCTAAAAGTGATATAGCCTGAATTTCAATGAGGAACATAGACAGCATACGATATTTCTCTATTTTTTATTATTTTTTTTTCTATATATAACAAAACGGTTCTTTTTTTTTTTGTTAGTCGGCTAAGACAGATGTGACGTCACTGGGTCTCTGTACATTTAGCAGTTATTGCATGTTTTGGCAGTACGAGAGATATCTTCAATAAATGTATCTCTCCATAGCACAGTGATAAGCAGGAAGCGATATTTTCCCTTCATTTAGAAATATCGGGGCTCGAATTCCCTCTAGGATGTGAAAAATATTTATAAGTAATTTTCAACTAAACGTGAATCAGCTGATTTCATGTGAGCGTGGGGGGGGGGGGGGTGTCTTCCACCGGAAACTTGAACTTTAACATCTCCCCAATCTGGCAGATAGGCAAAAAAAAAGCAGACACATAATTTAGACGCAGAACCATAATTTATGTATGTATTTTCTACTGGATGTTTAATAACTGTAAGAAGTGAAGGTAATGTCATATAATATGCTCCAACTCCGATGAGCCTCTTTGGGTTGGAAAGATTTGGGTTCAGACCCCGTCTATAACGCAAATAACCTTTATCGGGGACTTTCTGAAGATAAGTTAGGCGGTCTCATACTGAAGGTTTCAGTAAGTAAAGCTTTTGCATAACCGCCTTACCGGTGGAAGATACAAACGTTTTCATTAAGTCATCCAAAGTTGATCTCTCATATTCTAATTTTGTTAGAATCGCACAAATATATTAATGACTTGCATGATGAGCTTATGTGGAGCTGTAAAATCAATTAACTCAAAACATAGTTACATTTCTAGTATTGTGCACAGCTACAATCATGTAGCGTGCGTAACTTTCCTTAGTACCTTAATAGGGACGTGGTTGTCATGGATACACAGAGGATAATGTCCGTTGGGAGCTTACGAATAATTCTTGCATTGCAGTGTATACAGCACATAAATAATGAATGAAACCTGATTCAGTAACCTATAATTATATTGTTTTTACAGTATGTTATAGTAACTAGTTTCAAGAAAATCAAACACAAAGTTTGAAAAAAAATTCTAAAGAAATCAATGGGATTAACTTCGTAATTTAATCCCTTAGTTTTGTTAAGAGAATTAAGAATGACGCTGACCTGACTTGAAATTCTAAGAAAATGGAATGACTTTTCAAAGGGTGTTCGTACTTTAATCCTCTTACTTCCGCTAAGAGGATAAACGCACTAAGACAACCGCGTGTCACATGTGGAGCACCAAGCTCGATGCAATAACCGATGTCATTAAAAGTTCTATGATCTAATAGTTCTTCTCCACAGTCACTATGCTGAAACGGATTCGAATATATGACTTCATATCGAGGTCAACGTTCTATCCCAGGATCATTAAATGTATTTACATTGTATCCCATTTTTGCATACATCCTCAATGT
This sequence comes from Typopeltis vanoorti, assembly GCF_054136105.1. Classification (NCBI taxonomy): domain Eukaryota; kingdom Metazoa; phylum Arthropoda; class Arachnida; order Uropygi; family Thelyphonidae; genus Typopeltis; species Typopeltis vanoorti. The sequence goes on along the minus strand of NC_143553.1, from coordinate 152,647,562 downwards.
CTTGTTATGGGACTTGGCTTCTTATAAATCTCATTCCTATAACGACAAGATGCTTGATCATATCTTTGCAATTAGTTATAGTTATCCATACCCGTGGTATCTACTGCGTTCTACTTTGTAAGGGCAAACCAAATTCCTTAAAGATAACTAAGCACCAACATCAGACGGGAAAACTCACCTTCATCTGATAATTTCCTATAAAATCCCTTTGATTGTGAATCCCGTTTGTAACCAACAGTGTGCTGTTCTTTTTCTATTTGTTAAACAGATTTGTTGTAGTTAAACAGAAATCGATTCTGAGATATATTTATATGATTCCTACCCACAAAAGGTTTTAAACCTACGGCACATTAGTATTGTGGGTAAACTAAGATTTTTGTTTTCCTATTTGTATTATTTTTTTCTATTTGTTTCAATTTTTATTCATTTTAACCTGGTCCGTAAAATTTTCTCTCGAGACTTTCATGTCACTTTGTGTACATCCAATAATCGGAACGATGGTCTCATACCAGGCGGTGAAATTTATTTACCGCCCAAAGACATCCAGGATGGTATTTGAATCCGAAGCCTGTTTGTTAACGAACGGATGCAACAACCACTTGGCTAACCAGACTGACGATACACATTTATATATATGGATTCAGAGGTTTTATTTGTCCTATCATACTTTACTGAGACGCTTCTGTGGCATTCTAGTAATGGAAGAAGGCATTCCTCCTTCAAATACGCTCAGATAAGTATATATTTAGGAACCTCCATGGCCTTCGGCGATCGAAACCGTACTAAGTGATTTCAATGTGAAAGAGTTTTTGTTAATTACATAAAACTTCGGATTTTTTTTTCGTCACTGAAACTAATTCAGACAAAGAATACAAGTTCGATAAGCTTATATAACTTCATGATATTAGTTTGCTCAGAACTAATTTGACTAACAACAAAACATCACCCAAGGCTTAGTTGTTGATTTCCTGCGTCTCCTGACGAATTTGTTCCTTCTGCTCAGCACCCGACCTGTAGCTTATGCGATTGATGTTTTCAGCCAACGTGTCTGATGAAGCTTTGTGAAAGGACTCTTTCACAGCAGGAAGCAATACTGATTTCTGTGCTACTGGGATTCTATAGTCCGTTCGTCTCTATTCGTCATCTGTAGGGTAATTTGCATTTCAATTTTTCAATCTTTCTTCCTTGCTTTTGTCGAACAGAAAGCTTATTATATGCTCTTCATGAGAAATTTTCTTTTTCGAATTCCGTACCAGCTTCAAATCACCCAGAAAATTATATTTGCGAGAGATTTTTCCTTCTCTCTCTTTCCCCTATAAAACTATTTTATCTTCCTTCGCGTCTGCTATAGATTCGTTTCTATTTTGTTCGTTTGTCGGCGCTGCAATCGCTCGGTACTTGCGCACCGAATACAACTATAGTGGTCGCTAGACGAACGCAGAGACTGCGGTGAACAAGTTCGCGTCACTTTTCGTTCCATGCTTGTGGGAGTGTTGTGTTTCGACGCTGCTCACGGAGAAAGTTTTTGGCTTTTTCAGTGATGTTATTCGGTCGACTTGGACAACTGATTACCACCTTGCTTGTTGCTTATCAATCAGGTGAGTGCTCTTCGAGCTTTTTACAGACCTGTCAGTTCTTGCAAGTCTCGTTAATTATCGAAAATATATTCTTAAATAGGAATGAACTCCATAGTTTGACAGCTTGTCCCGTTACTAGTTTTGATAAAGATTCCTTGCGTTTAGTTCATTTCAGAAGGGAAAGCATCACACAATGAAGAACATTGTATTCAGAGGAAGTAGGAAAAGGAATCTCGCATACAAAGCATATATTTCGATTTGATAGCAGGATAGTACTCCCACGTTCTGTTCTATCTGTACAAGTTATGGAGCGATAACTCTTCCTACGGTCTTTAGTTTATTAAGTAGTCATAATTATTTAATTTTTTTACCTTGGTATAAATATTACTTATATTACTTATACATCTTTTCAAACTTTCAGTGAAGTATTTCTAGATTTCCTAGCATCATATTAGCATATACGAACATCAATTACAACGTCATGGAATTATTTCTCTCTATAATATATATGAAATGAGCTATATATTTATAAAGGGTGTTTGGGGGAGTTTTAATATTATTGAATATATTTTTAGACCTTTAAATTATTATTATCGTTTTTTTTAATATATTTTATTTACAATTGTTTTGTAAAATAAAAAATAAATTATTTTGAGAATATTTATTCGCACTCCTTCACATTAAAGATTTTCTCCCGATTCATAACGTATGATCTCAACTAATTATTAGATCCAGTAAATGTAAAAGTTTATTCCAGTTATCCTTTCGAAGCTATTTAATAAAGTAACCCAAAGCACTTACTGGGTTACAGCACGAAGAAGAATGCAATCAATACAACTGATTCACTTTCATAGATTTTTCTCCTGCTGTTATACTCTACCAAAGACCATCTAATCTCTGAAGCACAAAACTGGTTCTCTTTGTTTACAGTGTATTACTAGTAATAATCCCTTACTTCTATGTGATGTCAACGGTTCTTTAACAGTAGCGTGTTCCATCTTTCAAGTGACGTCCTAAATTCTTGGCGCGAAATTGGACGCATTTTCTGATGGAAATTCCAATGTTATTGGCGTCTATAAGTAGATCGAAAATGTATCGAATCGTCTTCTTCGTTTTTATTTTAATCCAAAAGGTCCAAGGACATAAAATGTCACAGAAAATTGAACTCCAATAACTCTAGATTAGTGCATTAATTTTCAGAAAAAAAATTTTAAAAGAATTAATCCTATCAGAATCTAAAATGCTAACAAGCTCCCGATTGAAACTAATTTAAAAATACATGAATCATCCCCATTCTATATAAAAAAAAACTTGTACGTTTAAATTATGGTACTGATTGCTTTATACAATTATAAATCCTTTATTATTATTCCACTAATTTCTCCTACGTTTCTCGTTTATAAAAATATTATTTTAGTTAATCAGTGCGAGCAATATAACAAGTTAAGTCCTTTTATAATGTTTAAACATAAAGCAGTTGCAGATACTTGCTGCAAAGCATCTTAATAGTCTTTCCAATATACGGCATCTGTAACTGCCGTATATTGGAAAGACTATTAAGATGCTTTGCAGCAAGACATATGAATTTCACCATCCTTGTGTGGATGTTCCGAGAATATCTGGATTAGAATCATATATTGATCTTGCTATTGTTATTTATTATCCTTCAGAAAGTGCAGAATTTATTAAGATAACATCATGCGAGATACTCCATCTTCTTATATTGCGGGGTCACTCAAACATAATTTCTGTTGAACTCATTCAGATCACTTGATCTAAATATTAGATATTAGATGTTTTGGGCACATCCGGATATTTAGAATTACTTTGTTCATCTGTTTGTGTGCATATTCGTATGCTATGGCTACTCTATAGTATCCTAGCTATTTTTTATCAATCTGGATTTGATGTTTTTGCGTTTAGAATTTTTGACAATTTTTCTCGATATTTTTGTTTTGGTTTAATTTTGAAACCATACTGTACCTCACCTGTAAAAATCTAGAGAATTAGTACAATAAATGACTATTGTATTTTTACTTGCGTATTTCTGACAAGCTTTCTCCGTCTCTTTTCTTTAGTACAAAAAAGTATATTAACATAAAAGGTGTAGTTTTAAAACTCTTTATATAATTCAAAATTTTTAAATGAGCCAAATATTTTGGAAGAATTTTATTAAATTAAAAACTTCCTAATATATTTTATACTCAATGATTAATTTTACTGATTGGGCCTATGCATGAGATAATATTTTCATATCAGTCACAGCTCTCTATTACACTGCGACAATGAGAACGAGAGCTTGGCAAGAGTATTATAATAATAGATTATTCAGAAGTAAATAAGTAATATAAGTAAATAATATTTCATTTGAAAATGGGCAAAGATATGTAATCATCTTTCTCTCTCGATTAGGACAGATCTCGTGTCCTACAGCCATTTGTCTGTGGATAGAAATTGATATTCGATGATGAGAATTTGTAACTCCAGTGAAGAATCTTTTGTCACATGTTCACACACGTGACAAAAGCTGACCAATGAGATTCTTCATCGCACTGAGAAATGTTCATCACTGCCTATCTACTATCTCTCTATGAGGAAAATTAGAGGACTATTATTTGATGAAGCGGTAGTTTTATTATCCCCAAGCGTTGCTATATCTCCTTAATAACTTATCCGCTCCTGCTGTAATCTATGGAGGGCAAACGTAGTGTTCATAATATTCAAGCTACTCAGCAGGGATGCGTGACAAAAGGTGAATATCAAACTCTGTAGTTTGCGCTAACAATGGGAGGTTTAAGTGACTGTAATGCTGCGGTACTCGGAGTTTGTAGAAATCCAAACACTACTCGGAAAGATTCAATTCTGAGAAATTCGTATAGAAGACACAGATGCCAAAGTTAGTTTCTTAGAAACAAAGATAAATACCGATCAGCATGAAATACACGGAAAGTTTGTGTGCATTCCTTACGTAAGTTCAACAGAATGAATTACAAGAGAAATGTGCAGCTAAATTCAAGTGTTAAACCGAATTAGCACACTGATTGTTGTGAACATGAATGAGAGGAAGATTGTCGATTGAAGCGGAAGGAAGATACAGTCGCTGATCAGGAAACGTACGATAAGATTCACTTGCGCAAGCAGTGATGTGAGGCATCCTTAAAGTAGAGATTACAGTAAGCTCGCGCATGTATATTTCAGCTTATTATTATAACTAAAACCCGGTGGGCACTATATTGATAATATAGACATGATAATCACAGTGGATTTCGTACGGTTTACTTGAAATCTAAAGCCAGTTATTGCCGAAAAGATTGCTGATTTCACCATCATCATTTTGTACTCGTATTCAGAGAGAGAGAGATGTAGTCATGGAAATTAGAATTATTATTCTGAAAGTAACCACTTTCAGGATAAAAATGTAACACTGTAAGATTGTCGTTTTTGAGAGCATAATTAATGCCATTTGAATAGTCTGAGATCGTTATTTCGACTCCTTCAATTTTTGTAGAGGAGCATAAACTCGAGGTGTCCATTGACTGAATCACACAATATTGGGTTTCTACACACCATTACTTGTTTATCTAACATGCCCCACCCAGTTCCAGTGGGCTATAGGTTTTTAGCGCTTATGGAGTAGGTCAACGTAAAAAAAGGCGAAGGATGTGTTGTATAATACGACACATCCTTCGTTCCATGTCTTCGTTCCACCGTATCCACAACGTGTAAATCTAAATTCAATTGATGAGGGTATCTTTAGTCAATGTAATGACTGTCAAAAATTCCAATACAAACAAAATGTGTTTCAATTATGTCTGAAATGGGAAAGTCACAAATAAGCTGACAACAGCATAGTGTGTGTGTGTGTGTGTGTGTGTGTGTGTGTTACCTCGGGTGTAAAATATGGTAAAGATACAAAGAAATTTTATACTTGGTTTTAACCTTTTCTTAAGTAAGCAAAACAAAGTTTTGCGCGTGAAATATATTCACGCGTGAGCTACTTGTATATAGAGGCTAATGACTTCATATTACTTGCCTTAGTATGTATCCCATAATGCAAAGCACATCCCCTTTCAGGCGTGTATAATACAATGGGAACGGCCACTATTCAGACCGGTTTCGACCTTTATTGAAGTCATTAACCTCCATACACATGTAGATCAGACGTGAATATATTTCACGCGGAAAACTTTGTTTTGCTTACTTAGGAAAAGGATTAAAATCAAGTATAAAATTTCTTGGTATCTTTAGCATTATGTGTGCGTGTGTGTGTGTGTGTCAACTAGGTGAAGTTGACTCGACCTGCGTTGATTGTATAGTTAACTGATTACTGTTTAAAATTCAAAGCTCTATTATAATCCTCTGTCTATGTGTGTGTGTGCGTGCGTGCGTCTATCGTATAATAATTTGTTTCAGCCAGAAATTTCATTTATTGAAAGTTCTAGGACTGATTGCCGCTCGAGTACAATACGAGGGGAATTTAGACAGGCTTGTTATCTGAATTGATTGAGTCCGCCTTATACAATTTAAATGTGAAAAGGTCAAACAATTCCTCGCCCAACCAATATATTAAATGCTGTGAAATCCATGTTCTTCAACTGGTTTAAATACGGATGTAAAAAGTAGAATGAAAAAGAAATCTTCCCTTTTTATAACGCGAATGAATTTATCTCCAGATGAAAAGTCATGAATATGAAAACAGAGTTACCGCTGTGGAGCCTTTACGGGGCAGCTGGAAGACTGAATGTCAGTCATTACACGTTTTACCATTTCGAAGTGAAGCGTTTTGTAAGGCTTATAAAGGATATATTTAAAGGAACACTCTGATGGTGATTTTAACAAGTCATTTCAACCTCGATCAAAATATTTGACAAAAAAAAAGAGACTGGATTTATAATTTTCTGCCTCACACATAATTATATCAAATTCTAAATTAACAAAAAAGAAAAAAAGAAAAATAAGCTAAATAACAAAACGAATAATTGTTTTCCAATTGCACTACTTCAGTCATGAAGTCTCTATCTGTGTGTGTGTGTGTGCGCGCGCGCAATTATTTATAATGCTTCTTGTCTTTGTGTTCCACACGGCGAAGTGATTTCTCAGACTTTATCTTATACATTAAGACAGTTTTCTTTTTATCTCTTTCATAAGTCACTTGCTTTTCATGTATTTCGAGGGGTCCGTGCAGGATTTGTTGATTAAAATCGTTTTATATTTACCACGCACCTCTTTAGCATATCAAGAAACATTAAACCTTGCACGGGAAATATGAATGAGAAATGCTGATTTGATTTTATATTCTTCTTTCTCCATCCTCCGACTATTTACATGCTTTCTCCGCATCTCCACGAATTTCTTAACGTTCTTACTGATTATTTCCTCCGCTCCTTCCCATTATCTTTCAGACAAATGTGAAGGGGTTTTTGCATAAGAAAAATCTCTACCGATTAACATCGGTCAGAGAGAGAGAGAAAGAGAGACTCGTCCTCTCAATTCCAAGTTCCATCTCACTCGTATGCGACGTTCACCGCTAGATGGCGCTGCTCGCACACGTGCTCGATTCGTCAAACGAAGGACCACCGCGTCTTCGGAAACGACTTTGAAGGAAGCGCCAGACCATCACCACGATATAGCGAACCTCCTTCCGAGTAATGTGATGTATACATTTTGTCAGGGAACTAGTGTTTCGTGTATGCTCATTGCTTCTCGTGCATGTTTGGAAGCCCCCCCTGTTCCCTCCCCGTCATTTAGAGAAGTGGAAACAAAAAAAAAAACAAATAAAAGGAAACACATGACGCCGATGCGGTCTTATTCTTGCGAATGCTAGTAAATGAAATCCGATAACATTGCACTCGATACGATGGACTATTTGTGACAATACTTTGGCCGTAATGTCAAAAGGCTGCTGCACTTTGATCATTAAGGAAAAAGGGAAGAACAGACCGATGGAATTAGCATGCATCCTTTATTGGAAAACGGCAGAAGGGTTTTTATTTGTTTCTCGATTTTTGTGCAGGAAGAAATAAGTAGAAAGACGGATGCTTTTTAATCAGTACACAACGATACGGAAGTCTTTGCATAGAGGGCGCTGCAGATAATTTTTATTTTATTTTTTTTGTGGGGGGGTGGAGCGGAGAATCTATTGTAATGATTCCAACGATGGAAGAGGGAAAATCAATCTGTATTTTAATGGTACCCAAACAAATGACTTGCGTAGTGGAAATGCATCTCGTACAGATGTGGTTTAATAGACGCACAGATGGATCATGTCTGCAAATAAGAGCTTTTAGAAATACAACAGAACGCCACAACAGTTTCGTATTCGGAAAACGTGCATATGATTATCTGATACGAAGCAGGTAATGTATTGTGTCATTGCGTTTTGGTCGAGATGTAATGCAAATGCAGATGTTTTAAGCAGTAATGACTAGAAGTTTCCATGGGGAATTATGTTTATTATAAAAACTATTGGTAGCTGAAAAGCACGTTTAATATCTATTACAAAATGCTTACGCAGACCAAAGAATAAGCACTATATGTGTAAACATATGAAGGAGAAAAATATTCAAATTAAATGAGATACACTGCATGGTCAGTTTATTAGAAGTACCCAACTGACAGTGTATTGGACGAACTATATACTTCACAAGGACTTCAGAAACACTCTATCAGATTTCCTGTGTTGGGTCTTTGTTTCTGAGTCATTTTTGGGTCCATCTAACTATTCGTGGATGGTAGGGATCACGTGAAAGCATCATTCATCACTTAAAGAATAAATGGTTAACATCAATCGGTATATTTTGTTAATAAATGGTTAACATCAATCGGTATATTATACCTTATTCAATCGTTGATCCACTGTTATTAAGGATCTACCGAACGCGAGGAAAACATACTTCTGCTCATAGCTTACCACCTTACTGCTATGGCCAAATATGCAGGGACAGTGACCTTGTGTTGTTGTTGACGTCATAAACGAAAATGATCAACATGGCATTTTTCTCCGTATTATGCTGTCCAATGCTGAAGTTTCTTAATTCATTATGGACGAACTTACTTTTTTCTTTTTACTGTAGGTATGTTGGTTGACCTATATGATCTTATCGATTCTTCGTCTGTATTTCATCAAGTAGCATTTTCTGACCGCCTACCAACGGCAGTCAAGTTTAGACATGTCTTACGTAAATTTGAAGTTTTCTGTTTATTAAACGATCCTCGATATACTTAAGCGATAGTGGCACGTGGTCATCCTCGTTTATACGATACACTTATTGTTTCTGACCAACTATTGTCCTTCGTTTGGAGTCATGCGCTTTACCCATGCTTAGCGCACGTACACCCACCTACACACTAAAATAGACATTCTGTTTGCCTGAGGTCAATTACCGCCTATTTATAGCCAAAGCCTTCCACGTGCTCTGGTCACGTGTTACTGCTGAATGAATTTAATTTTGCGTGAGAATATCTCTAATATACATACCATATATGACAATATACATACCATAACATATACCATCACGAAAAGAGGCCTCCTACCATAGACAACATAAAATCAAAAAAATAAGTTTATGTAGACTACATAAACTTAATTTATGTAGTCTACATAAAATTAACTCTAAATATCATTAGAAATAAAGATTGTAGGTGACAGTCATAAATTTATTGTGCTTTAATAAAAATATTTCGAATGTAAATTCACAACAAAACTGCGCAAATTCTGACAGTTTGTTTTAGAATTTCTTGTTTGCCATAATAAGTAATATTTGAGGTTATACATAAACAAGTGAATTCTCAGTTGTTGATATACAGCCCTGAAGAATTGTTTTTAAAGCAAATATTTGCTTTTAACTATTAAAGCGTGATAAAAAAATCTTTGTTTAAAAGATAATATGGGCACTTTATGAAATACATTTTTAAATAATAGGTATTTTTTTGTTGTTGTTGAGATCATCACTCTGGCTTTGTTGACTGATAGGTTGTTTGAATTACGCTAAAACAATAATTGCACTCGCCTGAATTACCTTGTCCTCCTAAGAATACACAACGAATGCAATGGATGCTGGCTGTAGAGTTTCCTAAGCATGAAAAACGTTTTTTTTTTTTTCCCCATTCTGTATGAAACCGGTAACTCATGTTTACTTAAAAAGTAATTAAATATTTAAATCGGAATAGAACATTTCTAACCAAAGAACTTCGTTCGTGCTATTTAAGTCTTCGTTTTATTGAAGAGAGAGAGAGAGAGAGAGAGAGAGAGCGTGTGTGTATGTATTGTTTGCATGCACACGAGGGCAAAATTAAGTGCAGCGCCAAGCTGAATCACTAGTCTGATTTTAAGCTGTGCGTGTGGTGTGTAAATGGCAGCTGAAGTGCAATTCGCATCAGTCACATTACAGCGATTTGTTTCGACTGTGGCGTAACTTCAAACTTCTTCAAAGAGACGATATTAAATGATCATGAGACTCTGTAGCATGTTCAGATAATTAGCGATATCTTGTGGATCAATATTTAGGTTATGTTGGGAGGTTTCCTATTAAATATGCAGTGAATTAATTCAATAAGGAGATGGAGTCATCCTCTATGAATCCATCTCCTTATTATGAAATACTTTCTGTAAGCATCAATGGAGAAGATTGGAAGCGTCATACGCAGTGAACAGTGAAGATCGGAGGTAGATCGGAAAGATGGTTTGCAGATGATAATACGTATCCTGCATGCGCAAAACTGGCAATGCTCCGTGGTTCTCATTTTTTCAATGTAAAACAAAAGTTTAGACTGATTCTTCAGAGAACGAAGTGCTTTGTTTGTTTACTTTGCACTTTTCCTTCGTACAAAACATGAGTCCAGGCCCAAGAACTGAAATAAAAAAAAAACCGAAGAGTGGAGTTCTTCATGAATATGTTTATGCAGTTCCGCAGGATATTATGGGCAGAGAAAAACACTTTATTTTAGTATCATCGGAGACTTACAACGCATCTTAAGTGAAACCATTTATAGGGTACATCTTTTAGTATGAAGAACACAAGGAATAGCCAAATGAACGGATGTTCTGTAGAGAAAAATGCCTTCTTTGGAACGATACCCTACACCACCTTCAGAGACTCATTATTTCACCCTTGATTTGAATAGTCCTTATGTTTAATAGAATTTTAATTCAGGACTTGCCAAAAAAGATACCTGCTGTTCTTTCGACTACGAAGGCATCTGAAGAGAGGTTAATATTTGCCCCTGTCTTCCAAGACCTGACTCCTCCAACTTGACACCGTTATATTTCCTGTGGCAGGCGTTTTAGACCACAAGACGTCTTAAGGCATAGTGATGATTTGTAGATAATTAGGAACTTGTCCTAGAGATTGTATTTATCGGTTGCTACAAGTAAATGATTATCCAAATGGCTGGTGACTATACTGTAGGTAATACATAAACATTGTTGCCACTATTTTTCCTTAAATCTTTATAATATAACCAACAGCCACCTCGACAGGAAATTTGCAGAAAAATGCCAGCAATAAGTAAGGTGCATTTTCATTTCGGCTGGCAGAGAGAAATATATTATAGCAATACGAATTCTGGTATAAATCGGGAAATTATACTTGAGATATTTGGAACGAAACAAATGACAAACCCACAGTTTTATGGTCTATTATACTCCACATGATAAATCGTCAGCAATCAAGAACAACATCATAACAACTGTCTCCGCAATGTGCACTGGTAGTCATACATTGCGGGCCACGAAAAATACATTGCTGTGTAAAATATTTTCATATTATTGGAGGAAGGATGTAATAATTGGTTAAAATAAGAAGTCAAAGATGTAATACTTACGTCGAAGAAAAGTATTTCTTCCAATCTTTCATTCAGGAGTACAATTTTCTTTTAATAATTCAATTTTATTTATTTGTGCACACAATCTTTATGCAGCTTAATTATGTAGCAAGATAATTCGATTTATTCCTCCGAACAAATAATTACATTCAATGAATTCATCCTATCCAACTTCAGTTCTATCAAAGTCCACCGATTGCCGAAATACAATCAGCCGCAGGAAAAAAAAAAAAAAAAAAAAAAAAAAAAAGTTAGCCATTCTTATGTGAAGCTTGTGGGTTTGAGCCTCACTCCAGTGTCGGCCCTTTATTAAAATCATCGGAGCGGTGAACCGTGCATTGTATTTAATCTTCTCAAATCCCAGAGGACAAGCGGGATGGGTTTTTTTTTTCTTCATCGTTCGTGGATCTCGGATAATATTTTAGGAAGTATGGTGCTGGCAGCGAATGCAACCGATCTCGTCTTTGTTAAACTAAAAGAAAAAATAAAATAAAAAAATACCAAAAGAATAATTAGTTATCGTCTTCCTTTCGGTCGATAGGATTATGTATAGCAAATTTATTTTTGCGATTAATTTGGACCACTAATTATGCTCGTTGCAAGCACACAACCCTACCTAAAAAGAGCTTTCGAACGACTCTGCTCTTTTCAAATTATCTCTTCTCATTTTCCGTAATGAACGAGACAACAGGTCACTCTACAGAGTGCATACCTTTTGTAAGCGAGGCGAAGCACTTCAAAAGACTCTTTTTGAAAAAAGAAGTAAGATTTATACCAGCACGTACTAATTTCGAAGCAGCGAATTTGTTGTCCAATTGCATTACGTTGTCGTAAATATTTATCATAATTACGGAAACTTAATTGTAGTAGCAATTATCCTTTGTTTAATAAGTTTGCTGGTTATTTCGTATTTTTCACTTGCAAGGTCGCATTTTCGCCTTTTCGCATATTTACTTGTGCAAATAAAGCATTTACCTCATTACAAGTATGCGCTGTTTGGAATTTTAAGACTTCTGATATGCCAAAAATTTCGATAACTGTCTGTTCAGTGCAGCTAGCGGAAATTCGAGATGTTTAAATTCCCAGTTGGAAAACAAAGCAAGAGAATTTATGGAGCTCATTTGACAATAACAGTCGTTTGTTCTAAATGAGAATCCTTTATGAGTTTTGAAATGATTTGTCTGACCAATCAAATATCAACAAAGAAACAGAAGTTTGTTTTTTAATTAAATACTTGCGCATCTAATAAAATAAAGAAGAAAAAAAAAACTCTTTTGGTTGCCATAACAGAATGACACGTGTATTTCAAGTTGTCATGGGGATAGTAAGCCTACTTTAACGGAAACTACAAACTGAAAATGAAATGGTTCTGACGTCATCTTTCATTATTTAATTTCAATATGTTTTCTAGAAAAGGGTGTACTAGCATTTTTGAGAATTAGAAAAACTAATTACATATCTATTTTTCTTCATTATTTTTTTTCCTTTAATGCATTTCTATTACTTCAAATGCACTTAATAGAAAGCTAATTAATTAAATTCGCATATTTTAGAGATCTGTTTAAGCTTCTCCAATGCCATATTACTGCCGCATCTTAAGCGGAACTTGAAACTTCAAGACACTAAATTTTTCTTTTCCTAAGTCTCTTTCTGTGTCGGAGAGCGAAATTCTTTGAAGTAATCAAGCAGGAATAATTAAAATTTATGTTAAGAAAAAAGATCGCAGTAAGTCCCGTTCTAGCCAGGTAAGTTAGTAATAAAAGTTGAGAGTAAAAGATAACAACTTCTTCCAATTTGTTTTTACCGGAGCGGTCAAAAAAGTCATTAAGTTCCCAATCTCTGTGAAATTAAGTACAATCACTCTCATAAGACAGACTTAATTCTGTGCAACTAGGAAGACAAAGTGTTATTAAATTCTAAGGAAACAATCAGCTCTGTTAATTAAGTTTGTAAGTGGATTGGAAGGACTAGACGAGAACACATTAAATGCATGTGTGTGGGGACAAAGTTGTGCACTTACGAAGCAGACTCGCGTTCCTCGACTGATGAACACAGAACCTACCACGTGATCAACTTCAAACGTCCACTCAGGTACAACCATGCTCGCAATCTTAATAGGAGTAACGGCGCTTTCCGCTGTAATCGTGAGCTTTACAGTCCACCCGTACAGGATTTAGTGTTTGTATTGAAATGCTGAAAGGTATCACGCGCACTCGCACGTGTCGCTGTTTCAAACTACATCAACTTGTGATAGGAAATGAATAACTATGCGTAATGAAGACAATATTTTAAGGATATATTTTGGGCCTTTTTGCCAATCACTGAGTTAGTCAGTTTGAGGAGATGAACTAGATTTTTCTTGAAAATACTGTCCATAAATATTTGGAGCAATAAACATTAGCGTGTTTTTGGACTTTTCTTTCCTCTTTACGGCTACTTTCTTCGCTGAAACCATAGAGGAAAACGTTATCTCTACAGGACTGCTCTGTAGGCCTGTAAATATAGTGTTTGCCAATATGCTAGCCTAACAAAAAGACTGTTACATTCTTCTAGGCCATTTCATCAGCCGGTTTTCGAGTCTAGTCGTATTTATCCCCCAGAAATTTAGGTTTTTAACCCCGCAGCTCAAAAATTGAACTCATGCCATTTCATAGTATAACATACACATATCTCTGTTAGAGGTTAGGACAATGGGATGATGTGAGTTGCTATCGCACTCTCTCCCCTGAAGTCTATTAAATAGCTGATAGTAATGGATTAGCTGTTCTTCACATAGACTTTCCAAAACATCAGGGTCCAAAGATCTCTCTCTTCTCGCGTTGTGAATAAAAGACTTGAGAGAGTTTATTTTAAATTGCATAAATTCCATCATAAAATAGCGTCATTGCTGAAATATAACTTTAAATACAAAAATGAAATTCCTGTGGTTCCATCAATAACAGTTTGTTTAACTGAATTAAGTACCTGTGATTTTCAATTCAGTTAAAGTTGTCGCTCATCAAGATATGCAAATTAACAAGACTATGCGATCACCTCATGAAACAAATGAATGTGGTGTCACTGTCCGATGAGAAAATCGCAAATCGTTTCTTTGTCGTGACTGTATTGCTACGAAATAGACGAATGGCTACAACTCTAAATTCCATGTGTAATTTTTGTTTTTCCTTTTTCACTTTCGGGGATCTGACTGAACATTACCAAAATTTTAAACAAATCCTTCGGGTCTATTTGGAATTTCGAAAAAGACATCTCATTTAGAACATTAATAAAATTTAGATTTTTTTTTTCTTTACTACGTAATGGCTGTAGATACTTCCCTACACTAAATAAATATCCCTCTGCCTCCTTCTTTCATAGGTTATCCACATTAAGGAATTCTTTGAATATCTTGGTTATTAAATAAATTAAACACGATGAGTGCAGGTTCACTATTTGCGGTGACCTCAAAGTGATAAAGGAGAGGAAGTTAGGCGTCATTATTATGATATTAAAAATTGGCAGTTAGTCAAAGTTTAATGCCAGTAGATACCCTTTTTAACCCCCCCCCTTAGGAATATAAAAAAAATGTTCTCTTGCTACTGCTTCACTTCCAATTGATTTGATGAAAAAAAAATTAAGACTTTAAGCCAGAATGGTTTCAGGCATTTAACGGACAAATTTCCAAGAATGATGGATGTAAAAAATGAAAATAATAATTTTTTTTTATATATTCAAATTCGTTAGGTTTTGAATGGCACTTTCTCCAATGACATCTTAAATGAAAAATTAGCACAGAGAGTTTTACAAACTGGTATTTACAATTTTTAGCTATTCAAATAACATTTTACAGGCAGGCCGCTTTTAACAGACCTTGTTCCACATTTACAGAGCATCTCGTAGAAGACATTCCAGATATATAAAGCATTGGAATGGAATGCAACATGTTATTAAAGATCATGAGTGAAGTTGCATTCATTCTTCATCCACATTTGGATTTCTTTTTTCCTAACGTGGGTGCAGTAACGATTCAATCTGGAAGAATTGTATGCTGTCATCGGAAACTCGACTATGGTTGCTAATTTTTGTTGGTTCTTCATCGAAGAAATGACTAATTCCCTTTATAATTCAAAGCCTTTTTTAATTTATATTCGACTTCAGTACGTCGTAAGACAAATTGAGAATTTGTACGTCAAAACTGGTCAGAAGACCCGAATTCGCTTAAAGGCAATAAATGAATTGAGAATTTGTCTTACGCTGAGCAATTTTGTGAAATGTTGAGAAATTTCATCATCACCTATTTTTAATGGCTGCTGACAAATAAAAAAAATTCAGTTTTTAGGAAAATCAAATGACTAAATATTTATAAAAACAGTTTTATTCTGCTTCGTTTTTTTTTTTTTTTATATAAATTCAAAACTTTCTAGCCAATTTAAAAATTGAAATTGAATGTAAACAGATTTTAAAAGATATTTGAAGACGCTCATCAATGACGGAGCACTTCTTTGGACTTCCTCAATAACCTTCATTGCTTGTTTGTCATAATTACAATCCAACCAAATCCGATCTTTCTTTGTGTGCTCTCATAAATACTTCATCCAATTAACAAAATTCTCACACGGTTTTTGATTTTTCAGCAGTCATAGAATCATCATGGATCCGCATAAAGTTAAGATTGTACGAAGAGACCAATTGTCAAGGATTGGTCTTCGTGCTGCTCGAGTACCGAGCAGAACCGCTCATATTCCGAGGAAAATAATTCACCGGCAAGTACCCCTCAGCGGGCCGTGCCGGAGAACACTTTCCCCGGAGACTCAAAGTGCTCCCTTAGGGCAAAACCTAAGAGAGCGAACTCATTTACCCAGGATAACAGCAACAGCCGAACCTCAGTTAAACTTCATTGGTTCAGCATTGCCATCCGTTTCCCTATATGGGCATCTCATATAAAATCAATCACCGACTATGTATAAGTAAAGGTGAAATCTCAAAAATATATATATATATATATATATATACGGACGATCTCTAGGCCACTCCATTCCTAATCTCAGCGTTGGTTCCACTCAGTGACGGGCTCCCCGACCACTGAGCAGAACCGCTCAAATTCCGAGGAAAATAATTCACCGACAAAGCCCCTCAGCGGGCCGTGCCGGAGAACACCTTCCCCGGATACTCAAAGTGCTCCCTTAAGGCAAAAACCCTAAGAGAGCGAACTCAAAAACTCATCGCCCAAGTGGGTAAGAGCAACAGCCGAACCTCAGTTAAACTTCATTGGTACAGCTTTGCGTTGCTATCCATCACCCCCAAGGGCATTAATGAACCAATCGACCGCATCTCACAGTCGATTGATTCCCAACTCCCATTCGTTTCCTTGGTGTCTTTTGACATTTCATATAAAATATATAAATTAAGAAAAGGTGTATTATAAAGGAAGGAATTATATTAGAAAAATTTTATTCTATGATAAAAATTAAATTATATACAAAAATTAATTTTTATGAAAATAATTTTCTTATTACATTTTAAAAAATACTAATAAAAATAAAAGCAGCTTTAGTGGTAACATCACGCATTGTGAGTAATACATTGTTTATATTCTATCTTAATCAAGCCAGAAATAGATTTAATGATATTTACGCATGCGCCATTAGCTGATAACAATACAGGTGCACCATGGGAAAACTAGGGCATTAAGTAGAAAAAGTAATTGACTGATCGTTTGCTTTTGATTTCACATTTTACAAAAAAAACTTACTTTTCATCTAGAAATAGATATGCGATAGATGACCAAGCTCGTGATGCAGACAAACATTACTTAATGGCTAAAGTTTCGAATTTGTTAGAGCATTGTGTATTTGTACTTGGCCAAGTGCACTCATTCGTTTCGATTCACATCTGATTAATACGACTTCTATCCGGATCAAAGAATTAGCCCTCAGATTCAGCACCTCGCATATTAAAGGGGTTTCTCGCTTCAACCGACAGGTAATTAATACGAATGCCGCATTCACTCCAGTGCGAACAGAAAGGGCTCCTTTAGGTCAAGAGATAAAATATTTCAGCTGTTAACGGTCTCTGTGCCAAGACTCGAGGCTTTCCGAGCTCGCGCATCTCGACACACACTGGCGATGTTAATACCTAAGGTGCGGTAGAGGAAACCATTTACTGTAGAAATTAAGATCGCAGAATGGAATGCGACACTGAGATAGAAATGGGATTGCAAAGAAACTTTCTCACCAAAAAAGAACTCAGTTGCGAATTTCAAAAGTCAATTTATTCTGAACAGTTTTCGTTTTATGGAAATAAAATTGCTTGTGTTCGGAATCGGAGGACCACTTGGAATACTGCATAGAAATCTGCAGTTCGTTGAGGAAGAGAAACGGCTTTCTTCTTTTAAAGAGCACTTGAAAATCTTCTAGGCAAGAGACCGTAAACCAAAATATTCTTAAGTCACGTTTTACTTTCTTAGTTTCGTTTGTAAGATAAATAACCTTAAAAAAAAAACTTTATATGCCTTACGAGTTTTTCCATGCGTAATGACCATAAACGAAAGAAAGGGATCTAAATTCAAATTCAGTCCTAGAAGTTTCAAGCATGTTTCAGACAGTATAAGTTAACCAATCTCAGGTGGTAGAAGGGAAATTTTTGACTCAAAATAAAGTTATTCATAATCTGAGTATTTCATTACTCAGATTATGAATAACAAGTGAGAGATCAAAATAGGTTCTCAACGCTATTAGTTTTACAAAAAATAAAAAGATGGAACGAAAGAAGCTAAATATTGTTTCATATTTCTCCTAATTTAAACAATATCTCAAAATAGTAAATCTTATAAAGTGACGGAGTTACTCCCTTCCCAATCACCAACCAAAGGCTAAATTAGATCTAATATAAAATTTAATTTAGAGCCTCCGTAGCTCAGTCGGTGTAAACGAAAGCCTTTTTTTGGGAAAGACCTGGGTTCGATTCCCATCCAAGTGAGAAAACTTTGTTACTCGGAAACTTGAGTTTTTTGTCCTCCAGAACAGGTAAACCAGCCCCTTGAACACACGCATTTACAGACATGGGGCACACTGGGAAGCATAAGGCTAACCACCTTATCCTCGATGCGGTCGCGGTTTCAAATCGTAATAGGCCATGCCTAACACGAACCTAACGGGCCACTAGGTCTAATACGCGAAAGGAGAACGATAAAATTTAATTTATATTAAACAGTAAAGTAAAAATACCTACGTGGTTGTGTATTTTTAGAAGGTATAAATTGACAAATATTGGGGGCGATAACTTGATTGAGTCTAAACATACGATAAGATAAAGGTGTTGACAAGAATATGTGATCTTGATGTGCTTTTAAAATTACTCTTTAATTTAATAAAAAATTAAAATTTATATTAGATTCTATCGAGTATTTTGTTGGTGTGGTTAGCTTTATCATCCAATAAGGTTTTCTTTTTTTTTTTCGGAAGAAACTAAATATTTCGTATATTCATAATATTTATTAATAAATTAATTGATTTTAATATTTCAATATTAATACATTATTAATTAACATCCTAATTTAAATTAATATTTTCATATATTGTTTTTATTCATAACTGTAATAATGTATAATTTTTGTGAAAGTGAGGAGAATGATGTTTTCTAGTTTCCTGAAAGGAGATACCCGGATTATAAAAAAAAAAATAAATAAATAATATTGTGTAATGTCCAAAAGAGTTATCCCTTGTTTTTAACTGTCCTAAGAAAATTACTTTTTTTTTCTTTTTTGTAAATGCTTTTCCACGACTATGACCAGCAAAGAAAAATTAAAACATAAATATTAGATGGTTTTCTTAGACTAAATAAGACGAGCGTAACAAATAGTGGAACCCTTAATTGTTCTCAAGAGAGGTGTTGGCAGAGTTTCATATTTTGGAGGTATGTCCTGAAGAGAGTATACTATTTTTTTTTCTGAAATCACTCACTACTTGGCTTCCTTTTGCTGGTCTAGATTGCTTTGTTCTATTCCCATATGAGAAAGGAGAACTGTGAAACTTTCTTCTCTTTCAGAAGAAATATTCCGCACACATTTAACACGGTTTGTCAACAGTTTTGGAATTGCATATTTGATTGTTGGTTGCCATATTTTAAAGATAAAAACTACAAGAAAGAAACGTCCAAGTGCTTCTCTCCTAAATATATTATACAGTTTATTAATTTGAAGAATGCGGATTGTTTTTTTTTTATTATAATGCCTTAATGGTTGATTTCTCTTGATTTTCAAATTAAAAATATTTTTTCAAAGACTACAAGTATCACTAAGGAATTCCATATACAGTTCTTACACAGACACGTTTAACATATGTGAAATATATATTCCTCCAACAATTATTTGTAATTAATTTAAATAAATGTTAAATTTATTGATAAATATTATTTAATTATATTTATTGAAAAAACTCTTCAATTCAAAAATATTTTAATAATGAGTTAATATACCTTTTTATTACTTGTATATAGGAAATATATAATTTTAACTGTTATATTTTTTTTCTCTGGTGAATTAGAGTGGGGGATCAATCGACCGTGAGATGCGGTGATTGATTCATTCATTCAATCCAATATCCTTGGAGGGTAATGGATGGCAATGCTGTAGCCAATGAAGTTCTAACTGAGGCTCGGCTATTGCTGTTATCCTCCTGCCATGATCAGAGCTTTAATTGCTCAATAACACCTTATCCATACACTGTCCTCTACAGATAACGGGGAAGATGAAAAGCATTCTTGCTTCGCCCCTTTAAGCCAGTCCTTATAAGTATAAGGACTTTTTTCTCTGGTATTGTTTACGCTGATAAAGGGCACAAAATCAAGAGAAGACTTTCAAATTAAAATATTTTTTCAGACTCCAATACAATACAAGTATACCAGAGAATTATCCAGTTCTTATACACAGACACTTTTAACATGTGTGATGATATGATATGATATGATATGATATATATGATATATATGATATGATATATATATATTCCTCCAACAATAATTTGTAATTAATATATATTCCTCCCACAATTATTTGTAATTAATTTAAATAAATTAAATATATTCCTCCAACAATAATTTGTAATTAATTTAAATAAATTAAACATATTGGTCAAATATTATTTAGTTCGAATTTATTGAAAAAAACTCTTTAATTCAAAAATATTTTAATAATGACTTAATATATCTTTTTATTATTTGTATATAGAAAATATATAACTTTAACTATTAATTTTTATTCCATGGTTATTAGAAACACAGAATTAATCTATTCTGTGTTTATTCCATGGTGTTATTTACAGTGTTTGTTTAATTGTTTCTAACAGAAACAATTAATCACTTCTTTTATTACTGTCCTCTAGGTTTTGCATTAGTAAGGCCCTGGGTGTTTCCCATGTTGGCAGTAGAGAAAGTCGTATTCCTACAGTTTCCTCCACCAATCACTAGCACAACCAAAACCATCATCTTTCTAATTACAGAATTCAAGTACCATTTATGGGGAATTCGAAAATGTGATACACGTTCAGTAATTAATACTCCTGGATAATTGGGGCCTTCTACAGTACTATCTCGAAATTTCTCTTTTAGAACAATCCATATTGGAAAACTCTCAGTTCATAAAGTATTGGTGCACGCCACCGATAACTGTCCCCAGAGGAGAAAGCCTAGGCTGAGAAGGTCAGCACACGACGGGTTAGCCTGGAGATGGCTTCCACCTAGGCATGGACTTTACTCTATCTTTCAGGTTTTCAGGAGAGCACTGCAGGGCATGGCAAATCAGACATCAAGAGGTTGGAATCAATCTATGACGGAAGCTTTGTAACTGAGGTCTCGATTAAGACCTATGATTTTCTTTTGAACAAATTGAATCGCCTACTGGAGTTGTTCCTGCATTCTGATGAATGTTTAGCATGGCTTCTACTGGCGTGACGTTGATAGGGCCCTTCAATGGTGCTTTCTTTGCGAGATAAGCAGCTTTGTTCAGTGGTGACTTCTACCTGTCGCTGGGTGGATACACTGCTAAGTATCCTGGAGCGATCGTTCAGGTCACTCACTGAGGTCACAGTGATTTGAAAAAATCAGTGACCTCAGTGATTTTTTCGGAGAAGGTGTTTCGGATACCGTACCCTTCCTTCCCATAATATTTTTGAATTATGGAATACTAAGGCAATTGACGTGAAGTCAACACCTCTACATACAAGTAGCCTAGTTGCGAAGAAAAGTTGTATACCCACAACATACTACTACTGTGATCGAGGTGAAAGTTGGATAATCCGAAATCCCTCCTCTGGAGACTACCTGTGGAACTTTTTCAAGCGATCTGAGGTTCTTTGATAAGTGATGTAATGGACTCACATAGGTAGATATGCACAAACATCCAGGCGTGATCCCAACTCATAAATCATTGCTTGGAAAATGTTGACGATATCCAATTGGTCAACGAAGCCATCATTGAATCTGTTGTGTGTAAAGCAAACTATTTAATCCTAAGTGGTCTCAATTTCTAAATCGATTCCTTTATTCGGAGCGCCAAAGGAGATAGTGAAATTTTAAAACTTAAAAAAATAATGTATAGGAAAGTTAACTGCCATGTCTTTGTTTGCGATTTAGATTTTGTTTTCTGTTGTAGAATACAAAATACGTGAGGACAGCAATAAATATATCAACGCCAGTACTTTCGCAGTTTTTTTTTTTTTTTTGGCGTAAGTTTTTTTTTCTTTGTCAAGTTGGGACCGTTTTCTACCGGATTCGTACTACCTCACTGTCCGTGAACCCATCACTGGCACTTTTCCCTCGAAAGAGTAAGTAGCTCATATAAAAAAGACGGATCTTTCCGTCTGGCCTAGAATCGTTGCTTCAAAGCATCCCAGATATGTTTACTCCTCAGATCAAATTGTTATAAACCGAGAAATGTACCTTGCCATTTCTAGGTTTATAACAACTGATGAATCGTGGAAAAGGCAGTTATGCATGCATTTTTTTTTCTTTTTGCAAAAAAAAAAAAGTTCCATCAAGTAAATAGAAGTTATCTATAATACGAACTGGCAGTTATTTGGACAGGGAAGACACATCAGCAGCCACACATATAATTTTCTGGTCGCATTTTGCATAGGGAAATTTAATTAAGGGAAGATGATTTAAGTACATTATGAGTTTCTCTATTCGTGTGCAAGAAATCATATCACAGATATAAATAAATAGATTTCACTCGGCCAAGTAAAGTTTGCTATTTATAGAAATCGAAGTGATGATGTAATAGGCAGTTAATTCTATCTGAATAGCGTGCTGTGTCGCTCTATGACCATAATAGCCACAGAACGCAATAGACAACTCCCCTCTGTATAATTGCTATTAGACTTAATTACTTGTATACTGGTCAATGATGATAAATGTGAAAATGAAGGGGGGGAAAAGCTATATTAAACCTGACTAAAATCATGAAAGATAGAGGTGCGAATAAGCCCACGAAAGTTAAATTGTCAAAGCAATGGTATTTCCAGTAGTGAGGTATGAATTTAAACGCTGGATTATTAAGAAGAAAGACAGAAAGGTAATTTATTCATTTGAATTATGGGTGTGGAAGAGATTATTAAGAATCCCACGAACTGCATGAACGACCAAAACGAAGGTTGTAGAGAATATAAAGACAGAATACTCCTTGGAGGCAATGATCACTAAACAGTAGTCAATGTACAGTTGATGCACTGTACTTTGGTCATATTATGCGAGGTGATGAATCATTGGAAAAGGCAGCTATGCTGAGGAAGATTGAGGGAATGAGAAGAAGAGGAAGACCACAAAAGAGTTGGATGGACAACATAAAAGAACTTACGAAATTGGACTTACAATTGTTTAGGTTATATTTGGTCATTCAAATATATAATTAAACTGAAATATATATTGATCTTTAATTGACCATGATTTATAAACATCTAATATCAACAAGTTTTGCCGAATGACACTAACACCTTATTACGGAACATGACTAGCTGGTCGACAGACTTGCAAAGGAATCTGAAGTAACTACATCCAATGACGTTATGAGTTTGTATCGAGCCCCGGAAGTCCACAAAAAGTGGAGTTCCACTACGCCCGATCATTGACGGAAGAAATGCTCCCACATATTTATTGTCCAAACACCTCTCCAGCCTCCTAAAAGGACATATCCGAAAATAAGACACTTACATTAAGAATTCAAAGCACTTTATTGAAAAATTGAAAAACATCTCGATCTTAAAGACAGACATTCTCGCTAGCTTGGACGTGGAATCTTTAATTACCAACATCCCAATAGAAGAAGTTATCAGTATCCTATACAATCTCTACCTTGAAGATACTGCTTACCATTTTCGTCACTGCCTTAAATCTAATTATTTCAAATGGAATGAAACGATATATGAGCAACTAAATGGCTTAACTATGGGCAGTCCCCTATTGCCTCTCTGTGCAGATCTGTTCATGGAAAAACTAGAAACAGACATCCTGACAAAATTAGACCCAAAACCTTTAATGTGGTGGAGGTATGTAGACGATGTCTTCGTAATTTGGAGGGACACAAAAAACAGCTCTTTTGGACTTTTTAAACAAAATTAATTCTTTTCATCAAAAAAAAAATTACTTTGGAACTAGAAAAAGATAATCTACTACCATGTTTTCATTCCCTAATCAAGAAACTAGCAGATGAACATATCAAACTAACAGTCAACCGGAAACCAACACACACTGGACGCTACCTTCATTTCAAGTCAACTCACCATATTTTCTAGAAGTTCAGCATAATACATATACTTAAAAATAGAGCTACGAACATCATCTCAGAAGAAAAAGAGCTCTATGATGAAATTACTCATATATATCAGAGACATTAATAAAAAAATGGCTATCCAAAGAATCTAATCAACAAGATTCTTCAGAGAAATCCCGCACAACAACAACCTACCATCACTCAATACAGTTCATCCTTGGTTATTGTTTATGCAGGTTCAGTGTCCGAGACGATCGCAAAACTTTTTAAACCTTTCAACATCAGAGTTGCATTCAAACCAGTCAAGACTATCAGTCACGTTTTAAGATCGCCAAAAGACATTAATCCTTTTTTTCAAACACGCTGGAGTGTACAACATTTCATGTGCTTGTGGTCTAAACTATATAGGACAGACGTCGCGAAGCCTCGAAATCCGAAAAAAAGAACATATTGGAAATGATAATAACAACAGAACACAAAACTCATGTCTATCCCATCATTTAGCGATTACTAACCATTCCATTGATAGGGATAGAAGCTCCATGCCTTACCTAGAAGAAGATTTCGGTTGTAGAAATTTCAAAGAAGCCTTTGTAGTCCTCCGTTCTGGAGAAAATCTTAACAGAAACAAGGGAATGATAATAGCTGACATATGGAAAAACTTAAGTGTCCACAAATCCACAGTCTGTAATAATCATATATAAAATTCTTAGTTTGAATTATATTTAGATATTCATTTCTTTCTTTTTATCAAGCTTAGCCATGAAAGCTGATACATAATTAGGGTTAGACATTTTATTTTATCATAGATACCACCCAGTAGCACGTCGGATTATCCGGAGCCTTCTATATGCAGGGAAACGACTTCATATGTAGGATAGACAGACACGAAATTCCTATTCGATTGCATGACAGCATATCCTTCTCATAAGTATCTCATTTCATCACGTCATAAAGATGCGCCCTACTCTGCTAGTATCAAGAAACCTTAAAGAGTGACAGAAAAATATTTTCCGAAGATCACTCTACGGACTTGCATTGTTGTGCTCTGGAATGATCGGCCCAGAGCTTCGCGTTATTGTCTCATATCCTTGTAATGCAATAACAGGACCTGGGTTTCATCACTCTGTGCTTTTTTCTACAGTACTGTGGCATCTGGTATTGATGTTCCTTTGCCAAACTTAGCCGTAATATGTGTTTTATTAAATTACCAAGAATCTTTCTAGTATAGTCGACTGTGACAGACCTTTTAATGCCGGTTCAGTCACCTTCTATAAGTTATTTCTAGCTAAATTTGAATAAAATTATCTATGAGATAATATGGGGCTTTTCATTCTAGAAAACAGTCAAAACGGCCAAAATAGATAAACACATTAAGACATAATTACCTTCTTAGTCTTAGTTGCTTTTCTATAATTTCAACAATTATAACTACCTTGACATCAGAGTTCTCCTTTGGAATATTTTAAGCATCCTCCGTTTTTTTTTACACATTGCCACTGATAAAAGAAATGAACTGACCATTTACAGCAGCAAAATAAATATTTTAACCGAAAAGTCACGTGCCGAAGGAATTTGCTGACCAGTACTGTGTCAGCACATCTCAAATTAAAGAAAATCGAATGCGTTCATTTTTTTTTTTTCCCGAAGAAATAGTTCGGTGAGTTCGTCGTGTGTTTATGTGCATCAGAAACTCTCCCCCAGTTCTGTTCGAAAGACTGGCTTAGTATTTATCCAGGTATTCGTACAAACCAGTGTATTGTTAGGAGTTCCTTGAGAACCCAAACAACTGTTGCATTTATTTTTTTCGCTCTTTTACCAATGAAAGTTTTGGACCTTTTACTACTACTTCTTCTTCAAGCTTCTTTCGTGGCAGAAGCAACGCTCCGTAAAATGAGTGTCTCCACGATCCGTGTGAATCGACACATGAATAAGTTATCTCTGGGATGGCTTCTAACAACTTCCGGCGTCGCACTGAACACGTGTACTTAACAGTGTCGAGTGTAAACATCTCGCGTTGTTCAGTATAGCTAGGAGAACGATAAAAGGTCATAGAAAATGTCACTTCGCAGCAATTCATTCTTTCTTCGTGCGCTAAAGGAAGACTTGGATTATTTGACATGGATTATTCTGGGAGTGTTTCATTATTTGCTCACATGAGTCCACCACGTGATTTGTTGAAGAGAAAATAGCTTTCATTCTCTAATATACATCAAATATACATCAACCAGAACAGAAGTAAATTAAACCTAAATGGGTGTGGAAATATTATTATTTAGTTTCACCAATTAGTTACATCGAAAATATTTTTTGGAGGTATTATCAACTCATTTAAATCCTAAAAATCTGTAAAATGTGTAAATGAATAAAACAAAAGTTAAGCAGGTCACCTAATTCTTAGAATTTCTATGATTTAAGGAAAACTATGGAGTCATAGTAGAAAATAATGTGAGGAACTACTGTTTTGAATTTTGATTCTCTAAAATATAGCTTAGATCCCCTTGACTCGACCCATATCCGTACTCTCCTGTCCCTTTCTTTTTTTGTTCCTACTGACTATTTTCATCAACAAAATGTCCAACTATCAACTAGTAAACCACATCATACCAAGCTACCTATATACTCATTTCAAAAAGAATCCCTTTTTTCTCTGTGTTTGTAAAGAAAAAATTCTTAGGTACGCTACGCTGACTTCAAAGTTTGGCTTAAATAATGTGAAGCTGAACTGAAGTGGATAGTATGTTATATTAAACAACAAAAGAAGAAACAAAGTCACGAAAAATATAAATACTAGAGTGATCGACCGAAGTACAAGTGACAGAAAGAGAGGGAAAGCTTGGACAAAACTCAGAGAGAGAGATTACAGAAACGTAGATAAAAGAGGGAGAAAATGTTCATTTACTGAGGAAAAAAACAATACAGTGTGAATAACGAACAGAGATGGGAGAGAACGATTGTGATATAATTCGGGATCGTTTTAGGAGTCTCTACTGAGCAAATATTTAAATTCTTTCGCAACATTTGAGGTTCATACTGAAGTTTGGATGTATAGAGGTTATTTCTACACTGAAACACGCCTAGCCTTTATTGATCAGCGTGTCACATTACAAGCTGTATCTTTCCGTGACCAGTTCTACGTCTGTAATTCACGTCCCTAGCTAAGCATCCCTGCCATATGTCACCTGATCAGTCACCAGCTTCTATCGATCTATATTTCATCTTCCTCGTATTTCCATTAGGAAAAGGGACATTTGGACCCTCTAACTGCACCCGAGACACTTTGGTTTTATTGAGTACCTTTTATGGTTATTTCCTTGTCGCCGCATGATGCGTTCAGAGGTCATTTCTCTTTTAAGCTAACTGTGACCTCTCAGATATCGCAGAGAACATAAGTTTATCCACTACGCTTTATCATTGCTTGGAACGAGCACTTGAAAAGAAAACGACGGAGATAAGCAATATGTATTGCTTATCTCCGCCAGATAGTTGAGCCTTCAGATCACTCCATAATTTCTATTCTTAATTTTGTTCCTAATTAAATTCTTATTTTTAGTTAATGTGATAGTTTTTATATTCTGATAGACCGTAAGAAAAAAGACCTGTCAATAAGCCTTGAACCCACCAAAGGATATTCCTATCTTTCATTTTGTCGTCCTTATAATTTGGTGCTATTTAAAAAATTATTTTATTAAATAACTTAATTAATATAAAATCAAATAAAATTTAAAATTATACATAAAAATGTTTCAAATTATATTTATATTATTGATAATATTTAAAAAAAAAAGTGAGTATTTAAATACACTAATAAATAAATATTATTTATTTATTATATAAATCGCCTGAAAATTTGCTTTGGTGATGATATTGAGAAGGAATCGACCGTGAGATGCGGTCGATTGGTTCATTAATGCCCTTGGGGGTAACGGATGGCAACAATGCAATGCTGTACCTATGAAGTTTAACTGAGGTTCGGCTGTTGCTGTTACCCCTTTGGGCGAGGAGTTTTTGAGTTAGCTCTCTTAAGGTTTTTGCCTTAAGGGAGCAATTTGAGTCTCCGGGGAAGGTGTTCTCCGGCACGGCCCGCTGAGGGGCTTTGTCGGTGAATTATTTTCCTCGGAATTTGAGCGGTTCTGCTCAGTGGTCGGGGAGCCCGTCACTGAGTGGAACCAACGCTGAGATTAGGACGGTCTTTCGCCCACTATGGAGTGGCCTAGAGATCGTCCGTATCCGTATTTTTGAGATTTCACCTTTACTTACATAGTCGGTGATTAATACCCTCGGAGGGTAATCGATGGCAATGCTGTAGCCAGTGAAGTTCTAACTGAGGCTTGGCTATTGCTGTCACCCTCCTCCCATGATCAGAGCTTTAATAGCTCAATAATACCTTATCCCTACACTGTCCTCTACAGATAATAACGGGAAGATGAAAAGCATTCTTGCTTCGCCCCTTTAAACCAATCCTTATAAGGACTATAAAAGGCTTTGATGATGCTCTTTCTCCTTGGAGAGGGTGTTTGTACTTATTAATCTTCTCTTCTGAAAAGAAATAAAATCAAATATAATTTTATACTCATAAGAAATACTCAAAATCGCAGAGTTTAATCGATAACTAAAGTTAGTAGGAGACATACAACCTAAAAACTGAGCTAGATATATATATATATCTTCTGCTCCTTTTCTCAAGGCGGCTGAATCCAATTGCCTTACTTTTAGTAAATGTCTCTAAACTTCGTATATTTGATTAGAATTGATTGCTGCATTCTTTCGCTTGGCCCAAGTTTAATGGACTAATTTTGTCTACTGCGTAAAGCCATTTGAGGTTTATCTCGCATTGTTCACGCTCTATTCTTCTTTTTGTGTGCGTGCGATTTTGTTTTTATCTAAACTTCTGGAATTTCCAAGCAACAAATCGATCTTAATTAAATGCTGTTTTATAATGAATTATCTGCCACCTCAAATGAGTTCATGCATTTGGTGGGGTGTGGTCTTCCGCAAGTTTTTATAACCGAAGCGCTTCGCTAGGTTTAAAGGATGTATTTTAGCTTTATTTCGGTGCTATGAAACTGGGCGATTTTTGCCAGCGTGGAAATAGCTGAATTCTATTAACATATTTCTAGAGAATCGTTGTATCAATTAAGGCGTTCTTGAGATTCATATAGATGGAATTCGATTTTCGTCATGTTATTAAGAAAACTTAAGAGCCTAACCAAACTCATGTTAAGTTTTCTGCTTTCATTCAATTTTATTTCAATATTTTTGTATATATTGTGAAAGCAAAGATTTATATGTAAGATGATTTAGCTAAAATTACACATTGTGTAATAAAATGTAATCTGAACAGCTATTTTATTGTCTTGATTGCGAACGCACACCTTTTGAGAATTTGCATAATATTATATTAAGTGGATATATTTTTTATCATTTTTTATCACTTCCACTCAAGGGAGGGTAATGGATGGCAATGCTGTAGCTAATGAAGTTTTAACTGAGGCTCGGCTATTGCTGTTACCCTCCTGCCATGATCAGAGCTTTAATAGCTCAATAACAACTTATCCCTACACTGTCCTCTACAGATAACGGGGAAGATGAAAAGCATTCTTGCTTCGCCCCTTTAAGCCAGTCCTTATAAGGATAAGGACTTCCACTCAAGAAAGTTTGAAAACCTATATTGCACTAGTAACATAGAAGAGCTAAGGGGTTTTTGAATTTATTTTTAATTATTCATATAATTTTTATATAATCAAATGGATCAATAACTCACAACCACAGAATATCTATTGTATTAAGAAGAACGTTTCATCCGTATAAATACATTGTAATATAATACATACAACGGAATGGATGTTTCTGTCTTTAGATTATACGCAATTCTCGTCGCCCAGTGTTGCGATCATAGGACGTCCAAATCGTGAGAATATACAGCAACTCTGTTATTGGAGGCTTAAAGTTTTGGGTTTCTCTCTAAAATCAAATTCTCGGATTATTTAAAGCTTAATAGTACTAATATGTGATATCTACAACCTTTAGTGAGCGAGATTGGCATAAAAAGCTGACAAAGAATTCAAAGTGGTTCAATCAAGATATAGTAACGCTCTTATACATATTTATAAAATAATAATTATTTGTAAACTATAATGTTTTATTTGAATAATTAAGAAATCTTTAAGTTTCTTTTAGTATTATAAAATAAAACTAGTATTTTTCAATACACCTTTTTATTTTTAATCTATCATAATTATATTAAAGAAAAAAATAAGGAAAATATATATATATATATATATATATATAAGAAAAATAAGGAAATAATTTCTAGACAGCATACTCTTGAATTCCAATACTGGTGAGTAATAGCAAAAACTCAGTTTATACTTTGACAATCTGTCCCATCGCCTACGGAAGTAAGAGGGATTTTCCTTCCACAAACTTAGATTTTTCATCCAGCGAAGCATACATACAAATAGAAGAATACACACAAGTAACAGATATAATACATTACCCTTAGAGAGTCAGTTGTTCATTTTGTAATTGAATGCAACGCTTTACAAACGACGTACGTTTGTTTTTACTGCTATGAATTCTCGAGATGTTACTTGATCATTTGAATGAAGATGAGTACCATCAAAAAGATGCGAATAATGGTGACGAAATAAAGAAATCAAATCTTAAATATGGATAAATTTTAATAGAAGAACCAGACAAAGGGATTTGAGAAATGATTCAAAATGTTCTCTTTCTAAGTTAAGATAAATGTGAGCAAAGGATAATATTTCAAAGGACCCCGTCTATTAATTACGACCCACTAATTATTACTAACATGATCCCAACTAGTCTTGTTCATGAGCTAATCTGCATTCTCTTAGAAATGAGATTTGAGGCTCGATAGAAGCTCTACTTACTCTCGAGATGTACGTTCAGTAACACAATGTAAGTTGTTAAGATAATAATAGCTATGTAAATACACGAAGACAGAGAGAGAGAGAGAGAAGGAATCTGGGCGGCTACGAAATGCTAGATATCTAAGCAAAAATAAATGGTTTCATGAAAGTAAAAGTATAGATAGATGTGTGAACGGATTAGGCGAACATAAAATGAGGGGAAAAGGGACTAATATATTCGCACAAATAAAGAAAAAAAAATATAAACTGTGGACTTTTATAAGGGATTCTAAGAAATTGCACAGAATGAGGTGAAGGCGTTGTCATCGAACGATGCCCAATTAATGATAAATAATTAGGAACGTAATCTGAATATAAATCGTTTCATTTTTCACCAATAGCACAATCGGCTGGCAACCATCTAAGAGGATTTAACCTTCGAAACAAATTACTTGATTGCATCCGCAAGTCCGGCCCTGTCACACGATTTCTACTTTATAAAATTACCACCAAGTAAGGCCGGGTAATGAGGGAAATACCGAATATGCTAATGGCCGTTTAAAACATCATTAGCGAGGACAAGATGGGATCATTAAAGTGTTATGGTGGTCAAAAATGCGAAATAAAATGTCAAGGCACATCGATGTGTAAGCATGGGTGTAAGAGAACTTAAATTTGGAAGGATCGAATATGGAAAACAGTGTTGGATGCATCTGGCAGTGATAGTAATCTTGAATTTGCAGCGTCAGTAAACCTAAATGCGGCATTTGGTGACAAGGAGATGCAATAAGATTTTTTTTCTAGTTTACGTAATGGGCGATTTCTAATTGTGAAAAGAAAGAGAACTGGCATTATTCATAGCTACTAGTTTATCACCGTAGACACCTCAGTGGATGAATGGTGTCATCGCACAGTCTGTGAAAGAGATCCAATCTACAATTCAAGCAGTATTACGAATTGAAATTATCTGAAACGATACGACAAACAATTTTTGAATCATTAGTCGGACTATGTAGAGAGATTTTAAGATCAGTCTTTACTTAAAATCATTTTTATATTTCATTTAGATAGAGTGATATTTTAAAATCAGAAAAGTATTCACAAGTACTCGCCTGCTGAGATAATCTCGCTTGTTGTGCTAAATTTACCATCATGTTAACATTGTTAAAGATGATAAATACACAACAGACATAATTAACAAATAACATCCACACAACCATATCTTCATGGTCCCCTTAACGTCTTAAGATGGATGACCTCAAAATCAAGGATTTTGGCATCGTAGAAACCTCATAATCCCTATGATAGGACTGTTAATCCAATCTGTCAAGTATTCCACGTCTATCAGTTGTGTGTATTCGTAGGAGTTTGTATGTGTGGAACAAAAGAGCTGCTTTTTCGGGGGAGGGGGGTTGAGCCCAACCTTCACTTTTGAAGATCTTATTAAATTAAAAAGCATGGGATTCACACCAAAGTCATTTTCAACATATTGAACAGAATTACGTTGACACTGAGAAACGCATTGCAAATTTATCGAATAAACAACATTAAATATACATTAATTAATAAAGTTATGGCGGTAATATTTCTCCATTAAACAATTTTTAATTTTAAAAATTTAAGTTTATTTATCTCATCTTAAATAACTATTTTGAAAACATAATATTTAACATCTTTTCTTCCCATGTACTTTCTGATCGGCTTCTATTTCTCTTTTGGGTTGATAAGTTTGAATTCCGTGTTTAAAGCTGATTAATAACGATTAGAGATTTGTTGCTCATTGTTGAAAAAATTAGTTATTCTCTCAATTCAATATTGTCCAGATAGGCATAAGAATTATTTTGAATAATATATTTTATCTAATCATAATTATGAATGATTGTTGTATAAACTTTCATTTTTTTTCTTAAAATAGGAGAGCTATTTTCTCATATGTTATGTTGAAGCTGAGCCATTTAATATAAGTGTCATAAAATTGTCATTAATCGCATATTAATCTGCATAACTAGGGTACCATTTTTGTTCATCAGCAAAAGGTTTAATAACAGATTTCGCCTTAACGTTTGCTTAAAGACGTACTGAAAACGTCAATCCCTCTCCGTTTGCTAAAGGCTTTCATTTTCTTCTGATTTTCTTTAGAAGGATAGTCTGTTTTTGATTATCTCACAAAAGCCTTAAGCAGTGTGTTATACATGTTCATTTTATGTTGTTACTTTTTCTTAAATCCTGAGTTCAATCACTTCTTTCCAGTTGAAATGCAACCATAGTCCTTGTTATTTCAAAAAAGCTTCATGTCCTACATTTGTTTGATTGGATTAAGTGTCGCAGTTCTTTTGACACTGATAGATTTCTTTTTCCAAAATTAGAAACTTGGACATCTATTTTTATCCTGAAAACATAAAACCAACTTCGAACTTTTTTTTAGTAAAATCCGTTTATCTACAGAATAACGTGGAGCGGTTACCGGATAATTTTGTAGAAATATCTATTTCCCCGCTAGGTGACTGTAGCTCTTAGAGAAAGACACAGTGCCCCAATTATCTTTCATAAAATCTTAAGAAACAAGGACCACATATTTCTTTCTATATAACTGTCATATCCGTAATAGGCTACAAAATTAAGAATGGACTTATCCAACAGTCTATCCTCTGGTATTTACTGGTTTCATAGAAGGCATGTGTTTCACTTCGATTTCCTTTCTGTTCGATGTTTCCCATATGTTCCTCTTGATGTATTCCCATGGATTATCCAGTTTCGTTTATGTAGCTTTATCCGCACGTGTACTACTACGTAATATCAACTTTCATTTTTATTTTATTTTAATCATTAGATATTGTTTTCCCATCCACTGTACTAACGTTATATAAATCTCTCGTGTATGAGAGCCATAAAAATAAATGAATAAATATTTTAGAAAATTTAACAAACAAGAGAAAACATCCTTTTAGTGGTGTAAAGAATACTTTTTAAGTGTTTTTGTTTCACAAAATTCGATCATTCCTCAGATTTGCCGGAAGTGTGACGCGCGAATCTTAGATCGTTGACTTGAGTTTTGACCAACATCAATTAACTAATAAGTAATTATTGTGTGCTCTACAATAATTACTTACAGTCATCTTGCAGAAACAATAACCTCTAGCATATACGACACTGCAGTGATGAGATTTAAAGTTATCGAAAAGGAAAATTTACTATACTAATACCAATTACTAGTTAATTCTATATATATAAACTAGAATTTAAACTGAATGATGCTCATGATATGTTGAACGTAGTATACATATACTGTATATATAAAAAAATCTAGTTTCCTTTAAGTGTGAAATCATTATTTAAAAAAAAAACAGTATAATTAAGAATAATGAAATAGCAAAATTATTTGTCGGAAAAATTACTATGCTTCAAAAGTTTGTCCAGTAATAAAAATAATATTAATTTAGACTTAAACATCAAATCAAAAATAAGTACAGAATCAGCAAATTATTCCATCAATTTAAATATTTCTTCCGATTTTCTTTCTAAGGATAGGCTGTTTTTGATTATCTAACAAAAGCCTTAGGCAGTGTGTTATACATGTTCATTTTATGCTGTTCTCTCTCTCTCTCTCTCTCTCTCTCTCTCTCTCTCTCTCTTTAAATCCTGAGTTTAATCATTTCTTGCCAGTTGAATTCCCTAGTGCCTTTAAAATTCAACCATATCTAATTTTATGTACATTCCGTAAAGCTGCTAACGTTTAATTTTAGGGTAGATTTCCTTTTAGGATTTAGCCTGTGAACCTGCAGTAGGCATGTTATTATCATTTGTTATGTGTCTATATAATATATAGACACATAAATCGATAGCAAATGGGTGACTCAGCAGATTTTGTTCTATTTTTTTATTATTAATTATGATATATATATATATAATCAAAATTAATAATAAAAACTTATTAATTATGATTAATAATTAATATTCGCCAGGGGGGATCAAGTTTCAAATAACTTGACAAAAACGTACACAGAAACGTTACATAAAACGGTACAAAAAACATTACATAAAAACGTTTCATAAAAAGGCTTATAATTTTATATTATACAGAGGGCGAAAACGTTACACAAAAACGTTACAGCCTACATCCGTTCCAAGTCAACGTCACATCCGTTTCCAATTTCAGCTTATCATTTTATAGTATAGAGTATATATATATATTATTTTTTTTTTTTTTACGTAGTCCGAAACCCTTGCTCTAGAGACCAAACATGGACCTTTTCAAGCCATTTCAGTCCTCCAATATTTTTTCATGCTGAGCAATGAAATTCATCTCCCGCCTAATGACAGTCATAAACATCCATTCCCAGGATGGGTTACGAACCCGTAGCCAGGTTGTAAAGCGGACACCCTAACCACTCGACCAACCTGACCGACTATACAACAGGTTATCATGTACGAATTATGAGAGCGCACTCTCATTATTTGTTGCCCATCAAGAGGAGTTAAGTTTAAAATCGGCATTACACTTTTTTAATCTTTGTTATTCATTCACGTGCTGTGCTGTTCAATGTGCAGCCCTTCCCGGGCACAAATTTCATCCTTTGAACAGTGTGTTCGATCAGGATAAACTCTGTCTTTGAGGAATCGACAGAGCCAAAAGTCACAGGGGATTATATCATGTGAACAAGGGGGAAGGATGCACTGGGAAACGCACGGCTGATTACTCTGGCTTCTGTGAAAGGTTCTCGAAGAGCCACCTGTAAGTGCTTATTAGCAATGTAACATCACACGACTCGTTGTACTTTTGTATGATCAACTGTTTGTATTACACCTTGTAAAAACTGTTCCTATCAAGCTACTGAGGAGAGTCTGTTAATTGCAAACTGAAATATTTGGCAAATATTAAGACATTCTTTTGCTAATGTATTTATATATTTCTGAACCTCCTGTAAGGATGGAGCGATGTGTAGACGGTCCCCCATCCTGCATGAAACTGACTGGATTCTGGGCAGTGACTGAGCAGGTCACAGGACCCGACTGGCGAATATCCTCTGCTCAAAGAAGAGAGGAGATAAATAAAGCTGTAAACCCGCATTGGACAGTGAATGCAAAGGAATTTGTTGGATTGCATGCGGTTTTGCGTCGCCCATACTACTCGGTAATTGTTGTTGTCCATGCTTCGTTCAGGTGAAAGTGAGCCTCATCTCTCTACAAAATCGTCCACGGCCACGCATCAACCAACTCCACTCGAGTAAGGAATGTTAAAGCGAATGTTAAAGCGAATATCAGTCTATTTTCAAAGTCCTGTGTGTGCAACTCCTGTGTCAGCATTATCTTGAATGGATAGAAATGCAGAATCTCCCGTAAACTTTTCCAGAGAGTTGTTTAAGGCACATCCAGGTGTCTTGATACAGCACGTGCACTGCAGGAATTCATGGTCCGCTCCACAACGGCAGTAGCAGCTTCATTCACTTGTTGTGAACTGATTGGCTTGCGATCTCTGCTAAGTCTAACTCTTAACTATCCCGTTTCTTCAGAACGACTAATTGTTCGTCGCAGAACACATGAATATAGCGGACGTCGTCGACATTTGTTCAGGTGACGAAATTCGCGGAGTGCAGCAACAACTTTGCAGTTGTTTAGATAGCAGAGCTTCACGACAAAGCACGTTGAGGCAAGGTTAGCGCTATCAAATTGGACGGTATTAACAACCA
Organism: Typopeltis vanoorti; assembly: GCF_054136105.1. Taxonomy (NCBI): domain Eukaryota; kingdom Metazoa; phylum Arthropoda; class Arachnida; order Uropygi; family Thelyphonidae; genus Typopeltis; species Typopeltis vanoorti. The sequence goes on along the minus strand of NC_143553.1, from coordinate 152,610,856 downwards.
GAATGAAGAGAAAAGTCTCAATTTATTAAACCCTCCTGGCACTTTAGTTTTTTTTTTTTTAAAGTAAAGTAAACTCGTATATAGATAATTAAACACTTAATGTTTGTTCTATTTTTTGCTCAACGAGACATCTGTAATAAAATTTTTTCGGAATGAATTTCGTTTTATTTTTAATTATTACGATGACATCAACCTTCTTTCATTTAATGCTGACTTGATTGGTCAAAGACGCCGAATGAAGTGCATTAAAGACAAAAGTCGAAATATTCCCATTATACGGAATCCAATGTCATCTCAGTGCATCACCTTCATGATCATTTCCATAGGCGATAGAGAAAATCAGAAAAGAAATTCTGATTCAAGTTTTGATGTTTGTGAACGAACTTTTTATTGCAGAATTCCCAGTATATTTAAAAACAAAATAACCATCATGGACTTCTCCCTTGAACGAACTTGTCTACCTTTCTTCCAAAGCATATGCGATGAACTCTTTCAAAGAGAATAATTTATTTGCTTAATTTTCCTTTTATACTTTTAAACATGTTTCTTTACCTGATAAGAAAAGTTAGTGTCTTTGAAGTGTTTCGCCGCAATTTCTGGCACATATTTAATTAATTTTCTTTTTTTCACCAAACACCAACAACAACACAAACCATATAACTTAGCAATTTCTACTTCACCTAACCCTAGCGGACAAGTTCTGTACTAACTGCAGTAGTGTCATCTAGCGGTCATGTTTGTCTCATTCTATAATTGTGAAAACATTCACACACTTATATTTTAATATAATAAGATTTCAAAATATGGTTGATGCGCAGTTCCTGTGTAGCGGTTGTTAGTGATGATGATGCTTCTTGATTAGAAAGACTGGGTTCGATTCGCATCTAGCACGTGCGAGGAAATTACATATAGGCTTTTCAACTGTAGCCGAAACCAGGGACGGGCCTTTAGCAGAAATTGGTGTTCTGGATATGAAGATGGGGCTCTACTAGAGAGAGAGATAAAATAAAAACAACGCTATCACGCATAGCAAAATTTCGTTGAAACCAAACTCACTCCCACATTTTTGGTCCAGCTTATTATAATCCTTTTTTAAACAGAGTATTTAACCTGTCAATCTTAAGAGAAACTTAAATAATACTAAATTCCTGAAAATATATCACGTGATGTTATTTTTTATATTGCTCCCACCCACGAAAAAATTATTTGATAACTATTTTGTATTGTCGGTAGATTAAGGATTACGGATATTATGGAATATTATGAAATATAAATATTATGGAACGCTTCACAAATGAGACATCAAATTATATGGAACAAATCGGAACTATTACATCGTTGCTAAGATACAACGGAGAGAAAAATCTGAGAATCTTTGGAAATATCATTAGCTCCTAAACATCTAAATATTAGCCCAAGTATCAACTTGTCAGAATACATCCTGATCTTCATTAGTCAAACACCTTCACGTGAAAGCGTAATCACGCACAATGTTCTCAACAATTAGAAATATTTTAAAATAACATCAGTCTCTTCTATAAATGCATAATAGTTGTCATCTTTGTTAGTCCTTATTGTTTTGTCTACTAGTTTTTATGTTTACACCTGAAGAAATCCTGTGTAATTAGGATGAAACGTCGTGTTGCCAATTAAAATAAATGTTACAACTTACTACGGTGTTCTGCCTTATAAACTTTAGGTATACTGTGTATTGTAATTTTAATATATTTTTACATAGTTCGGAAGCCTTGTGGGGTGTAAGGCTATTGTCTTACACACACCCATACCCGGCGATGAAATTCATTTCCCACCCAGGAAAACATACTGGTACCAATTTAATCTATCCAGAACTTTATTGGAAAATTAGAAATATTTTACGCATGCTATACGTAATTATATTATGTATTACGTATATTATAAATCACACTAAGCACTACTTAGAAATAATATACTCCTATAATAGTATTATTATAATATATTATTAGAACTAGAAATAACACTACTTAAATAGAAACAGAAATAACTCTATTTAGAAACTAAAAAAATAGCAGGCTTCTTTGGTGGTCGAACTATCCTACTACACAAAGGCTAATTTAAATCTGACTAGTATAGTTTATTATTTATATTAAAATAATTAGCAGCACATTCTTGGTTGCATGTTTTTCCAGGTAGGGATAAAGTATTCTGAATCGAAATTTATTCAGCCTAAGCGTATGATAGTAAAAAAGTGTTGAGAATGAAGTTCAGTTATGTGAATTAAAAATACCTGTTCAATAGTTAAAAATAATATATGAATAAAACTAGTAAACAACGAGAATTATAAATCAAATGGATGGATTTTGAAATATTAAGAATTAAAGTTATCAAAAATGAAATTTAAACAATAAAACCTACTAATATAAATACGCGCACAGCAATATGATTATGAGCTAACCGTTTAGTAGAAACCATTTTTCACTAAACTACACATTACATTACTAGAGTAATGATTTCATTACATTTTAGACTAAAATTTAAAATAGCAGATGATGGATAATTCCAAGGAAAACAAGTCAAAGCTAACCCTTTCTTACTTACATGGAAAAGAAAAATTAGCTAAATGGGTGAAGCAAAAATGCTTTTCATATTCCCTGTTATCTGTAAAGAAAATGTATGGATCGCGTAATATAGTGCTATAAGCTCTGATCATGGCAGGAGAGTAACAGCAATAGCCGAACCTCAGTTAAAACTTCATTGGCTACAGCACTGCCATCCATTATCCTCCCTGAGTACCCATTTTAGTCGCCTCGTACGACATGCATGAGCTACATTGGGGTTGGTATCTAAGTAAAGCCCTCTCTAAAAATTAAGACGATCCCCCCGTACCACTCCCTACGAGTGGCCGAAAGAGCGTCCAACTTAGCTTTGGTTTCACTCAGTGACGGGTCCCCTTACCACTGAGCAAAACCGCTCATATTCCAGGGAAAGGCATCCACCGACAAGTCCCTCACGGGCCACGCAGGAGAGCACCCTCCCCAGAGACTCAAAAAGCTCTCTCACGGCAAATCCCCCATCACCGGGAGCAAAATTCCAGAAGAAACCTAAGAGAGCGCGAAACTCTGAGTCCATTTTAGTCGTCTCTTACGACATGCATGGGTTACAGTAGCGATTTTTAAGTAAAGCCACCTTTAAAAATTAAGACGATCTCCGGACCACTCCCTACGAATAGTCGAAAAACCGTCCAACTCAGCGTTGGTTTCTCTCAGTGACGGGCCACCCCACCACTGAGCAGAACCGTTCATATTCCATTCCAGAGGAAAACATCCACCGACAAGGCTCCTCACGGGCCACGCCGGAGAACACCCTTCCTAGTGACTCAAAATTCTCTCTCAGGACAAATCCTCGAAATCTAAGCCTCCCCTCACTGGGAGCAAAATTCCAGAGGAAGCCTAAAAGAGCGAAACTCTCGAAACTCAGCGTCCCATTTTAGTCGCCTCTTACGACATGCTATTGTTCTTAGTGCGGCCACCATAAGGGGTGACATTCGTGAATCTAAGGCAGATAGATTATATTAAAGTATATTAAAATAATTATTTGGTGTATTTCCTATTATGAATTAAAAATCTAAATATATTTAAAATTGAAAATTTTCATATAATTTATTCATTTTATTAATTGTTTATTAGTGTTATTTATATATCAGGAGAATCTGAAACCAATAAACAAAGGCTTATGTTTATTTATTATTTTATTATGGTTTCATATTTGAAAAAGATGACCATATTCTTGTATCCTAACACAATATCATATATTAGAACAAGATTCGACAATATACTGTAGTGATAAAATATTTTATTTTATTTTATTTTATCACTAAATTGAGCTCTGCTGAAAAGAAATTTTCATAATCCACCTCCTAAACACCAGTCTCATTAAATGGCATCAAACTAGGGAAGAATTATTATTACTAATTCAAATAATATTGACAACCTGACAACATTCCAAATCCCAAACTTTATTAAATTACTTTTAGCCAGAGTGATATTATTTCCATATATACTTTTGAAACATTTTAAGATCCTCATTTAAGATTCTTTTAATATATAAAAACACTAATAAAAAATTAAGAAAGTGAATAAATTATTTGAAAATTTTGAAATTTAAAAATATTTAGATTTTTAACTTATAATAATTAATACACCAAATAATTATTTTAATATACTTCAATATAATCTATCTGCCTTAGATTCATGGAAATCAGGTGTGGATTGATTCATTCAATCCATTACCCTTGGAGGATAATGCATGGCAATGCTGTAGCCAATGAAGTTCTAACTGAGGCTCGGCTATTGCTGTTACCCTCCTGCCATGATCAGAGCTTTAATTGCTCAATAACACTTTATCCACACACTGTCCTCTACAGATACAGATAACGGGGAAGATGAAAAGCATTCTTGCTTCGCCCCTTTAAGCCAGTCCTTATAAGGTCATGGAAATCACTCATGAATTTTCATAACGAATATCTTTCACACCAGTCTAATTAAATGGCATGAAACATTATTATTAATTAAAATAATATAATATAATATAATATAATATTGATAACCTGATAACATTCCAAACTTCATTAAATTTCTTTTAGTCAGAGTGATATTACAATATTTCCATATATATATAATTTTGATACATTTTCCTTTTGTTGATCTCCAAATGCTCGAACTGAAACAAAAATCGAGCAGGCGCAATGATTTTTTAGGGATACCAAATTTCATTAACATCCGTGCAGCCACAGTTTTTCCGAATAGTTTGCCTATAGGCAGAGGAAGCTAAACTAATACGAATTTACGTATTTTAAAAAATGCATTCAAAAATAGAAAGATTTCAACGCAGATTCTCGTGCTGTGTACTACATAATTAGATATTATATAGGATGTTTCTAAAATGTTTGGAAGAACATTTGTTACAGGCCTGGTTGGTCCAGTGATTAGCGTATATGCTCGCCAATAGGCCAAGGTTCGAATCCCACCGTGGGCATGGTGTTTGGGATAGTCTTTAGGTGGGAGATGAACTTTGTCACCTGTTGGAAGACCGTGGTCCTTCAGTGCCTAAGTACCGTGTATTATTCAGCATGTGCGTATATAATATTCATTTTTACTTCTGATTCCGAAGGTTTTTATTAGATGGATTGTTCATATTGTTGGAACCGTATAAGATAATGAGTGTTGAAGTTATAAATACACATACAAATCCAGCTAATTACGACTGTAGATGATGGAATATTATTTAATCTGATAAACGAATCGTAGTGAATTGTTGAGTTTTTATGCGATGTGTTTTAATTCCCCTCCCGTGGGGTTTTGGTTGATAACGTGTTATTTAAATCTCTACTCTTCTGTCAAAGAATTAGTTAATGTTAACAACTAAAGTACACGCTCCGAAGATGTATTGTGTATCTTATTCCAAATAGGTCAGAGCCTTAATTGACCAGACGAGTACATTAATTACAGTTCCTCATTATGATGTCAGACACGTGATATGGATGGATAGGCAGTGTAATTAGCGATCGTCAAATCTACCCACTGTGCAGTGATTAAGGTTAACATCAAATTTTAATCTGGGCGAGGAGATCACTGTCCACAACTCATTAGACGACGTGTAACAGTGTTCTTCGGCGCTTCCACTACTTCATTATTGTTGCCATTTCTCCTTCAACGCAAACACTTCTAATATTTTGCTCATTTTTGTGAGAATGAGCAAAAATGAAAAAAAAATGAGCAAATGAAACACACACACACACACACACACACACACACACACACACACACACACACACACACACACACACACACACACACACACACACACAGGCCTGTGCGTGTGTTTCTCGAATTATGGCTTCTTTACATTAAATGTAAGTTCTACTTACATTTAATGAACGTTTCTTCCTTATATAAAGCTAGTTTAGTAATGTTCCTATCGGAAATTTTAAACATGTATGTTAAGATATGCAACGAAGCTTTGAAATATACTGTCCTTCAAATATAATTTTAATTAGAAGATAATCGCACAAATCAGCTGCCATGATCATCTGGGAAGACCATAAAGAATTATATTGTTGTTTTGTGGACTTTAAACAAGCTTTCGATAACATCAACAGAGAAATTCTTCTTAAAATTCTACTATAAAAAGCAATAGACAAATATATAATACAGTTTCTGATAAAATATCACTCTAAGACAAATGCAATAATTAAAAAGGACACACTCACAACAGAACCCATAGAAATGGGGATAATGGGAATCCTTGCATTACAAAAAGGAGTAATGCAAGGATTCCCATTGTCCCCATGCCTATTCAACATATATCTAGAAGTTGTAAAGAAGGTAATAGACAATGAGCTTGGAATCAATGTCAACGGTTTAAACATAAATAATATCAAATATGCAGATGATCTCGTCCTTCTTGCAAGAACCCCAAGTGAACTACAAAAGTTGATCAACAAGGTAAACGAAACCTGTAAAACATATGACATGACAATAAATATACAAGAGACAAAAGTGATGAAAATAGGGAGGAACGGAACTACCATCTCAGCTACCCTAAACGGAGAACAAATAGAATAAGTAGATAACGTCATATATCTTGGATCAAAACTAACAAAAACAATAGATGAACTCAAAACAATCAAACACAGAATAGCGATAGGATGGACCACCATGGGAAAATTACAGAAAATCTGAAAACAAACAAGATATTAAGCAAGCCAAAATCAAATTATCTATGGATCAGAAGCGTGGAGAGTTAATAAAAGAGAGGAGAAAAAACTGCTGGCTTTTGAAATGAAATGCTTAAGAAAAATAAATAGAACAAGTTGGATAGAAAAGAAAACAAACATCACAGTCAGACAAGAACTATTGTATAAAAAGACAATAATAGAAAAAATTAGAAAACAACAACTGAGATGTTTTGGACACACTGTACGCATGGACGCAGACAGACTTCCTAACGTCCTAATCAATACTTTTCCAACTGAAAAAAGAAGACCCGGAAGACCAAGAATTACCTGGCTGAAATTAATAAAGAATATCTCGGGATGCAGAACATATAAGGAACTTTTTCGAACAGCAAGGAATAGAGAAGACTGGAAGATCCCGCTCAAGAGAAGACTCAACTCATCTTAGACGGAAGAGAAGAAGAATCGCACAAATTAAATATCAAAATAATTAAAATGAATATACATATCAATTTTATTTTAATTTATTTTTATGAAAAATGTATCATTTTATAAAATTTTGCAGATATTTAAATTAATTTTAAAAACTGTTTAGACACCTTTTTTAAAAAATTACAATCAAAAGTCTAATAGAATATGAAAAATGATACCCTTCGTAGAAGAATTTTGTGTGAAGTTAATCGACCGTGAGGTGCGGTGATTAATTCCCTTGGAGGGTAATGGATGGCAATGCTGTAGCCAATGAAGTTCTAACTGAAGCTTGGCTATTGCTGTTACCCTCCTGCCATGATCAGAGCTTTAATAGCTCAATAACACCTTATCCGTACACTGTCCTCTACAGATACTGGAGAAGATGAAAAGCATTCTTGCTTCGCCCCTTTAAGCCAGTCCTTATAAGGATAAGAACCCTTCGTAGAACTTCAGTGTTCAGTTTTCGGTCTTCTTCGTTGTCATTTATTGGGCATTTTTTGTGGGAGAGTTTACAATACAGTTTTTTTACTGTTTCCCTGATAATGTCTCAGTGACTGAATTAAGCTGATGTTTATTTATATATGCTGTATTGATTTCATGAAACCTAATAATAAACAAAAATGGCACTATGTGAATTGACTATTTGGGAAAAATATTGATCAAGTAACGGAGAACAACTATTTTGATGCCAACTAGTTTCACCAAATTAAGCTGTTGGCATCTTCAGGATACAGAACTGATGATAGGCATTAAAGCTAACAAAACATGTTACAGACAAGACATTAACAGAATTATAATTATAAATTACAAAAGAACACTAAACGTGTGCAATACACCTGTAGCGCATACATGATTTCACTTGTTGTTTAGGAACGTTTTATAGTTGGTACTAAAAATTTCTTGTATGTTTAGAGATCTAATTAGGGTCTTCCAGATCTCGGATAAGATTAAACTTGGTTTCTATTAAGATTTTATACAGAACGGGCGACTGTTGTGGCTTCTTTAAAAATACGAGAGCGGTAATCCTCTTCTATGTAAGGAGTACAGCTTTTTTCAATGACGTGGTTGGTTGTGGAGAAATTGGAAGATAAGCCCGATATATCTTGTCTGTTGTTTTTGACATATCCGATGTGTTCTCTCTGTCTTATCTCAAGGCTTCTTGAAATTTGGCCGATGTAACTTAAACAGCACGAGCATGGGATATTATAAACTCCAGCATATTTAAAAAAAGGATGGAAGTCTTTTGTAGATCTTAAGAGTTTTCGAATTGTATCTTTAGGTTTAGAGGTTACTCTTATTCTATGTGGTTTGAGGAGTTTAGCAACCTTGTTGGAGGCTGTCCCCACGTATTGAATGACGATTTCGGTAATATATTGAGCGTCTTGTTGTCTTTGTGGTGTATCAGAGAACAGAATCTTGTTAACAAGTCTCCGGGGGTAGCCATTCAAGATGAGGTTGTTGGATATCAGTGTCAATTCGTCTTCGAGATCTTTTTTGGCCTGTTGTAATCCAAGCAGATCTCTTCTTTAGCATATGTACAATGCTGAGTTTAGATTTCTAAACACACACTACCAACTATAAAACGTTCCTAAACAACAACAAGTGAAATCATGTACGCGCCACACGTGTATTCCACACGTTCAGTGTTGTTTTGTAATTTCTAATTAGAATTCTGTTAATATCTTGTCTGTATCATGTTTTGTTAGCTTTAGTTCCTATCATCAGTCCTGTACCCTAAAGATGTCAACAGTTTAAGTTGGTGAAACTAGTTGGTATTAAAATAGGTTTTTATTTCAGATACTTGATCAACTTTTCCCAAATAGTCAATTCATAGCTTCTGTGGTCAAGACATAATACAAAAATGGCACTGTTGTGCCATAGGTTATCAATTTCACACATGGTCTCTAGTTGTATGGGGAGAGCTAAAGATAATGGTATAAAATCAATAAAATTAAAGATTTATACTCTGTTAACATTCAGTTTATGATTAAAGACTTCACTTTATTGCAAAGTTTAATGGAATTCAGTCTGTACCGAATATTTTCAAAATCACCATAAAGTTGCAGAAGGAAATATCAAAATCAAGTTCGTGATAAGTATAAAATTCAGTCTTTGAGAGAAAAAACAATGAAAAGTTTGAATACTTGATTGTCATATATATATATATATATATATATATATATATATATTTTGTTTATTTTCTAATATTTAGATATAGTGAAGATGAAAAGTAGAAAAAATGATTTCAAGGGAATTATTTATAAAAAAACATTTAAAAAGATAACTCTGTGTTATACATATGTAGTATTTCATATCTAAATTATTAATAATTTTATGCCGTTTAATTTAGTACATATCTTTGCCAAAAGATTTCAAACAGAAGTTTAAAAAATCAGTTTAAAACCATTTAATATTATATTGCAAACAACTGGATTAAAAAATGAAGAGTATGGTTAGTTATCCAAACTTCTGATATCCAGCTTAAAATTCCCAAAACGGATCTTGCAGTGTCATGTAGGAAGTTATTTGAAATTTTATCTGAATGCTAGCAGGGTTTAAAATTTACATTTTCTTGATTTTATACCGTTCTTCTTAGCCTCCCCCTCCAAAAAAAAAAAAAAAAAAAAAAAAACTCAAGACCATGTGTGGAATCGATAACCGCTAGCACAACAGTGTCATTTGTGTTTATTAGTAGGCTTCATGAAATGAATACAGCACATATAACCACCAGTTTAATCCACCTTTCAGTCACTGAGATTTCGTCACTGAAAAATTATGAGGTCTTAAGGTATGTCTTCTGACCTACGGGGTTTAGCTAGTAGACCTTTGGGTTTACAGGATTATTTGCTGGTAGGACTTGTTTTCCTCGGGATTTTATTATTTTTTGTTCTCTAATAATAGTTTAAAATTAGTTATGGATTCGTTCTTTTCTAATAGAAGAACGTTATATTAGAATTATTACGCTTTCAAATAGACCAAGATAGAAAAGAGAGTAATATGCTAAGCTTGCTGCGAGGCAGGTGGATCTAGCAATATATATAGCTTCACCCCCATCTGGGGAGAGGATTTCAAATAGTATTTAAGAATGTAGAAACAAGACACAAGTTGCTGCAAGGTTTAAATGCGCAGGAACCAAAGTACCTCCGATCATCATTGGAAGCCTGCTTAGAACAATTCGAATAGATAGATTTCCTTTAGAATATGTTGAGAACAGCGAAGACATTCATAAGATCTTCTAGAACCTGCGTAGCTCAGTCGGTATAAACAAAACTCTTTGGTCGGAAAGACTGGGGTTCGATTCCCGTTCATGACACGAGGAACCTTTATCTGGTCTCATACGGAAGTAGATGGTTTTTCTACCCGGAAACTGGGGTTTTTCGTCTCACAGAATAGACAAACTGGCCCCCATAAACACACACGGATTTACAGTCATATATATATATATGCGTATGTGTGTGTGCGTGTGTGTGTGTGTGTGTGTGTGTGTGTGTGTGTGTTTGAATCCCAGCGCCACTTTTATGATCAAAAGGCCAATGATCTGATCTTTTCGTGAGACTTGAATTCACACAGTATGAAAAAGGAGAAATTAGTTAATACTTGGCATTTTTTCTTATATGTTTAGAGCTTGACATTTTTGATTGCATAACGTTTTCAGATTAGTTATCTCACAATAGAATGGTATTTTTAGCTTTTTAAAGAAAGTCTGCCTATGCAGGATATTGTCTACGTAAAAAAATATTGTCTTTTATTCTATGTTATTTTGTGTTGTTTTCATCTACCTAATTTTTTGTTCATTAATCAAAGTGTAAAGCTGAACAATCGTGTAAGCTCCAGAATTGTAACTCTCATACGAAAAGCATACACTTCAGATAATTATATGCACAAATGCATACAAGAAAAAAAGTTATAGAACCAAATAAACATTTAAAGAAGAAGACCATTTTAATACGATATCCAATGAACTTGTATTGAAATATTAGTCTGGATTAACTAATTACCTTAATTTTTTCCACAATTCTGTACAACCATAACTATCCTTTAGTTTATATGTTAAGATTGATTTCATTTCTTATTGTTGAAAGATTACCTAACATTATGGTGTGAACTAAGAGTAGTATTTATGCATAATTTCTTTGTGATTTGAGTACTGCTTACTTTATATCTTATTATCCACTACAAAATAAGCTGATATTCGAATATCCTTTTTTATTAATATCAGTAGGCTATAAACGAATAAATAAATATCTGCGATGTAATATGATTTAATATTTAAATAACTTTGCCACAATTCAAAAGTAGTACCTCTAATTCTATATCTTTTGCTTTAGTTATTAATCGTTCTTGGGATGTACGTCAGGAACTTTCTGTAAATCTAGAAATATAAGTGGTAAAGTGATCTGTTGTCATTTATGAGGTATAAACTGAGTTTGTGAAGTTCACACACGCACGTAAATTCTATTTTGAATCCAAGTTGATTCTTGGATGAGATTTTTTTCTAAAACTTTCATGCATCTAATTTTTACTGATTTCTCGAATAGTTTGGAAGCACAAAAAAGCGATGAAGCGAAATTGGGCTTTAATTTTTTTTTTTCCGGAAATGTTTTTTTTTTTTTTTACTGATATCACTAGAGCATTCTTAAAACCTGACTGAATTCTGCTAGCCACAGCGATAAGTCAGATGTTTAAAATAAGAATTCTCTTATATAAATTCGACATTCCTTCATATTGCTAAATCTGTGAGATTCAGTAGATTCCACGCTAACTAGAACACTACAGATTGTTTCATTTCTAAAAGTCGCCGATCGTGCTGCTAACAGCTAAATTAGATCAAATCCATCAGCTAATCTTCTGATATTTGGAGCAATTGACTTATGAATAATTTTTCACTTAAGTGATTTATAAACTATCATTAATACTTCTTGGAATGAACTGGACACATTAACAAAAAGATTGTAATAATATTAATTTTTACTTTCTTTTTATTTATACCGTATTTGATTTTATTAATATATTAAATGAATCTTTGCTGATAATATTACTCGAATAATTTTGAACTTTTAAAATCTAAGTTTTACTCGTTTTTGCTTAATTTCCTTTCTAACTCATAACTTAGTTATTTTGATTTTGTTTCGTTGTATAAGTTTTATTAACTTTGGTATTTCAACTTATTATTTAAAGAATTGTACAGTATGAATCTCGTATTAATTTGTGTATTCTTTTTATTTCAATCCTACGCATGAAACATATCGCACAGTTTTACGGCCTTCGGGGGGGGGGTGCTAGAGATTAAATGATCCTGAAAGATATTCAGAGACCAAACATGAACACTTTTGAGCTACTTCACGCCTTCAATAATCAGAATTATAGCCTCACAGCGGACAGTGCAATTCAAGGATTCATCTACTACATAAAGATTTATACAACCATCCTTACGAGAGTGAGATTCGAACCCACAATATATTGGTTGGCCTGCTGAAAACATATCTAATCGGCAAACCAGGCCAGCATAGGTGGTCCAGTGAATGCTGCTAACCGACTCTGTAGTCAGTTTTAGGGTTAAGATGTTCCTTTTTTATTATCCTGGAAACGACATAGGGTCAAATCTCTTTAGGATGAGAGAAATTGGTACTTTTCACGTGAAGGTCAATTAGTCAGTCTATAAGGAAACAATAGAGTTTATCCTCCCAGAAACGTGCACTTTTTATCCTTCAAAACAGACCGGTCGGAGAACACACGAAAATTAACAGAACATAATGTACACGCTTCAGTTGTTTTTCGGCTGCGGTCCTGACCAATCCTTATTTTCTTTATATCCTGCTTACACATTAAAATTAATTGCTATCCGAAAGTTTTCCTCAATTTAAAGTTCTTAGGAATACTATTTAAACTTTACTCGAACTTTTACTTAAAATTTAGGATTTAAAAGACGCTTCAGGTTTTCTGTTTATCGCTGTAGCAAACGCATGATCAAACGTTGTTATCCATATTCAATTCTGCCGAAAATGAATATATTATTCGAGTCCATGCATTGCAGATAAACCCGTATAAGTGCGGCGAGGACCACTGTTCCCAGCAGATCTATATTTATGTTACCAATTATGTGAACGCTGTCAAATTGGATCTCGTCTACAATAGTTTCCAGTTCTTGTACACGGTTGGGGAGAGAACGCTCAATTACATCTATATGAAATGGAATTTATGCTAATCCAAATATACGTTGACATTTTGGGTACTTTTATTTTTATGTTACAGGTATTTCTAACATATATAGAAGGTCAAATAAAGACGAATATATCTCTGGATTTGCTATACCTATTCAATAGTAACATTTGAATCCTAATTGATGCATAATTACATTTATTTTATCCATGTTTGTTCATTTTAAGATAATAACCAAAAGAAAGTTGAAATTTTCTAAACGTAATTTAAGCAATTAAAGCTCTGATCATGGCAGGAGAGTAACAGCAATAGCCGAGCCTCAGTTAAAACTTCATTAGCTACAGCATTGCCATCCATTACCCTCCAAGGATATTGGATTGAATGAATCAATCCTAAACGTAATTATAGTCCTTATAAGGACTGGCTTAAAGGGACGAAGCAAGAATGCTTTTCATCTTCCCCGTTATCTGTAGGGGACAGTGTAGGGATAAGATGTTATTGAGCTATTAAATTAAAGCTATGATCATGGCAGGAGGGTAACAGCAATAGCCGAGCCTCAGTTAGAACTTCACTGGCCACAGCATTGCCATTTGTTACCCTGGAAGTCCTAAAAAGGACTTGTTTTCTCCCTTATTCGATGTGATAATAATTTTTGACAAATAATTATAGTTTCAGTATTGAAGTATAGAAATGGTGTTAGAGAATTTATTTATTTCCAATATCGATATGTCTGAAATTGTTAAAATGTTTGCATTTTTAAATTTAAAATTGATATTTTAGTGAGAATAGATGTTTTATAGTCTGCGTGGTTAGCCGAGTGGCTTTGCAATCATATGCCTAGGAAAAGTGTGTCCTGAGTTCGATTCCCGTCGCTGACGTGAGGAGCTCAGGATATTTCTCAGATAGCCAAGTTAGCCGGTTAGGAGCGTTTACTGCAGCAGGGTTTTTCTCCACAGTTTATCTTGGGTTTTTCATCCAGAAAGCAGGCAAACCGGCCTTGAGAACTCAACGCTTCTACAGACATAGGATACACTGAGAGGCATAGGGCTAACCACCTTATCCTTGTGTACGGTGGAGGTTAAATGAATAGAAAACCCTCGACACCGTAAGATAAAAGAGAGAAGAAGAAGAACTGTATTCAAAATTATGGTTACAGATATCACATATCCTGCTGGATGACTTTGTTAATAATATCAATGGGATCGAGATTTGTTCAGAATATTCAACGTGACAAATAATTTTTAGTAAAAGAGTATCCGATTATTTTTAATATGCAAACTATAAAAATCAATTAAGAGCTTACAATGCTAAAGTGTATTTTCATTACCGGATTCGAAGTTCACGAAACCATAGGAGCTTACACAACAAGTAAAGAGCTTTCTTATGTCAGTCTATCCCCCGTTGTATTTCACTTTTAATAAGAGTCATACGAACAGAGTGCATACTTGCACTCTTCTTACGCCGTAAAATATGAAAAATTCCCCGGAGAAGATTCCTAAGATGTGAAATTGCGTTGTAAAACACGACTAATGTTATTAGTAAAAACATCTGCGCATGCGTAGATGATGCCAGTGCTACTTGTAGTTCTTCCTATGACTTTTATCCACGTAACGCCTTGAAGAGTTTTCGCACTTTCCTCTTTTATTACTTTCGCACAACTTCTTACGGTAGGCGTACTCTACGGACTGTCTCGTGGGCAATATTAAGCGCGCGCTGTCCTGAGATACCTTAAGCTGCGTGTAATTGAGGAGCGTATGTTCGTGAGTATTACTTGCTTGGGGATGCTGTGGTCACGAATCTCGAGAGAGTGATCCGTTCTGAAATATATTAAACATTTCTTCAGTTAGTGGTGACAATGAAACATTTTGAGCTTCGTATTAAGATTAATTCGTCTTGCAAAGTAAACCCCATCTACTTAAGAAAGAAAAAAAAAACATTCTTAGTGAAGTAATTTACTTGGTCTTTAACTCAGGAAATACCAACCATTAAACGTTCATCTCCATTTTCTCTAACATTGCTTGTCTTCTCTTTCTTTCTAGTCCTAACTCGCTGGTAAGGTGTAAATAGAAAGATCAGACCAGTTTGCGCATTTATATGCGCAGTTATAAAACCGGAAATGACGACTCCAGCTGTTCAGCAGATCACAATATAGGAGTGGATGCATTTATAATAACTATTTCGAAATTAAAGAAATTTATTTAGTCTTTTCTTTCGCAGGATACTATTTAGTAACTACATTGGATTATATATGTTTTTTACTTTGTTTTTCTATGCTATGGTTATGTATATATATATTAAACAAAACACTTAGTGTGTTTGTAAATATTTTATATTAAAATATATTCGATAAAACATTTGAAAAATTTTATTTAAAATTGAGAAGTTTCAAAAAATTCTTATTAATTAATGTTTTCTATAATATACACCAAAAATAATTTTCAATCACGCTTAATTATATTTTCGTAAGATTAATTTTTAATTCGTATAGTTATGTAAAATAAGAGTGGTGGTAATTACTTTCAATTGCATTCAGGTGAGATTTTTTTTTTATATATTTGCGACAATTTAAAAAACTGTAGACGAACCGCATAGCCTAGAAATATCGAAAAAAATTAATAAAAAGTTAGGTATGTCATGAATGCATAAAATATATGTAGATACTAGTCAATTTTATCATACTACCATAAAAGTATTCACAAATCTATTATAAAAAGTTAAACTTTATCAAAATGCGCACGCAAACACTTACATGACCATCTGCAGTCGAGAGAAATGTAAACAAACGTAAGGATGCAGTATCAAATCATAACTGCATAAAATTAACTGTTATTAATTGGTTAAATTAATTAGCGTAAAATAAAAATTTTATAAATATTCATTCAGTGTATAAGCTAAGCTACAGCTAAGCGGTCGTATCGATTGCACTAGGCTACTATAAAGCAATCATGTTGCTGCTTCTTCGTTATCAATGCATGAACTGTTATACCTGTAAATAAATACGAATTTCTTTTTCACGTTATCTTTTCATTTTTGATGTCTAGTGTTAGTAATACGTAAAACATCTACAGTGTTTTGTATCATATAAAATAATAGTGATGTAGGTACTGACAGAGACGATTGATTTTGTAAACAGACCTCGTAAATTTATAGTATCGATAATCACAATACAGTACTATGAATGCATTTTCTCTTGCTTATGATTTTCTTAATAGCATTTTCTTTTCTCTACCTTACTTTATTGTAAAAATATAGTATATATACATACGTACCATACACAATATGTGTTAATCGAATGTTTATGTTATCGGTAAGGCTTCTGGTCAAGCATTAGGCTATTAGTACTTAAGTTTTTGGGGAGTCAAATGTCCCACGCGGATTTTCGAACATCGAGGGGTGTCGGCGCCCCTAATCCCCGCATTGTTCAAGGGTCAACCGTATAATGAAAAATTTTGACTTTTTCGGTTGTTAAATGCCTGATCTACAGAGAACGAAGAGATGCACTTCACAAATATTCAAAACAGCTGGAGCAGCCCTTGCACCAGGCTTTCGCTTCGAGAATCGCTTACAGCAGACTCCCAATTAAACTGACTAAATCACGATATCTCCTCCTACCTTGTGATCCCTTTTGTGATGTGTGTGTCATGTTACTGAAACTGTATGGCAACTCTTCTACTAGTGTCCACCAGTGCAGCGTTTAGCAAAGATAAGGTGAAGTACTCAGGATCCGAGTGCAAACTTTCTGAGAGAAAGTTTGAACTGAGAGTTCTGCTATAATTTCGTCCTCTGGTAAGGAAAAATCAAAAGGATTTGATATTTCTCATAAATGTCTTAAAATACCACATTCGGAAGATACGTAAAAAACACTTCGTTACTGAGAAAACATAATTTATGATTTATATCGAATTAGGAACTGTTTCTACGCCAATGTCCCACGATTCTTAGAACAGGGAAGATACTTCTTACGTGAGGAAAGCTTCCTAAGGAAATGGTGTAAGCCACCAACAATTTGTCACATAACACGGGAGAATATTAAAGTTGGCATCTATTTCTAATTCAGATTTTAATTCCACTGCTGTCATGTTAATTTTTTGGTATTTAGGTTTTAGGGGGGTTATTAGTTCCTTTTTTTTTAAGTCGGAGAAAATGCGTATCTGAGTTTTATTTCAATTTAGTCTTCTGTGTGGATAATCAGTGAAAAGAATGGTTTTTCGAACATACGAGTAGAATTCCATCATGTACTCACAGTTTTGGTGATTCTTTGTTTTATAATTTAAGACTGGAACTTACCAAAGTTTCGGCGCAAATGGTTTCAACAATATAGAATTTGTGCTTTCTGGAAAATATAACTCAACCTTTACATAAAACAGAATTTTATGAAAAGGATTCATTTTCCGTAAATGGCTTGGAAAATAACAGGTGTGTAAGCATTTTTACAATGCTAACCATATAGCACGAAATGAGCAACACAAATTGCTTCCCATTACAGTTCGCATAGGTTCAAATGGATCTGTACAGTTTATAAGTTCAGCTCTTAGATTAGGGTAGTTTTCCCTGATAAATAAAAGCAAGGTATTGTAGTATGTCTTACGGCCTGAACTTCTTGGTAAGCTAAGACTTCAGCAGCAGTAAAGACTCTGGACAATGATGGACAAATAAATGTGATCTGGAAGGAAAATGTATCACACTTATCATTAACAGTGTAGTTTCACATATCCGGTGAATTGTAATGCCCTCGTGTTTATGTGATGGACCGGATCCATTCTGTAGCCCAGAAACCTTAGGTGAAGTTCGTTACTTGAAATAAAATATTTTACATAAATTAATAAATGAAAAAAAAAACACTGTTTTAAATTAACAACAATAGAAGCATCATAGCTGTTGAATAAGTCATCATCTTGCTTAAAATGAGGTTAGTTACTGACGTTTAAAAAGAATTGTGAGAAAGTGTTTATCTTTTGTCATTTAAAGTCCAAATGCACTAATAGTTTATTTTTACTCTGCGGTTACGCATAGAGCATTAAGTTCAATTCTTGATTAATAAGAACCATTGTTTGTATTTTATTTTCTAATTTATTCAAAAAATAAAAATACAACTTATTGTAAAGTATAATTTTCTATCTAACTAAAAATAATTATTTAAATATTTTTTTTATCTTTAGAAATTTTACTTAATTATATTTATCCACCAATTTTTTTTAACAATATATAATATTTATAAGGAACTAATATGGGGATGAATATCTCGACAGGTTAAGAATTCCTGGTTATTTTGAAGTCGAATGGTGTTTATTTGTCATCCGTTTTGGTTAGATTTGGCTATCTGCAACACAATTTGCTGACTTATAACGCCATCTTTTTTTTTTTTTTTTAATTTCCTTTTTTCAATGAAAGTCGTAAAGAAAATGTGAAATCCATGTTGTGAACCACACTATTCGTGGATATCGGATGATCGAACCAATTTCGTAATGTGTACGACTATAATACTAGCTAAATTAATACGTAACAAACACTTCTCATTTTTCCCTGAAAAGAATTTCTCTAATAAAATCGGAGTCTAGTTTCTTAACTCGCTGCTACTCTCTTTCTCTGTGTAACGGCAGATTTTATTTTAATTACTTTTCAAGTGGCTCAGAAGTGCATTGCCGAGATCAAGGTGTAGTCGGCCGTCTTGTTCAGCGGTCCATTGTTTGTAGCGTATGAGGTTTAATTGAAACAGCCTTACCTTCTTAATGGCGGACATTCCAGCCAGCTGGACAATTTAACGGTTGCTGCTTTCGGGGATGCTCATAAAGGAGAACTCCTCTCTGTGGATGGAAAATGTAATAAATACCTTAAAATGGGACAATTATTCGCTTAAGCTAATGCTCTCAAGGTAAAGTCTGTTCTTAAGCGACTTCACTTTCCTCCCAGTCCCCTTCGCAATAATGTCATAAACACAACATTAAATTGAGCTCCTCATTAAATCAATCTTCATGAACATTCCTTCATTTTGTCAACACAAGTAAACTACCACGTGTTATTGGACTTTCTTAAGAATTCATTAAAGGTGATAAACTGGTTTCGCTTTTGATGTGTAACGGAAAATATTGCATACAAATTTTTGCAACAGAAAGTATTACATAAAATCTTTTTCTCTCTCTAGCTATTCAGAAAATCAATTTGCCTGTTTATCTGTATATTTTAGGATAATCTTTACTATGTAACAGGAAAGGTTGTAAACATATTGTACATTACATAAATACCATAGACAAATTAAATGACTTGAAAAATATTAGATTTAAATAATAGCTGATTGCAATGTTTATGAAATAAATGGAATTATTGGGGAGGGGGAGAGAGATAGAATGTTTTTATTTCTGACCAGCTTTTTCACGTGATTTAGTGGGGGCAAGAAAGAGGAATAAAGTATTATTAATATCAATTTCGAATGATCAGTTGCATTTGAAATTATTCTTTTTTTCCCCAATTACTAAGCCTAGTACAATTGAAACTGAAATTAGCCAATTCTTGAGCCGAAGTATTATAACCACCTACCTAGTAACGTGTTGGTCCTCCTTTGGCCGAGATAATCGTCTTAGTATTGACTATACTAGACTACGGAGGTTGTCCTGAGGTATTCTGACTACAGAATAACGTTCAGCAGGTTAGTGACAGAACGACTCATTAGCGTCGACTGGCTGATGCTGCTTCAGCATGAATCCAAAAATGTTCGATGGGATTCATCAGGAGAATTAGGTGGCCATGAAAACACATGGAATGCGTGGAATATGCTCTTGGAACCATGATTATACAATGTGTGCTTTGGGAAACAGGAGGAAAGGGGTTGTCTTACTGGAAGAGTCCATTTCTATTGAGCCACGCTGTCACCTTGTAGGGCAATACCTAGTCCGAAACATGGTCCCAATAATGTCCGTGAGAACAATCCCATAACAGGATATCGTCACCACCTGCCAACCGTGAAGTCTGATTGGCCGGAAACAGGTTAGGTGATTATAATGTGTGAGTGATACATCAGTGCACGAAATTTGCTTTCGGTGTCTGTTTTTCCAGTTTTTTTTTCTTGTTTTCAGAAAAGGCTGTTACGTCATCTTCGACAACGAACTTGACCTTACCCATCCAATCACTGCGTATATGTATATGAAGAACAGTGTGATGGTAACTCATACATGTTCAGGTGTAATTTCATGCACCTATTCTACATGTATTCATGAACTATAATCGTACTTAGTCCGAAGATTATCCTATCCTTCTCCTCCGTCCTAGGACGGGTTAAGTCCTCTACTAATGAGGGGCTACTGGCGTATTAATTCAGTCGGTTCGCTACTTCTATGCTGCAACCCCTAAGGGAGATATTCATGAATGTAATCATGTGCGATCACAGGGCCGGTTTGCCTGCTTGCAGAATGAAAAAACCCTAGATAAACTAGGGAGGAAAACCTTACTGCCCACGCCCAAGACCGGCTAACTTGGCTATTGCTGAGGAAGATCCTTAAGCTCCTCACGTCATCGACGGGAATCGAACCTAGGACACTCCTTCCCTAGGCATATGGTTGCGAAGCGCACAGCTACTAGGTTAACCGCGCGGACCTCTGTTCTACATCTATTCATGAACTATAATCCCACTTAGTGCGAAGACTACAAGGCACATATAGTAGGAAATTTACACTTTGTTCTAGTGCATGCTTCTTCGTTTTTCTGCGATGATTTCCTTTTTCTATCACTCTATATTTCACCAGTATTCCATACTGCTCAAAATATTTTCTTTTCTCTTTCACTTGGATGGCTTCGTCAAATGTGCAGTCTCTTTATCATTCTTTCGCTGTGAGGTGTTCTTTATGACTTCTCTGACAGTTCACTGCGCAACTGACAGAGGCAGTTATTGTGAAATCAATTTTGAAAGGTCGATAACTTTGACTTATCATATTGGCTGTTCGTAATCGGCTAATATTATCCAAGTTCTTGGAAGTAATTTCTCCCCAAGATCCCCGTTTCGTTTATTAAATTAAGGACTTTCCATTGTCCAATTATCTAACAAGTAATTACCTACTAATGATCTACAATTCAATTAAGTCTATTGTTTTCCCATAGCAATTAGCTTGCGGTAGTTCTCAAACATTTGCTGCTTCTGTCGTTAGAAGCAAAGAACCCGTGTCGTACTTCAACCCGGAAGACTTCCAGCTGCCAATGAACAAATATTTTAAGATGTTCTGACCTTATTCTCTAAATTGATTCTCATTTCATTCCTTATTTGTGTTAATCGGGGTTTATTGTAATGTAGGTAAGAAAATAATAGAAATCATAAAATCGTATATCTTTTTTTTATTATTATTATTTTAATAATAATCGGAATTCCGATTCTTATTCATGCCACATTCTTTTATAAAAGTTTTCGTGCAAAAGATAAAAAAACAGAGAATGAAAAAAGAAACCTACGTTAAAATCGGCTAAAATTAACTGTAGGAATTTAAGCAAAAAAAAAAAGAAGTTAGTAAGAATCTCCAAGAATTTGAGCATTGTGAAGTTTTTTTTTTAGTTAAACTTCTAGGAAGTTCTTTTTCCTTGTCAAGAATACGGTTTAAGCTGCCTAAACCTTATTCCTGACAAGTCGCCTAATTAAATCACATCTCGTCGCATTTAAAAAGTATTTTGTCTTAACACTGCCACTGTTCTTAACATATAATGGTTTTAGGAATAGATATTTCTATTTTATTGAGATCCCCGTTTCACCATTTTTTAAAATTGTCATGCTAAACGTTTTCATCAACCTAAATAGCTCTTCCAATCGATTTATATTTTTTTCACACCTCTTTCAAGTGAAAAGTCTACGGATTTCTTCGCAATATTCGAAAGTGTGGCTGATCTGCACTCAGTGAACAAAATGTTATAGACATCCCCATTTTGTGAATACCTTTAGGTCATAGATGACTTTAATCGCTTAGTGCAAATCCACCACTTTCCTGATTGAAGTGTGTGGTTGAACGATTACCCTGTTTGGTCGGTAGAGCATGGAAACTGGTTATCTAACATTAGGCTGCCCACGTAACTTAAATGTTATAACTTCTTATGGAAGGGATTCACATGAAATAAAATAAACATCTGGAAAATCATTGTCTCACTAGGATGGCCTGATGCAACCATGTGTCTAATATACTGGGAATCACATCATACAAAGAAAATGTCAATTCAACGTTAGATATCAGTTCGGAGATATCTGATTAATTGAGAAGAAAACAGGACGGACAGGATCATGGATTCCAATAGGGATGCTAAAATTAGAAGGATCTTGTGATTGTTTTCTTGGTATCGTCGGCTTCTTAGTAAGTGTACAAGAGTAAGGGCTAAATGATGCAGTCTGTCAATCTAAATATCTTCACCAATCCACGTCATCATCTTCTCTCTTCCATCATCTATGTGGATGATGATGAGGCCGAATGAACTCTTTCCACTTCTGTCTGTCCCGGGAGAGCCCGAACAATTCTGTCCAGTTTGGTGTCGCTCGTTATGATTTGGTTTTCAGGTCCTCTTTTATTCTGTCTATCCATCTAATTCTGGACCGTCCTTTGGATCTTTTACCTTCCATCGTTGTATTCAGGGCTTTAGATGGTAGTCTTTCTGTCCCCATTCTGCTCACATGACCAAACCATCACAGTATTTTTTCTTGGATTTTGTCTATTATTGCTATTTCTTGTTTTAGTCGTTTCCTTATGTCTTAGTTTCTTAGTCGATCCTGCAGAGATACTCCAAGTAATCTTCTTAGCCAACCCATTTCAATAACTAATAATTTTTTCGCTTCAGCCTTTTTGAGATTCCAGCATTCACTTCCATAGAGGAGTATTGGGAGGACCATTGTTTTATAGATTTTTACTTTTGTTACTTTGATGTCTCTTAACTTCCATATTTTATTAAGTTGTCCAAAAGTTTGGGATGCTTGACTGATTCGTCTGTTTATATCTTTTATAATTTTACCATTGTACTAAATAACTCCTCCAAGGTAGATGAAGTTTTCTACCCGCTCTAGATTCTTACTAATAATTTCAGTTTTTAGATTGATGTTTATTTTTCCTATTTGCATAATTTTTTGTTTTGTCTGTATTTATGTTTAATCCAGATTTTATACACTCCTCCTTTATTTTCTCAGAAATTCACTGTAAATTTTATTCTGTGCTTGTAAGTAATGCAATGTCGTCTGCAAATGTTAAATTTGTCACATTTTCCCCATATATTTTGAGTCTTCATTGTTTAAGGCCTTATTCGTCCAGTGTAAGATTGAACAGGTCTGGTGACAGATTGCATCCCTGTCTTACTCTGCTCTCTGTGTGGAACCAGTTGGTTAAGGTGTCCTCCATTCGTACTGCACTTTCAGGTTTCTCATACAGATTCTTTATTATTCTTATGGATTTCTTGGGAATTCCAAATTCTTCCATAGTTCTCTTCTACAATTGAATCAAATGTCGGACGAAAGTCTATGAAATTTATGTAGCAACTTTGGTTGTACTCTAATGTCTTTTCTATTAGCTGTCTTAAGGTGAATAGTTGATCAATTGTGCTTCTCCCTGGTCTGAAACCGGCTTGTTCTTCTCCTAGTGTCAGTTCTGTATATGGCTTAATTTGTTTTTGGAGTACTTTCCTAAAAACCTTACTTGGAATACTGAGGAGGCTAATGCCTCTGTAATTATTGCATTCTGTTTTATCTCCTTTTTTGTATATAGGAGTTATGCCTGATTTGGTCCAATCAGTAGGCACTGCTTCATTTTTGTAGATCCTTTCAAATAATGGTTTTAATGGTTCCAAAAGTTGTTCCTTTCCTGCTTTTAAGAATTCTGCATGTATTTGGCCAATGGCAGGTGCTTTCCTAGTTTTGAGTTTTTCGATGCGGTGTGCTATTATTTCTTTGGTAAAGATATTTGTTTCATCTTGCATTTCAGTGGCTGGAATCGTAATATCTTGGGAGCTGTTTTTATTATATAAATCTTTGTATTCTTCTCATCTGGCCATTCTTTTTGTTTTACTTTCAATTAGTTGTCCCTCTTTGTTTTTGATCATTATCATTTTTGTTGTCCGTGCTTACTAATTTGGTCTATTTGTTTATATAATCCACGAAGGTTATTTTCTTTTGATAGCTTTTCTGCCATTTTGTATTCTTCTTCTAACAGTTATTCTTGTCTCTTTTAACTAGTTTATGGCTTAATTTGTTTTTGGAGTACTTTCGAGTAATCCACGTCATGCTGACCATTAATCCTACACCGATAACAACTTCCACCAGTAAAACGCGTCATGTTAAAAGATACATAGTTCCTTCCTAGAATACTTAGAGGAACATGATAGGGATCCAGTTTAATGGATTGCACCTCTCACTGACAGGAAGATTTGATGGAACTGCAGGACTTCGTCATATCCAAATCAGGCAGACGTTTTATAGAATGTTTGTAATCTCGATGTGTCAGCGTAAAGATGCTGTTCTGAACGCTCACTCTGATTGTCTAAGGCTATTGGAGAGTATCTATCATAAATTGACACTATGTAACCAAAGAACTGCGTTTGTATAAATGTGTCATCGCAGAGCGGAGACGAGATTTATCGTTACAAATTTTAATTGCTCCGAATCGTAAACATTCCACACATAGCGGTGAAAGTTCACGTAAACAGAAAACAGTTTTGTTTCTTTAGTATTGGTCTAACATTTACGGATGAACGGCAGTTTTTCCAGACAGCGGACTTAAGATTCTTTACTAAAAATTTGTCCTTATAAGGACTGCCTTAAAGGGACGAAGCAAAAATGCTTTTCATCTTCCCCGTTATCTGTAGAGGACAGTGTAGGGATAAGGTGTTATTGAGCAATTAAAGCTCTGATCATGGCAAGAGGATAACAGCAATTTCCGACCCTTGGTTAGAACTTCATTGGCTGCAGCATTGCCATCCATTACCCTCCAAGGGTATTACAATACACCAATAGAAATTGCAATACACCAATAGAAATTTGTATTCTTGCACAGGACGTAATCCATTGTCACTTCTAATACCGACGTATTACTCATAGGATTTCTGTCTCTCTCTCTCTCTCTCTCTCTCTCTCTCTCTCTCTCTCTCTATATATATATATATATATATATATATATATATATATATATATATATATCATAAAAAGGAGCAGCTGACTTACAGTCTTCATGAAAAAGGTGAGAAGATTTATTCTTCGCCAACACCATCGCCATCACCACAAGGAAAGCAACACTTTTCATGGCAAGTGTTGGCAACACTTTTCATGGCAACCCTTTTCAACACTTTGATTCACCCCCAGAATAGGTAAACCTTTTACCTATTCTGGGGGTGAATCAAAGGAATCAACTCCTGACTGATCAGGGAAACAGTATCATCATCAACTTTTCAACCTAGCAGCAGCAACATCATATCCTCCCACCCCCAAAGATAGAAAAGAATAATGTTCTGATGCCATGTGAACAGTGATTCATAATTGACTTTCCTGTTTTAATAAATCTTGTCAATAATTTAATTAGAATTATATAAACTCCTTGCCAAGTGCAGAGAAATCCATCTTAATGCCGAGTGATCTTTGTACATAAGACTGTTATCCTTGAATATATAAATAAATATAGGAGTAACATGAAACGCTGGACTCGTGAGAGAAACACATTGAAAACTAAGTTGTACTTCACTTACACATATAGCGATGACAAAAATTTAATGACAATCACAAAATCACCCTGAAATCGTCTTTGGATGGAGTCGATGAAGAGTGGGGGGGGGTGAAGCAAATGTCGCAGTGATCACAGTCTCTAGCATAAAAATTTAAAAAAATATATTTTGCACAATGAGAACAAGTACTTGACCCATCAATCTAATGAAAATTATTATTTTTGACGAATACAATCTGATGAAACAAAATATAGTACTCTTTTTCCTTTCTTTATCAGTTATAAAGCAAAAAGTTCCTCTCTTTGAAAATTCTTGTTGGATCCCTTTATAGCTACGTTGGGGGTTACGTAAGAGCTACATTATGCCTGTTTCATTTTGGTAATCCGTACGGTTATTAAAACATCGAACTTGTTCTAAAATTCGAATATAATCAGTTAGTCAAATTAGTTGAGCTTTTTTTTAATGTAACAACACATGAATGGTCATAAACCTGTAGTATATTTGTACGGAGACGGACTAAGTGTTTTTATTATTATATCTCTAATTTTATAGACTTCTTTAAACATTTAATGTTTTATTTCTAAAAACGAAAATAAAAGTTTTATTTCATTAAAGCCTCAAATAATTGAAATACTGCTTTCACACCAAAATTTATATTCATCTTCTACTTTAAATTGAATATTACTATGCGAAATACCCTTGGTGAGTAATGGATGGCAATGCTGTAGCCAATGAAGTTCTAACTGAGGCTCGGCTATTGCTGTTACCCTCTTGCCATGATAACGAAGAAGATGAAAAGCATTCTTGCTTCGCCCCTTTAAGCTAGTCCTTATGAGGGTGAGAAGTGGAGCTACCGTGAGATGCGGTGATTAATACTCTTGGATAGTAATGGATGGCAATGCTGTAGCCAATGAAATCCTAACTGAGGCTCGGCTATTGCTGTTACCCTCCTGCCATGATCAGAGCTTTAATAGCTCAATAACAATTTATCCCTACACTGTCCTCTACAGATAACGGGGAAGAAGAAGAAAAGCATTCTTGCTTTGCCCCTTTAAGCCATTCCTTATAAGGACTAAGGTGGGAATGATAATATATTAGAATATTTAAGTATGTTGATGAAGATTTGCCATTTTGGTCCAATTTAATTTCATTCCAGTGTAAGGGGGTTGACCTAACCCAGGCTGCGAATTCCAGCATTGAGGCATTCCTGAGCCCTTTTCTAGTGGGTCGCACTAGCCAGGTCTCCCCAATTTGTTCACTTGTTTTTATCCATTTATTAGGCTTTATATATTTTTTTCTTCGTGATATTTTAATATTCGTTTTATCTATTTTTAAAACGAAACTCTGGTTATTTTCTCCCTTTTTTTGGGACTTTTCCTTTAATTAGTGAAAAGTCAAAGGACCGTTTTAGAAGTATCTCGTGGATCAACAGCTCAAACGATCAACTGAGGACTCTTTCTCTCCTCTATCACTATTTCTCTATATCTTTTTTTATCTTCCTCTCTCTCTCTCTCTCTCTCTCGCGCGCGCGCCAATATTATTCTCAAAAGGTCGATGATGAGAGACTTGAACTAAAAAAATCATATTTCTAATCTTATCGAAACCTGTTCGTTTTTCTGTAAGTCCTTATTCAACTTTCATGACTATACAAAAATTCACAGTTAGTGACTGTGGAATTTATTGATCAAATGATAACTAATTTTTACTTACATGCACAGGATTCTGTTTTCTGCATGTTCATTTTAATGCATGTTCATTAGGGACTTTGAAGTGCATTTTAATGTTAGTAATCCATATATAGTTATACTTCTCCTTTGGGCATGCTACAGCCAACTAATGTTTCTGTTTCAGTGATATTGGATTATTACTTTTGACCATTATGACAGCCACATTAAATATGAATGAAACATCCAAATATCTTCTCGTTCTCAGAAAGAGTATTAACAATTCCTTTAGTCTTAGAATAGACTCGAAATGATCACGGTTTTTTTCATTTGGAGAAGTATATTATAATGAACATTGCCACAAAGTGTTACGCAACCTTCTATAATTTATGTACAAATATAAATAAATGAAAGAAAGCAATTGTTTAGTTAATAGTTATTAAACTAGAGATTTAAGGACACATCTGCAGTAAATTTTATCCATGAAGTGGACAGGATAGTTAATAATCTTAACTGACACTGCTTGTATCATTATTGACAATATTACCTCTTAGGTAATTTATTTATTTGAGATCCTATTTTGAGTCTGTTAATAATACTCAGGGTGGCTCTGAAAGCTGAATTTCACTCTTATTTATTCAATTTTCAGATAAGAATTTCCCAAACAATATTCCGTAGACACGTGCTTTTCTTTTAGTGTAATGTTTCTATTATTTAGAGAGTGGTATTTGTTTATTTGTTTTAAATTTACGTATACAAGTGTTCAGAAATCAACTGTCCACAAACGATTAATAATTCCCAATTATGAATCAATGTAATGATGATAAATTAGTTCTTTACCTCTTACGCAAAGCGATAACCCTTTCGACCTTCCCCTGTGACATAATGCCAATCATTTATCATTTTACGTAATTGTAATGATCGAGTTTAATGTTATGTAATGAGTCTTTCTTCTTGGTATTTCTTATTATTTAATTAGCATTTCAACAAAACTTTAATAATTATTGTAGTAGAAAACAATTTGTAATTATCATTTTGTCATGTTGCTCGTGATTTCTGATTATGAATCGAATCTTCGTTCTCTCTTGATTCGCTTGTGATCAACTAACATAATTGGGTTTAATTTAATGGCCACTCTTCATCAAAAATACAGAACACGTTTAAACATCTGGAAGATTAGAGACGTGTAGTGTCCCAAATCGCCACTAATTGTAAGCGTAATGCGATATTAGGAAAGTCCAATTAGGCTTAGAAATCGTCCAATGTATGTCGATGTCCTACTGTGGAAAGTTATCGTAGCTTCCAAGGATGTAAGCGGCCTCGCTGGATAATAGACCATTAACACATCCCACCGACCATTAGATGTCATTACTATGTAAACATTTAGCCGAAATATATTTAGAATATTACCATAAAAATACTATTTTCTCGTATCCAAAGTACTTTGCTCACTTTGGGCAACAACGAAATATCAACATTTGCGAGGAGTCAATGACCGTCAAGGAACATTATTAATGGTTGTCCGCATATACCTTATCGACAGTTCGTCGTCATACTAGAAGCTGTCAAGCACCTAACGGCGAAAAAGATCTGTCAATACTGTCAGAATTCTTTTTTAAAAAAATTCCGAAGTATTTGGAGATATCTTGAAACGCTATTTGTGTTAGAATTTTAAATTATTTGTAAAAAATAATAAAGTTTTCGAAATATGAGTGTTTTTAATGTTCTCTTGTAAATTGCATAATTTTTTAATTTAACGAGAGTTAAAAAAATAAAAAAAATAAATTAATTTTTATAAATGTAGCTATATTTTCATAATACACCATAATAAATTATTCAGTATCATCATTTATATGAATATAGGCACACATTTTAACGTAAATGGGGGATGGAATGATTATTCTGTAGCCATCCATTACCCTTGGAGGGTAATGGATGGCAATGCTGTAGCCAATGAAGTTCTAACTGAGGCTCCGCTATTGCTGTTACCCTCCTGTCATGATCAGAGCTTTAATAGCTCAACAACACCTTATTCCTATACTGTCCTCTACAGATAACGGGGAAGATGAAAAGCATTCTTGCTTCGCCCCTTTAAGCCAGTCCTTATAAGGAATTTAACGTAAATGCATACATCTCATGAGCTATTAATTATGTATGTATGTCATCTATTTGAGATTTTAGTTCATGTTTACTGTTTGGTATATGAAGCGTGAGCCAGTAAACAACTGTTTATGTATGTATGTAAATAAATGTATCACATATTTATGTGATAATTATCTGCATGGATATAATAAATACACGAAAAAGGAATTTACATTTAAGAGTTATAGCCAGCATAAAACGTTCATAGTACAACAGGTAAAGGAAAAATGAGACTAACAAATACTTAGTATTCATTACACTCCATAAATAAATTATTTAAGCCCCTAATATTATACGTTATCATAGAATTAACATGCGATGATAAAAACTGGGCTCCAAGTTATTTCTGAGCATTTTTAAGATTCTTTTGAAAAAATAATTCTCTACTTGTGGGTCATTAGGGTCCTCTAAATGAGGCATTTTCTCTTTGAAGATAGAACTTACTCAACCAACATTAGTGTAGAGATATCTCCACTGGAGTTTCTTCATTTTCTGCGAAGAGAAGAAAGACTTATTGTCATTCCGGCGACGCAGTGGAAGCAAACAGGAAACTCATAAAAAAAAAGAGAAAAAAAGTAGAGAAGGCTAGTAATGACGTGGAGCCCACAATCCGTGTTAACAGCTGGTAAATACAAGAATGAATCAACGGAAAACCCTTTTCGCATTTCTTGTTGAAAGGTTTTATATCACGTCTACCGATCTAATGATTCTCAAAGAAGGTTGAGAGATCCGACCATTTCAAAAGGGAGAATAGGATGACGGGGAAGTACATAAAAGGAGAAATGAGGCTATCTTGGGTCATTTCCTGCCCGAATGTAATGCTATCGTGTTTATGTGCAAGGTGTGCTAAAGAAAAATCTTTATGGGTTGCAGAGACTAGTTACTGGAACTAGAGCATCGTTTCCACTCCAGTGATTCATGAGGTAATTAAATCAAATTCCATTAATGGCAATATGCAGAGGAACTTTGATCTGCTTCTCATAATGAACGCAAATATGGGAAGTACTTCAATAAATATCGTATTAAAACTTAATTATGTCATCTCTCATATGCTTCGTGCGTTTCACGTAAAAGAGAAAATATGCCGAATCTAATCAAGAATGCTGCAGAGTTAAGGAGACGTGTATGGCACGAAAGTAATGCAGTGCAGCTACATGTATAGGGGCATTGTGTTGGGAATTATGTTGCCATTCAATATAAAGCACATTAAAGTATATTTGCCATCATCAACGCCACGCAAAAAAAAAAAAAAAAAAAAAAAAAAAAACAGTGAGTGATTGAAAATCAATAACGTTTATATACTGTTCGATACTTTATTGCGCTATTATGTATTTTTATACTTTTAAGAGAGCTTAGATAATGATCATCCACTTTGCTTATTGCTATCAAAACAACCAAATATTATTTTTTAGACGAGAACGTTCTAATATAATTTTTAAACCTCTTTCAGTTGTTGCCACTATCCAGCCACGCCGTACTAGAAGATTATCCTTCATTCAAGAACCTCCAACTAGAGTAGATTTTTCCAACACTACAGGAGCAGTTGTCCCATGCTCCGCAACTGGTGACCCCAAACCAACAGTCTATTGGGAGCAGGGAGATGGCATGATGACCTCCGATATTCCGGGTGTTCGTCAACTTCGTGCAGATGGTTCCTTAGTTTTTCTTCCGTTTAGGCCCGATAGGTTTCGTCGCGGTGTGCATGATGGAGTTTATAGATGTATATGTTCCAGTACTGTGGGAAAAGTTAGAAGTCGTGATGTTCGTGTGAAAGCTGGTAAGAGTGGACTGTATATTTGATAGAATTTATTTTCAAGGTTCCATTTATTAATAATAATAATAATAATAATAATAATAATAATAATAATAATAATAATAATAATAATAAATCATTTGTTAGGCATGTTTCAATACGCAAGGTATAAATGCATATAACACAATTTCAGAAAGGATAGAAAAGCAGGCTATATTTTAAAGGAAACTGGATTTTTTTATTTTTTCTATAAGCTTTTTAGTCTTATTATAAGTTAGTTATGTTATAATTAATTAATCATGTCTCATTAACTCAAATGATAAATGCATAAATGCATTCATATTATATCTAAGCGAACACTATGTTCATTTTTATTGTATGAGTACGCATGCGTCATATCTGATTAATTATCTATTAGTTATCTCAGCATATCACGTCTTGTTGCACAACTCCCTTTGTACTGTTATAAGTTGTACAAGTATAAATGTTCATATCTTTGTATTTGTGTAGTTTTTCAGAAAGATGGAAATAACCTATAAGTGAAGTATATTTTTTTACTCAATAAGCCTAAAGTGTTTTGAAAATTTAATGTCGCATTCAGGATCTGTAGTGAAAAGAAAAAAACTGATTCATTTCTCACATTTCAGTCTTAAGTGGACTATATAGACATTTATTAAATATTATTAAATATAAAACTTAATAAGATTATTTAATTATTTAAAAAATAAAAATATTTCGGATATTGTCTTAATAAATAGTAATTTCATAAATACACCATAAAATATTTACTATCATTTGAATCTATATAATTTAGAGTTCGAATTTTTAATGTCAATTAATATTAATATAATAAATATGTTTCTTCTGTATAGTCGTATCTCCTGCGTATAGTTGTACCGAAAGCTGGCCATTGAACAAATTTTTTTAAGGTTGATTTTAAGGTATTTTGAGGTTCTATTCAATCCAAACCTGGGATACAAAAAGTGCGTTTTAAATTTGTTTGGGAATATTTTAGTATGCTTTAGCCACTAATTATACTACTTATTGCCACGGTATATATATATATATGTAAGGGTTATTAAGGATGTAGCAGTAATTTGAAAATGAATAGAAACACTGGTTGAACATGTACCGAGGCCTGTCTAATATCAAGAAATAATATAAGCGATTCGAATTCTCTTCTGCTTACAATTCTCGTTTTCTTCTTATTATTATTCCACATGTTAAAGGTTGTAAAACGAATCCTGCTGAATCGAATGAACAGGGTTGTTTGTCAGTTCTACAATCGAAAATAGGTGAATTTCACCTATTTAATCTGTTCAAGAAGGATTTTGACTATGATAATAAAGCTGAGCTTCTGAAATCTTACTTTATAATACTGATAAAATTCTTTCAAAAAGTTATGCATACATGAGAAAACGAGATTTTAAACAAAAAAATATTTTTTTGTTTAAAATTAACCATCATTTTCTCAGACAAGTTTTTATTTTATTTTTTTGTAAATTTTCTTCAGTTGAAATATCTCGAAAAACATCCCAGAACCTGTGTGGACTCAGAACACAGAATGTCTGGACACAGCTCCTATGGAAAGGAAAAAATCATCATCACCTTGAGACAGAATTGATGGTGTATTACGTCCTGGAAAGTCATTCATCAAACATCTGACATCATCGGTAAAGTAATCTTTTATCTTACCTTCAAATTCCCTGGGATAGAAAAGGGGAAAAAGTCAGCCGATTTGTCAAATAGAGGAAGAGATTTATCAAAACGGTATCGACATATCCTTGAACCAAGCGTTCAGAAAAAAAATGAGAGAGAGAATACTAATCATTTCATAATACTGCCGTTAGGTGTCGCTATGTGTAAGTCGATAACTGCAGATGAAATCTAAATACCTCTATTAGAAACGTTAAAAATGATGAATATGGTAACCGGAAATTGATGACAACTTCCGGTTGACATACGCATCTACTCCAGACAAGCAAATCTTGCCTTGGTCATTCAGCACATGCGACATTATCGGATTCAAATAAATAAAGCATGGAAACAACTTATTTTCTCATCAACGTACTGAATATATATTTGACATATTTTTTTCTTTGAATTTACTTTCGAGAAATGCGAAAAAACGCGATAGTTTTAGAAAATATTTTATTTGCAGCAACTCCTACGCTATCTCGGTTGCTTCCATCCTCAACGATCAATAGCTTATAGTTTTTGTAAGAAAGCTAACACGATGGAGTGTTTAGAAAGAAGAGTGAGATGAAGTTATGTTTCCCATCTTCCAGACACTGCAGAACAACAAAAAAAAACTACTTCGCACGAAGGCAATTAATTGCATCAAAAGAGCCGACTCGATTCCTTTTGCTCATTCAGCCTTACCGACACTACACCTGGTAATTAGTTCGTGTTTCCGTCTGATAATCTTAAAAGAGATTCGAAGCAAAGAACTTCAAGGGAAAAACTGTTGTTCAACACCAGTCGTTTAATCTGCACTATAACAGTGGGCAGCCCTTAATGAGCCATGCATACATTTTTATCTGTCAGTTGGGAGGAAGAAACAGTTAAAGTAATGTTTCGTAGTTTTTTGTGTTATTTGTTTTATATGAAACACTAAAAAAAGGGAAAAAATCAGTGATATTCCTGCTTACTAAGAAACGTATTACAAAAATCTGTGCTTGATGCGTTAAATCATTTGAAAAGATGTTTGTAATGAATCATCACTAAATATCTGTATTAGGGCTTTGTCTATCTTCTTTTGTGACGCAGTTTGCGTAGCATTCGTGTACAATAAAGGGATGGTTGTTTTGTGTTTGTTACTTCAAGTGGAAATGATGCCAGCTTACAAACTATTGAATCAATACAGAAGCAAATATAAACATATCTATAGATATATGTATATTTATATGGACATTGTAATGGAGGTATTATAGATACATCCAAATTTTATAGCCAAATATAAAAGCGTTTTAAAACGTTTCGTAATTTACCAGGAGAATGTGACCTTAGGCATCAAACATATATAGATATAATTTACAGACATCTAGCAGACACGGTACATTGTGTGCACTGTGCTAGCTGAAATACTCTACTCTTCATGCGGAAGCTTTTTTATACGGACAAAAGAAGATGATTTTGGTGTGCAATTTCTCACACAAAGAATAAGTTGGGAACCGGATCTAAACCTAATAGTCCATGAACATTTCTTTATCGTTTTTGTAGAATCAGTGATCATACCTCTAAATTGAAAAGTAGCACGTGTGACTTTTGGAGATGGTCCGTTGTTATGGGATGCTCTGGTTATTGTGCCATTGCGAGAAAACAGGATTTGCAAGGCTATACCACGAAAGGCATTCCTCATTCACACTTTCTTCCACCTAACTTGATTCAGAATGGAGATAATGCATTCATATTGGAAAAATTAGTTGAGTAACATCCATCACATGCATGAAGACTTTTGTCGGATATAAAAAATGAATAGCTCCAAAAGAAGTGCAGGTTGGCTGGTTTTTCTTAGAGAGGGGGGAAACGGATTCCCACCTTAAAACAGGAATGAATGACGAACTGCAATTTCGGATTCAAACTTTCCACATTCGAATTTCAAGAGTTACTGTCTTTGTGGTATTTTTAATTCAAATAACAGAGGTACTTCTAGTGGCCTTCTAGGCTAGAACACAGGCCTATACGGAACCTACACTGTATTCCATGTGCTTATACTCAAATGTTGCCTACAATTTTGGAAGTGTAGTGTATTTTGAGGTATTCTTCTTGTATAGGAAATTATAAGGACAGTGTTTCAGTTTTTTTTTTATTTGTTTTGTTTTGTTTGTTTAAAGAGCAAATTGCTCTTGTCATCACCTAATATTCAACGTATGGATAATTATCGTAATTGGGTTCTGGTTTAGGAGGAATATGCAGGAGTGTTTATTGCAAAAATTCGATTAATCTGAGATGCTTTTATTGGTTCCATGGTTTCAATAATATTCGAGTAATATGTGAAATCGAAATACACCTTAATTAAATTGAGAAAACGTCATCTAGAAAGTGCTTCTTTTTATTACGTATTAGCTCCATTATGATAAAAACGGTAACCACATCTCTTATGGAGTTAAATCTTTTTTTGGAAATTCTGTAGTAAAACTAAAGGTACCACAGAAAAAAAATTTCAACATCATGTCAAAAACAATTCGTGTTGACGATGTTCAATGCATATCTGGCTGCAAAAGATAAACATTGAGTGTCCAAATGCTGCCCATACTAACACGTAAACTCGGTATGGAAGTTCAGATAGTCATCCAGTGATACCTTGGCCATTTATCAGATCAATTATTATAATAACCTCTTATCCATCCCGTCACAGTCGACAAGACAGTTGCTTTCTGCGTATAACTGGAAAGGTCCTCATACTGAATGCAGGAGAGGGGGGTTAAAGTGACGTACGACTTGAAATTTACTTAAAATAGTAGTACATATCATTCGTATTTGAGAAAGAGGAAGGCCATATGGTCTTAATAATTTCTATATAGCAAGCAACTTCAAAAGTGAAAACCAATTTTCTTCAGTTGGAAGAAATATTTAAGATTGCTCAAAATATGATACATAACAGAGTACATGTCATAAAAATCTCCTAAATCTAAGTATGATTTGATATTCAGGAAGGTAATTCATCAAGATCTTGAATCCGCTGGATTATATTAGTATAATTGATTCTAAAGATCGATCTGTGTATTCGTTGGAGTGTAAAAAAAGTCTTCCTGCAAAATCTACCATCTTCTGAGAAGGTATGGATTGTAAAATCTATTTCAACACTGGTTGTCATGGTAACTAATTGTTGACCAGACGTCTGCATTTTAGATTATCGTTTTTGCCTATTTGATGTTCAACTGATTTAATACGCCAAATCGAATGACAAGAGGTTACTACCTTTAAAAAGTAACTGCTTCCCCCCCCCCCCCCACACACACACTCAAAACCTTCTAACATTCCAAATAAAAGGATATACTAAAGGAGATATGCAATTTTGACTACGGAGTGCAAATTACCTTTTAGATAGATAGCTGTAATAAGTAGAAGAATTAAAGAAGGAACAGACAAGAGAAAGAGAATAGATAATATAAATAAATAAAGTACAAAATATAATGAAAAATAAACAGATATACAATTGAGGAATGGAAAAAAAAAACATTAAATGTTTCCGTTTTCAAATAACCTAAAACATCATTATGTTTAAAGAAGACAATAAAATCCCTCACCCGACATTTTATGTTAAATGTCTTCTATTTCGCTCACAGACTGGAATGTTTTGTTATTCCGCCTCTTCCAGTATCCTTTAATAAATCTTCGCAAGCTCATTTGTCGTTCGTTTCTTTAGCGACCATTTCAGACAGACAACTAATATAAATATTTAACGATATTCAGGAACACGTGCAATCGCCACTTAAACATTGTTGTCGGGTTTCTAATTTGAGAGCGCGCCAGATGTCTAGTTTCTCATTTTGTTACATTTCATCATTGTTGCGTTGACTGGGCACGTAACTGTGACAGTTTTTTTTTGTTCTTTTTTTCTAAATGGCTATTGTTGCAATTGTTACTTAGAAAGAGAGAGAGAGACTATTCAGACAGGTCATTTCTCCTCTTGAACTGTCACGCGCTTTAATTATATGTTTACTTCCGTTGCTATTGGAGATTTAAAGGTAAGTGTCCGCTTAGAAATAAAAGGAATAAGTGTTTTTGAGAATAATGACAAACCTATGGATGACAGGTGTTAGTAACATTTTTTCCATTAACAAAACGAGTATAGAAATAATACTTCTAATACTTTTTTGTGTCTTTG
This sequence comes from Typopeltis vanoorti, assembly GCF_054136105.1. Lineage (NCBI taxonomy): Eukaryota > Metazoa > Arthropoda > Arachnida > Uropygi > Thelyphonidae > Typopeltis > Typopeltis vanoorti. Next base: position 152,573,468 of record NC_143553.1, on the reverse strand, counting down.
AAATACTTTTATTTTCATTGATTTAACTAAAGAAATATCCAAAGGTTATTTAGAATCTATAAATTTTATTGAAACACCATATTGATTTAATGATATAATCACGTAATCATAAGAAAGATATTTATTTAACCAAATATTTCGGTCTGGAAATAGCAGACCATCTTCAGTGGTATTACAAGAACAGTTTAAAAAATACAAGCTAGAATACTAACAATAGATCGTTAAAATGTGGAGGATTATAAGAAGACGTTGAGTACTTTTTTCAGAAAAGCCATTGAGTTTCATGGCTTTTCTGAAAAAAGTACTCAACGTGTTCTCATTTCTTATAATCCTCCACAAAACAACAAAGTTTCAATACGTCGAGTGGCTATTCCTTATATCTCCGGTATTTCAGAACCTATCGAAAGAATTTTAAAGAAATACGATTTAACAATCACGTATTCACCTATTAACAAATTGTCTTCTCATTTTCCTTCTCCTAAAGACAAACGCTCAAATTTATCTCTTCCTGGAGTTTATCAAATTCCGTGCAACTGTGATCTCTCTTATTTTGGACAGACTGGACGTTCTCTTGAAAAAAGAATCCAAAAACATCAATCATCCATTCTTCACAACAAACCTGAAAAGCCTGGATTGGCTCAACACGGTATTGAAACTGACCACAGCATCTTTTGGTCCAGGACTCGCCTCTTACATAGATCCCGTTATAGGTTCGAACGTTTGTTCAAGGAAAGCGTGGAGGCCTTGCTCCATCGCCCCAACCTGAATCGTAATGACTGTATATCTATATCAAAAATCTGGGAAAGTCTAATCAAGATTACTCATTATTTTATTTTATTTATTTTTTTAATAGCAAATTCAATCCTGTTTCTACTTCAAAATATTCCGTTTCATACTTAGTGATATAACATCACGCGGCGTGTTCTAATTTTAACGATCTATTGTTAGTATTCTAGCTTGTATTTTTTAAACTGTTCTTGTAATACCACTAACGATGGTCTGCTATTTCCAGATCGAAATATTTGGTTAAATAAATATCTTTCTTGTGATTACCTGATTATATCATTCAGTCTTATGTCACAAGTATCCTTGATACAACCATATTGATTTAATAATATAATTTAATAAATAGAGCGATACGTGCCATTTTGTAAGGAATTTGTGTTGTATCAAATACACTATAAAATCAAATAAATAAAATAAAATAAATAAAATAAAACAGAAAGAAAGCTTTTGATCAGGTTAATATTAGCGATACCTTCATGGGTTACGACTACCAAACATTGTTTTACTTTCAAGTATATTAAAGCATTGTACAGCCGCTGAAGTAACAAATGATTGTCTGATTCCTCCCACAAGTCGTTTGCAGTTCGAAATAGGAGTCGTCGACATGCACTGCATGTTAGATGAGGTTGGTACTTCAAATAGGCGGCCTCCCCGCCAGTAAACAAACTCTTAGAACCGCGCCCTTCTCTTCCCCTTAGACCTTCAGGACAACCATACAACATTCCTTATCTAAATTCCTTCTATTTCTGCTTCGCCAGTTCTTTGAACGATCTAAGCATTATCAGAAGGGTAGAGGCAGACGTAATTTATTCATTTCCGTAGCAAACTCTCTCTCTCTTATCCTTTTGTGCTGCGAAATCTCCAAGTGTTCTACAATCCCTTTGAAGAACACAATCCACTTATAGGTTTTGCAGTACCATCTGCTTCGGCTCGCCCAGATTTACAAACGCTACGGCCTGCGGGGAAGGACGCACACACACACATGCATTACGCTTTGCGGAGGGTGTTTGTATTATTAGACTGCAATTTCTGCGCCAATCTCTTGAGATAGAGAAGATACACCAACGGATGTTGGAGACCAAACAAAATCTTTAAATCACATTTCTTTTACTCGCAAAGAAATGCCAGTAATATCCCTTCTTTCTATCCCCCTTCTCTTGTAAACAAGTGTTCAAGACATCTAGATTATTGCGTGTTTTTTTTCTTTTTTGGTTATGAATATTTTTCTCATCTAGATCGAGTGCATTCCTTTTTCAAAATTTAAGTGTTGTTTTAGTATTTGAGGGTAGTTATCTCTCCCTTTCCCCCCACTATTTTATACCTTTTCCCTACCCATCTTTGTTTATCGCCTTTCTCTGTGCTCCGATTGTTTTCCCCTGTAAAGGTTTATTTCCTGCACAACCTCATTTGCTCACGAAATAAGAAAGAAAAGACAATTATGAAGAGCAACACCTTTTCTAGCGACCGGAATACAATCTCGCTTTTCGTGTAAAGGAACCCCACCATATGGTCGAATTTCCCGAGAGCATGGATTTACCGACGCTATCTCATGCATAACGAAAGAACGATGGGAAGAAACGGGAAAGTTAAATTAAATGTCAGATAGTGTAACAAAGTACACACTCTTAATAGGTTTAGCAGATCGTTTAAAATAACGATCACTTCCCGTAAAAAAAGGCACTAACACGCTCCGTGGAGATAGTTCGAAATTACAGAGATGATCCCATTCATTTAAATCAAGTGATTATTTAAAATTAGTTACATTTCAAATGATATGGCCCTTATAGTGATAAGGACTGGCTTAAAGGGGCGAAGCAAGAATGCTTTTCATATTCCCGGTTATCTGTAGAGGACAGTGTAGGGATAAGGTGTTATTGAGCTATTAAAGCTCTGATCATGGCAAGAGGGTAACAGCAATAGCCGAGTCTCAGTTAGAACTTCATTGGATACAGCATTGCCATCCGTTACCTCCAAGGGTATTAATCACCGCATCTCATGGTTCACTCCTGTGCTGCAATGCAATAAGCTTTAGTCCTTATAAGGACTGGCTTAAAGGGGCGAAGTAAGAATGCTTTTTATATTCCCCGTTATCTGTAGAGGACAGTGTAGGGATAAGGTGTTATTGAGCTATTAAAGCTCTGATCATGGCAGTAGGGTAACAGCAATAGCCGAGCCTCAGTTAGAACTTCATTAGCTACAGCATTGCCAACCACTACCCTCCAAGGGTATTGGATTGAATGAATCAATCACCGACTATGTAAGTAAAGGTGAAATCTCAAAAAATCGGACGATCTCTAGGCCACTCCATAGTGGGTGAAAGACCGTCCTTATCTCAGCGTTGGTTCCACTCAGTGACGGGCTCCCCTACCACCGAGCAGAATTCCGAAGAAAATAATTCACCGACAAAGCCCTTCAGCGGACGGTGCCGGAGAACACCCTCCCCGGAAACTCAAATTGCTCCCTTAAGGCAAAAATCTTAAGAGAGCGAACTCAAAACTCTCGAATCTCAGCGCCCAAGGGGGTAACAGCAACAGCCAAACCTCAGTTAAACTTCATTGGTACAGCATTGCCATCCATTACCCTCCAAGGGTATTGCCATATTTAAAGGTAAAGCCGTCTCTAAAAATTCGGACGATCCCTAGGCCACTCAATCGTGGGCGAGAGACCGTCCATCTCAGCGGTGGCTCCACTCAGTGATTGTCTTCCACCCACACGCCACCACTGAGCATAACCGCTAAAAAAACAATGTTTTCGATGTGGTGCCTTCACTCACCTTGGGGCAGACTGTCCTAGAGCGAAATGTAAAAACTACCTCAAAGCAGGCCACAACCAAGAAAACTGTGAGTCAGCTTGCCTGAAATGTGGGGTCATTGACTACAAAGTGGACATATGCCCATCCAGAACCCTTGCTGGGAGGATGGGTGGTGCAAAACACGCCAGCAACTCCACCAAGCAATGGAAATGACACAGCACAGGAAACTTCTCCTCCTTTCGAGGCTGCTCCTGATATAACAGAAATCCATACCTCCACGTCTGAGAAAAACCGTAAGGGGAAAAAACTTCCCCAAGCAGTAAAATCCAACAAGAAGAAACAATCGTTATTGAAACCATCAATACTAATATAGATACTAATACTAATACAAATATAGATAGGGAAGAAGGAAAGATGGAGGTGAACACCAACACCTCCAAACGGCCATTAAGCGCACAGGAAGAAGAGTTGGTAACGCCCTAAACAGCAAAAGTATCTGAGACCGCCCACCCAGAAGTCCCTCACGCGAAAGCAGGGGAGACTCTCAGCCATATCATCAGAGGTATCCCAGGGATGGCGGAAAAATTCAAAGAAGCGATGAAAAAATAGGAGAACCTGAACTCCTCCTCACAGGGGAACATGGATCTGACATCGTCAGCGCAAAATGGGGTGACATCTTCGTTGATGACATCAGCAAAGTCACCCCTGAGCAGGTAGAGGTAGCCCAGGATTTAGACGAGGAGGCAGCTTCGGCGTTCTTCATAGCTCTCTGCAAACTAGACATGGCCAAGGGAAGTGAGGTGGCCAAAAGAATAATAACTGCCCACAACAAGAGAAAGACATAGAGTAACCACCTTGTGGGGTTTCTGTACACAGCTTCACCGGTTTCAGCTATCACAGGTAGGGGAGGACCCGGGAACCCGAGCGGCGAAGGCTTACAGCGAGGCGGTGCAGTTCCTTGTGAGCTGCATCACTCGGGCCAGATCCTTCCTCCACCTCTAAGTTTACCTTTCAATTTTTGCTTTTCTCTGTACTGTTTTTGTTTTTTTTTACATGTTTCCTTTTTAGGATTTTTCCTTTTTGTAAAGTGAAAAATCAACGACCGTTTTAGAAACGCCCCTGGGGGGGCAAACAGCTAAAACAGGTCAACTGAGGACTCTTTCACCTGCTCTACCACTATGCATTCTATCTTTATTTCCTCTCATACTATCTGCTGACTCTCAGTCTATCTTACTCCACAGGCCGATGATGAAGATTTGTTGAACTCACAAATCATTATTATCATTAGGGTAAGAATCGACCGTGAGATGCGGTGATTGATTAATACCCTTGGAGGGTAATGGATGGCAATGCTGTACCAATGAAGTTTAACTGAGGTTCGGCTGTTGCTGTTACCCCCTTGGGCGATGAGATTCGAGAGTTTTTGAGTTCGCTCTCTTAAGGTTTTTGCCTTAAGGGAGCAATTGGAGTCTCCGGGAAAAGCGTTCTCCGGCACGGCCCGCTGAGGGGCTTTGTCGGTGAATTATTTTCTTCGGAATTTGAGCGGTTCTGCTCGGTGGTGGGGGAGCCCCTCACTGAGTGGAACCAACGCTGAGATATGGACGGTCTTTCGCACACTATGGAGTGGTCTAGAGATCGTCCGATTTTTTGAGAGTTCACCTTTACTTAAACAGTCGGTGATTAATACCCTGGGAGGGTAATGAATGGTAATGCTGTAGTCAATGAAGTTTTAATTGAGGCTTGGCTATTACTGCTACCCTCCTGCCATGATCAATCAGAGCTTTAATAGCCCAATAACACCTTATCCCTACGCTGTCCACAGATAACTGGGAAGATGAAAAGCATTCTTGCTTAGCCACTTTAAGCCAGTCCTTATAAAAACTATCACTGAACGAGGAATCCACCGTGAGATGCGGTGATTAATACCTTTGGAGGGTAATGGATGGCAATGCTGTAGCCAATGAAGTTCCCACTGAGGCTCGGCTATTGCTGTTACCCTCCTGCCATGATGAGAGCTTTAATAGCTCAATAACACCTTATCCCTACGCTGTCCACAGATAACTGGGAAGATGAAAAGCATTCTTGCTTAGCCACTTTAAGCCAGTCCTTATAAAAACTATCACTGAACGAGGAATCCACCGTGAGATGCGGTGATTAATACCTTTGGAGGGTAATGGATGGCAATGCTGTAGCCAATGAAGTTCCCACTGAGGCTCGGCTATTGCTGTTACCCTCCTGCCATGATGAGAGCTTTAATAGCTCAATAACACCTTATCCCTGCACTGTCCACAGATAACGGGGAAGATGAAAAAGCATTCTTGCTTCACCTCTTTAACCACTTACCGGCCATTATGGATCAAATACGGATACTCATACGCTTCGTATCCATCACATATTTCAATGTAATATCAAATAGTATTAAAATTTTAACGTGTACTTCGCATCCATGATAACGTTGACGTCTTTGCCGGTGGCGTGGTTAAGCCAGTTGTTAGATCTGAAATGGGCAACCTCACTTACAATGAAGTTACTCATCCCGAATCTAACAGAATATGCCCCACTAAAAGAGCATACTTGTCTTTTCAGCGATTTAGTACATATCATAAAAGAATTAGTATCATGACCAATAAGATGAAAGAAATATTTAGTATAAGTTTTGATAGATCTAAAATAGAATTATAAATGTAAAATAATCAAAGAATATGTGTAAAGATAAGTACTAATGATTTATAACTACACATGCAAGAATGTCAGTATACTGCCTAAGAAAGGGCAAAGGTCGCTCAAATGCCACCGTAGTATTGTAAGCGCCCGTGGGTGCTAGTTCGTGGAAAAAATCTAGAGGCACGCTTTCCCGAAAATGGAAAGCCCCCTATGGCGGTGCGAAGAGGTCATCCAGTCGGGGACGAATCGAAAAGCCGAATATGCAAAATCTAACTCGAAAAGAGGGCGCTGGAAAGGGGGAATATATGCAGCAACACAGATCTGGATACCTCCCCCCCACACACACTTGTTTGTTCCGGTTTTTCTCTCCGTGTGCTCCTCAGTGGTCAACGATGTCCATCTCCTACGTTCCCGGAGTGGACTACCGTAAGTCCCGGCATCATAACAGAGTACGGCAGATAAAGAAGCGGGCCATCGGCAAAGAAAAATGCACCGATGTAATTCTTGAAGAAGCGAGCGCCAGACTTGAAGAATACACGTGATTTTCCACCTGGCAGCAGACCTTGAACAACAAAGTTTCCACTACGAAGGAAGAACGGAAGGAACCCCGAAAACCTGTGCAGTGTAAATAAGTACTTTACATATTCTTTGTCCCTAAACGTTAGGATAATTGTGAACGGAAGAAATTTTGTGTTTCAGAATGAAAAATGAACTTTGAAGATTAAGGAGATTATTGGACATTTTAAATCTCATTAGACTGACTATCCGAAAATCGTAAACTTGTTAAGAATGGATTAAACCAATGTTTTAATCATTACGAAAAGGAAACAAGATGTGGTTTGTGCTTAACGAGCACCTGATCAACTGTATATAGTCTTTTAACCATTTGAAGGAAACATTCTATGTGATGAGAAATTTGTATATTTAAGGTATGAGAGAGTGAGTGAAACCTTAGATGATTTTAACTTAGTATGGCTTACATAATATCTGTGTCTTGTATTACTTATTAATTCATTATATATGTTTTATAGTATCATATGTGTGTGATCTGACCATGTAGACTGACTCTTACCACTCACAAAAATTACGAAAATTATCTGTTTATCTATATATGCCACTAATGTGGTTACAACTGTATCAGCTGTAACCACATTAGTGGCATCTAATGTTTGTGACCCTCCCTAGGTTAAGATATACTCTGTACCTAAGCTCAGGCTGGCGCAGTATATAAATTCGTCTGAGAGAAAGGGAGATGCCTCACACAAGTTAGAGAGTAGATAATCTAAGGGCCACGAACGAACAGAACTCGTAGAATAAGAGCAAATAACAGGAAATAAACAGCGAACGAAAGAACAAAACACAGTCCTTTTGAGATTTATCACTAGATCGATATTTATTGCTGAGAGGTATATATTCTAGTGCTACCTATGATAATAATATAATTTAATTATGCATATTAGTATAAAAATATAAATGTATATAAAAATAATTTAATTATGTAAATTAGTATAAAAATATAAAGGTATATAAAAATAGTTCGGTCGCCTTTTTTGTAACTTAAATATTTATTATATATCCAATTTTTTTTCGTTGTGGAGTAAAATGTAACATTTACTTTTTGTTTTATTATGGAATGGAAGAACATAGAAAGCAATATAAAACTGATTCTACATTACCATTCTTTTTTATTCAGTGAAACGTAACATTTTATTATCTATTAATAATAAAAGCTGTGTTCACATTTTTTCTTTAATAATCATTGAAAAAAAAAGTGATTGTTCATCTTGCTGTAGCTAGACGGATGTTATTAGAATACGATCATCTTTATAAAGCTACAGAAATTTAGGATGTCGCTGATTATGTTAATTACAACTCGGTGTAAACTTTGTTTCCAAAGCCTGAAACATTCGGACAGCTTAAATAGCTTCAAGCTATCCGTAATGCGTATGCGGCTTTTGCAATCAAACATCCTCATTCAGTCATTCCATACTCCAGATTGTGACCGAAAATGCGAACTAATAAGCCGACCAATTGGAACACGCATTCATCAATTCTATCTTGCAATAATCCTCTTCTAATTCCATGCACCAGAAAAGACTAATCCCGCATGACAATCTGGAGACCGTACTCAGTCCCGCTCTACCTTCGAATTATTCATAGTCGCCCTTAGCAAATCTCTCTCTGCTTGATTCATAAAAGGCGCAATTGAAACCGAGATCTTTGCAGAGATGGTCATGTTTAATAAATGCCACTCATCTGCCGTCGGAATGTATCAAAGATGAGAGAGGTCGTTGCTAAGGGAAACTATATTCATCTTCTCTGCAGAGATGATACAGTAAATACTCTACGTAATATGTGCGTGTGTGCGTGCGCGCAAAGCTTGAAAAAATGAATGAATGCATCAAAAAAAAAAAAAAAAAAACAGTGAGAGAAAAGTAGAACGAAGAGAAATTAGGAATAAAAGAGACGAGAAATGCTAAAGGAATTTAAGAATCAAACCTAAATAAAGAGAAGAACGATGAAATTATAGTGTGTGGTTATTGCAGACCTACCGAAGCTACGAGAGCCTCTAGCTCAGTCGGTATAGATGAAGCTTTTTGATGGGAAAGACCTGGGTTCGATTCCCGTCAGTGGCATTAGGGACCTTTATCTGGTCTCTCTTTCGACGAAAGGTGAGTTAGCTGGTCATACGAAAGTAGAGGGCTTTTTGTTCCCGGAAACTCGGGTTTTTCGTCCCTCAGAACAGGTAAACCAGCCTTTGAACACACACGCGGATCTACAGTCAAAAGTACATACTTAAAAATCCATTGCTCAACCGGTCCTAAGGGATGGATGAGGAAAAGTGAGGGAGTCCTACACGACAACACCGACCAAATCTACGAAACATGTATTTGTCTGTCAATCATGTTCTCTGGGTCTTCGGGATGGGGGAGGGTTGCAGATGAAAACTTCTGCTGCCTCATAAGACTGGTAATAACTTATCTGAAGGTGAGAAGCCCATATAAAAGTTCATTGCATTTTAAACGGGATTCGAACCCATATCTTTAATTCCAAAGATAACGTTGTTATCAACTGACTTAAGGAAGTGCCGCTGAAGTTAATGGCGTAATTGTTGGGATCTCGACAACTAGGTTTTCCTATTGCTTCTTTTATTGGATCCCACAAGAATTTTCCTTCCCCTGGGGTTCGTCCATACAACTGAACCGAGTATTTTAGAGTATGAAAATTTTATGGCAATTCACCTCACAATTACTTTTATAAAGTACAGAAAATAAACAAACGATTGGCTAAATAAAGTAAAGAAAAAAGAATTACAGAGAGAGAGAGAGAGAACGTAATAAATTAAAGGATATAAAATGGGAGAATGGCAGTAAAATATGAATTTATATAAAGGAGTGATTTGAAAGAAAGATTAAATTATTTTTTCGCCTTCTCTGCGTTTGTCGTGTTTAGACCAATCAAGGAAGGCGCTGGACTTTCCGCAATTGCATTAACTCTTTCTGTCCCGAAGGCAATTTTGCTAAATCTACCAACTACGGCCTCATCACAAATGTTCTCCTCATTACCGCTGACACCTAATGAGGCCCCCTTTGAATCTTTGTTGACCTCTGACTCTAGAAATCATCTCTCTGTTTCTCTGTCATTTGACTGATTAATTAGCGAACAAAGGTTTACCTCCCAGATTTTATCCTGCGCGATGCACGTAGTTTCAATAGGTTCGGTAGCGCTCACCAACAAATCTCATCAGCAAATAACCGAATGATGTGTGTGTGTGTGTGTGTGCGTGTGCGCGCGCGCTTTCACACATACAAGCAAATTAGATGTCTACCTGTCTGGCCGGTTCCATCTTTCTGCACACAATACACCGACTGTGGGCGAGTAGATTGGGGCTGTCTTATATCATTCCTAACATCTAACAATTACTCATTATTTACATAATTGAATTTTCTCCTGACTTTGTTTCTCTTTACTGTACTGCTGCTAAGCATCAAATGATTAAATGCGTCCAATGATTGCATAGACGACTATAAAATTCGACACAATTGATACGCCTTTGGTACAATGGTTGCACAAACACAGTGCTTTAGAATGTGATAGAGAACAGCAAGAAAGCTTTGTCTATAGCTGAGTAGGTTGGATGTGTGACAAAGAGGAATCCCATGGATGAATCAACAAATATGCAACTTGGATATGAAATTATATATATAAAAAAAGAAATAGAGATGTCTAAAAGAAAATATCATAGTGAGAGAGAAATCGTTATTTATCTAGAAAAACAAATTAAGCAATGAATAATGTGAACCTTGACTTCGTACAAATTTTGAAATTTCTTCAAACCACGAATTCGGAGTAATATGAAGCCTACATACTAAATTATTCTGTATATGAAATAGTGGAAGTTTCAAAACTGAAATACTTCAAAATGCATGAGGAGGCAATGTAAATTATTGATTGGCTTAGATGTATACGTGTTGTTAATCTTATAACAAAATCTTGAAACACAAATACAGCAACAATATATTTCTCCTAACTATTGTTGCAGCAGTTATCTATTCCTGTTCAATAACATTGTTGGCTGCGTGCTAGTTATTGAAATTTATCTATTGTTGACTAAAATATTCCAATGTAGCAATAATTAAAAAGAAAAAAACAATACTTAAATAACAATAAATGCGATGTGATAATTACAGATACAGCAATACAAAGCATAACTGCCATCATTATCACCACCCCACCTGTTTCTGGCCAACCATGCCAAACAGCTGTCCAGAAACATGCCGATTGTGAACCTAGGTTCACCTGGATATCTGTGTTTCATTGAACACAGGTTGGCTGCTAATTGATACCTAGGCATAGTTTCAGACCAGATATTGCTCTACGTGGTGAAGATGTTTCCTCCGATAGATCTGGACAAGCTTGAATTGTGCAAGCATGGTTCAAAGAATATATCCAAGCATTCCGTGTGTTTCCATGGCCGCCTAATTCTCCTGATTTGAATCCCATCGATTATTTGGGATCACGTGGAACGCATAATCCTTTCCGCGTCTACATTCCCCTCCATGTGGAGCACCTGTTCGTGGCGGAGGGGACCTCCCTGCCGCCGTGTTTGCCGTGCGGTGCGACCCATGAACATCCGGAAAGGGGGTTCCTGGTAGTCTTGCATTGCTTTGGTCCCTGCTTCGGAAAGGCGGGTCGTCCTGGATGGCCCAGTCAGGATCAGTCGGCTAGTGGGCTTGCCTGCAAGGGTCAACGGTGTTGCAGTAAGTCTCTCACCCCATGGTCCGGGGTCGGGATCCTAGGCCTGCTGCAGTGCCGGTATAGCGTCCAGGGTAGCCCTAGCGTTCCACTCCTGAGTGCAGTCTTTGCTTGCCGGGTAGTGGGCGTCCATGTGTGGCTCCATGGTGGGTGGGGAGCTCTGGCGCCGAATTAAAAATTCCTTAAATATGAATTCTTCATCCTCAAATGTTTCAGGGACCCTAACAAAGTTCCAACCAAGTACTGATAATATAGACACAGCATATGGAAACAGAAGTAAGAAACAAAAGATATCGGATACTAACAAAAATGTACCAACCTTTTTAATCATTTATGCAACAGGTGAAAAACCAATTGGGGAAAATGTCACCCTTCTTTATCCAAAAAGGTTTAGAAGGACTGGTAGGACCTCCCAAAACTGTCAAGAAATTGCGTTCTGGTAATATCCTCGTGGAAAAAAATGTGCAAACAACATTTCGAGAAACTACTGAGAGCAACGACAATGGGTGGAATACAAATTGCAGTAACACCTCACGGAACACTGAATTCCAGTAGAGGAGTGATATCAGAATGGGATCTCCTTGAGGTTCCTGATGAGGAGATATGTTCAGATCTTAAAGATTAAGGAGTGACGAGTGTGAGGCGCAACCAGATACGCAGGGATGGTCGCCTGGTCTCAACCAAGAACATCATCCATACTTTTGATATATCTAGGCCTCCGACATCTGTAAACGCAAGGTATCTCAGCTGTCCTGTTAGAATGTACATCCCTAACCCGTTGAGATGCTTTAAATGTCAAAGATATGGACATGCCCAAAGTGCCTGTCATGGTTCTACTACCTGTGTTCGATGTGGTAGTAAAGAAAATGAAAATAAATCTTGCTGTCAAAAAAAAGCTAAATGTGTCAACTGTCAGGGAGATCATCCAGCATACTCTCGTGCATGTCAAAAATGTAAATATGAAAAATAGATGCAAAAAAGTATAAAAACGAGATATAAAAAAGAAAGCTAGCCACCATTACACCTGTTCTACTGTCCTCTTATGCTAAAAACGTAACAATTAAAAAAGCGCCAACAGCAACTCAAACATGGATGTCTATTCCATCATTTGATAATTTCCCCATATCTGAACTTTACGATCGCAAGTGCTTCTCTGGTGAGCGCATTAATCACAAGACCTATGGCCTTACTCCAGAGACAACTTCAAAAATGGTCCCATTTAATGAAAACTCATCTGTCAAACAAATTATGGTGGAGACTTCACTCAAAGATAAACCACCAGACACTCGCACAGAAAAAATGGATACCCACTCAAAGCAAACTAAGCAAACCAACTGACCCTAACACATGTAATGTTTGGAATACTTTACCAGAGGAAGAGATGGAAACTGGCCGTCCATGCTTCCCTAAAACAGTGGATAAATATAAATCTGACAAAGGTAAGCCCTCAACCTCTCGAAAACCAGACAAGTCAATAAAATCAAAACAATAGAAAACTTTTTATAATGTAACTGTCGTGGGATCCGCCAGAATATTGACGATATCAAGATGTTGTTGCAGAAACATAAACCTTTCTGTTTCTGTCCACAAAAAACTTAAGAACCAATGAGGACCGTACCTTTAGGAATTTCACTGTTGTACGTAAGGATAGAACTGGAGATGGTCCTGCTCATGGAGGAGTAGCTATCCTAGTGGGCAGTCATACTCCTTTCCATCAGGTCCAACTTAATACTCCTCTAGAAGCGGGGTAGCGATTCGCTTCTCTGTGGGATTCCTTATTACAGTATGTTCAATTTATTTACCACCAAATGCTGAGTTAAATGAAGTTGATCTTGATAACCTTATCTCGCAACTGTCTGAACCCATACTTTTGATGGGTGACTTTAACGGTCACAATACTCTATGGAGTAGTGCCAACACTAATAGACGAGGTCGAATCATTGAAAAAAATTCTTTATAATAATAACTTTCCCTTCTAAATAATAAACGTAATACTTTCTTCCATATGCCTACCCGCTCATATTCTGCAATTGATCTTACAATCTATTCCCCTTCCATTCTTCCACTGCTCATGTGGGACGTTGAAGAAAACATATATGGAAGTGATCACTTTCCTGTTCTTTGCACAATGTCTTCACAGGAACTGCTCATGGAGAAGTAGCTATCCTAGTGGGCAGTCATACTCCTTTCCATCATAGATCCATGTTCACCCACACGGATACCTATATGGAAAATAGACTAGGCTGACTGGAACACTTTCTCTCATCTTGTAAAATTTAATGCTGATGCCATCAGTCAAACGCCTATCAATGAAGCTGTAAAATATATAACAGAATGCATTGTCCAGGCAGCAACAACCTGCTTCCCAAAAACGTCATCTCGATTTCCACTATATTCAAATCCTTGGTGGAACCCAGAATATCAGGCAGCCAAAAAGGATCAACACAGAGCATGGAGTATATTTCGTAGATACCCCACCACATTAAATTTAATAACTTTCAAGCATGCTCGAGCCAAAGCATGTTTTGTAAGACATTAGTCAAAAACAATCATGTATCCAATTTACTACATCAATTAATCAAATGACCAGTCCAAACATTGTATGGGATAAATCCGGAAAACGAAAGGCAGATATAGTACACATTGTTTGTCCACTTCAGATTATAATGGTTCTTGCTGATCCCAAAGCTATTGCAGATACGTTGGGAGAAAGTTTGCTAAAATCTCAGCAACAGCTTCATATTCTCCGAAATTTTTAATACTGAAAGAGCAGCAAGAGAAACAAAGGCTTAATTTTTCTAACAACATTCTTCAGTCATATAATCAGCCATTTGTCAAGGAGGAACTGAAACGAGCTCTCCTACAATCTCACCCTAGTGCAGTAGGATCTGATGACATCCATTATGAAATGATGAAACATCTACCATCATCTTCTATGGATCTTCTTCTCTTATTATGCAATAGAATACTTGCAGAGGAAGACTTTCTAAATTCTTGGCATAAGTCAATTGTCATTGCTATTCCAAAACCAGGAAAAGATCCAAGACAAGCAAATAATTATCGACCCATTGCTCTGACCAGCTGTCTTTGTAAGATACTAGAGAAAATGGTTAATGCTAGACTTCTCTGGTATTTAGAAAGCAACAGTTTTCTTTCCAATACTCAATGTGGTTTTCGTAGACATCGATCAACTTTAGACCATTTAGATCGGTTAGAACTTGTATAAGAGATGCATTTCTGAAGCGAGAACATCTTGTCTCTGTTTTTTTTTTTTGACGTGGAAAAAGCTTATGACACAACCTGGAGATATGGCATATTAAAAGAAGACCTCTATAACCTAGTTCTCGAAGGACACCTTCCTATATTTATTAAAAACTTTCTGTCCAGACGAACTTTCCAAGTCAGAGTGGGAAGTACGCTATCTCGACCATATCTTCAAGAACAAGGTGTTCCCCAAAGCTCTGTCTTAAGTGTAACCCTTTTTGCTATTATAATCAACTCAATCATTCAACAGCTTCCTCCCACTGTAGACAATGCTCTATATGTTGATGACTTCACAATTTACTGTCACTCACGTAACATGAGGGTAATTGAAAGATAACTTCAGCAAGCAATTGATCACGTCTCTCTGTGGGCTCTTAATAATGGGTTTAGGTTTTCAACAGAAAAAAGTGTCTGTTACACTTCTGTCGAAAACGTACTCATCACCCAGATCCTGAACTAAGAATGGGACCTACTATTATTCCAGTAACTATAGAAACCAAGTTCTTGGGACTCATTTTGACAGAAAAACTCACATTTCTAGCACACATTCGTCAACTAAGAGAAAAGTGCAAAAGAACTTTGAACCTCCTTCACACTCTATCCTCTACTGGGTGGAGTGCTGATCGAGCTTCATTGCTCCATCTTTATCGTGCACTTATACGTTGAAAGCTGGATTATGGGTCCCAAGTTTATGGTTCGGCAAGACAGTGTAACTATTTCGCACCTCACCCACTCCAAGTCTTTATGTAGAAGCAAATGAACCGGCTCTATCACTTCGACGGAAACAGTTGTCTCTTAATTACGCCCTAAAAATAAAATCTCTCCCCGATCACCCTACGTGGAATAGTATCTTCTCTCTGCATTGGGAAGCTCAATATCACACACATCAAACTGCTATACATCCCTTTGGTATGCGTATTAAAGAAATTGTGCAAGCTGTTAGTATAAATGTTGACAACATTAGCTACACTAAACATAACAGCATTCCTCCATGGCAGCTTTGCACACTATTCCTGCAACCTCTCACTTTGTCAGCTACAGAAATCTTATACCCCATCATCCATTTACCTGCAATTGTTTAATGCACACAGAGCAGCACACGCTGATTTCTTACCCATCTATAATGATGGTTCAAGAAATAACACCTCTGTTGGCTGCGCTGCTGTGTTTCCTGACATTATTATCTCAAATCAGATCCCACCAGACTGCAGTAATTATACAGCAGAATTACATGCCATTCAGCTTGCACTTGCGCATATAAAAGAAAACTGCTACCAAAAGTGTATAATTTATACAGACTCATTGAGCTCTTTACAGGCTATCTCCTCTCCTTTGTATAATCCTCATCCAGTACTTTATGAAGTGCTACACCTGCTTCACAAAATGAAAATCCTTAATTTCGATGTTCAGTTCTGCTGGATTCCCAGCCACATCGGAATCAAAGGAAATGAGGCTGCAGATGCAGCTGCTAAATCAGCCCATACCTTCTTCACATACTATTTGACAGTTCCATATACATGTAGAGACTACAGACAACTTATAACATCAAAGCTAATTGCTCAATAGGAGTTAACATGGCAAGAAACATCAACAAACAAATTATATAACATTAAACCTGAAATTAAACACTGGCATTCTCTTTGTACGTTGACAAGGAGGTTATCCTCGCTAGGCTCCGCACAGGTCACAGTCACCTTACGTATTCTCATTTACTGAGAGCTGATGACCCTGCCATATGTGAAAAATGCAACACACATCTCACTATTCATCATATTCTGGTAGATTGTCAAACATTTACACGAGAGAGGAATGAAATTTTCACCTATCTAACCAAGCCATATACACTCAGGGAAATGCAAGCAGACTCAGGCAAATTGCATGATTTAATTTTTTAGAAAGAATTAATTTGTACAAACACATTTGACCATAAATTTGTTTATATGTAAATACTTTTTTTATTAACTTAACTTTTATACATATATATTATTCATTAGGTTAAATCTGACCAATTACGTATTACCATAGACCTTGATTTTGTATATTTGTATCACCCTGCTATAATTTTGTTAATATGTAAATACCATAATGCTAAACTTAAATTTTATGCATCAATGCTGTATAATAATTCCTTTCTGACTCTTTAAGTATTAGTATAATAATGGTTGTTGTAATCTTACTAGAGGTAGACACTGCTTGTTTTGTATATACGTGTGTTAACCTATAGTTATCTATTTATGTACTGCTGAAACCTCTGCAGTAATTTTGTTTATATGTAGATACTGCATCACTTAACATACATTTTGTGTATGCATCTTATTTACTACTTTATTTTTCGAATAATCATGTAGTGCTGTAGGGCATATTACCTATTTGTGTACTTTCTAGTAATTCTGTTCATATGTATTCTAAATCCTGTTTCTACTGCATTGCTAAATTTAATTTTTATCCATGCATATTGTATAATAATCCCCTTTTGCCTATTTTTATACTGCTATAAAGGCATCTATTATAATTTTACATATATGTAGCTACTGCATTCCTTGGCTCAGTGTTTCATATTTTATGTATTAACTTATATTGTTAACTATTTTTGCACTACTGTAATAACCTCTGACCTTGTGTGTTGCTGTGCCCTCTGGAGCAGTTCTATTTATCTAGAGATGCTGCTTTGTGAAACTAGATTCTTGTACAGACATATTGTTTACAATTTTCTGTAAATACCAATGTTGTAGCCTTTAGTATGGCACAGTATGGCCTTTGTAATTTTTTTGCCAAATAAACTATAAACCAACCAACCACCCCTCTACATTAGCACCCTCTCTCGGTGACTGGCCTTCGGGGCGTTATTCTGTTTAGTTAGTCCAGAATATCTCAGGGAATCTTGGTCAAAGGACGCCCAGCATGATACTAGGTGTTTTGGTTCGTGACGACACATGCTAACGGACGATTTAACAAAATCATATACATTGAAAGTATGATAAAAAATAACTGCCTATCCGGCAGTTATTATTAGGTCTATTTTTTTTCTATTGAATATTGAAATTTCAATCTTTACTTGAAAAAAAAAAAAAAAAAAAATCCGTGGATCACTGTTTTAGTTTTGAATTAAGATATAAAATTTCTTGAAAATATTCGTATTTATAATCATCTTTATTAAACCAATTTTTTTTAAAATATTTCCTTCGATATTTATAGGCAGATCCTTCTCTCATTAGCAACTGTGCCAAGATGAGGCTGAACTGATTTTTAGTAATCGAAGCACGCTCTGTCTGTCCTCTCTAATATCCTTGTAAAACTCTTGCGGCCTTTTCCTTAGTGAGCATGTTTATACTCTTCATAGATAAGCTCCAACAAGGATTCCGCCGAAACTGCTGTTCATCGCGAGTCGCTCTTATCGTATGTGACAAGCGCTGTGTGCTCTGTACTCTTTATTCTTCGCATGCCACTTTGAAGTTGACGACCAAAGAGGGAGAATATTAAATTAAACTCATTTTGAAAATTGCTCATAGCCTGCGTAATGAAGTTAATAAACACTTTCACCCCTCCTCACGTCTTCTATCTCTCTGCCTACTTTCTAAACCCAGCGGTGCACTCTTTTCGACTTTGTGTTTAGATAAATCGTACATCGGTCGTTCCTATTATTACATTTCTTGCAACTAACAAACCCTGTACGGGATGGATAATTTAATTGTAAGTCGCAGCCAATAGAGAGAAAGAAGAGAAAAACAGGAATATATATTACTAGAGCTTGTTCACGAGCCGTGCTACGTATCTACTGATGCAGAAATTCACATCTCGAAGACCACGCACGCACGAAGCTATTTAAGCCACGCGCTTTAATTATCGCTACAATAGTGTTATTCGAAAATTTAATTATGCATAAAGAAAAGCTCTCCGAAATTATTTTTATCCTTTTAGTTCTCGGATTATTTATGGTGTCAAAGTTCCATGTACTGGTGTTAAAAAAAAAGAATCACAATAAAGAACAAGCCAGAGAGTGATGGAATTTCTCTATAAAGCTTGCCAAATTATTATAAAGAAAGAAATCTTAATAGAAATAACTAGCTAAAGCTACAGCCATAATTAATTTCAGTGAGGTGTTTGTTTTCTTTTAATTTTCAATGTGTAGCTGTCGCTTTATTTGAACAAGAATGTTCGATTAAAAGGACTTGTGTTAATTTGTAAGATTTCTAATAATAATACCAACGACTTTAATCAACTTAAAAAGCAGGAATTTTGTAATAACTGTTTTCCGTAATTATTGACGTTTACGATACTTGAAATTTCTGGAGAATTCTCTTTGTGTTTTAAGAAAATGTTTTGCTCTTTCATTGTCGAAGTCTTTCCAAATAAACATCGGGTATTATTTGTGTCTGTTTGCAGAGAAACGTTCTCAAATAACCGATAAATTACTGGCGTTTGTGAAACAAAGTCAGCCAATGTAAGTGGATAGTACGCCAGCTTAAAAAAAAAAAAAAAAAAAAAAAAAAAAAAAAGCCGAATCTCCCGATGTTGTTGACGGTAACTTGAAGTTCTAGAAATTAAAAAAAAAAAAAAAAATATATATATATATATATATATATATATAATAAAACAAAAACGTGGAAAAAATCACCAGAACTCTAACGAGAAAGTGCGGAGAAAGCAGTCCACGGAGAAAGAATTTTTATATAAAACTTAAGCTAACAAACAATAGCCTTCTTCCGTCTGATTATGTCAATAAAAGGAAAGAATTATTCTGCAGAAAAGTATTATTAAAGCTTTTAGTTCTGCTCAGTTGCCGTAACATGTAGTCGACCAGATTGGATTGCTAATTATGCATATACACGAAATAAAATACGGGAGATGCCTAAATGATGTGTACATATTTAGTGTAGGATGTCGCTGGTTTTAGGGAAGGAGAGCAATTACAAAGACACTCGACGCTCAGATTACAATTAGCATAAGCAAATATTTCCTACCAAGACTTTACACGCTATATCGATCGGATGTATGAAAGATAAAGAGGTGTTTGTGTACATTTGATTCGCGAGCAATGGTTTAAAATCTGCGCAGAGGTTGTCAATTTTCTAGGTCTTCTCATTGGAAGACCTATTTAAGAAGTCTTGAGGTGGTAAGAAGTTTTCCTTTTCAGACTGCAAACTCTCTTCTAAGTTCACACAGGCAGTTGACAAATACAATACATGGACACTTCTATTACGCTTTCAAACTTCTGGCCCACTTTCTCTTAACCACGTGACTTTCTGCAATTCCGAATATTGAAGAGCTGTTTATCCCATTTCATTCAACTCAGCTAATGTTTACTTATTTGTATAAAATTCAGGATTATATTTCCTAAAAATATTCATTTCATTCTACCTGTCAATATACTTTTTACACTCAAAAAAAAAAAAAAAAAAAAAAAAAAATCAAGATCTCACGAAGTTTTTGGTAGTTAATGATAGACAGCTCAAGTTAGTGCTGTTATCGCAATACTTTTATTTACAATAAAACAGCGTATTCATATTGCAATCGATTCACTGCAGAAAGAAAAGGTATTTACTTCTGTTAAAGATCAGCATTCCAACTTCGAACGCATTAGTCTGGCTATTGGAATCAACATGGCGACTACATAATGTGGCGATAGTAATCTTGTAGTCTCCGTAATCGCAGTCGTGATAACTAGTCCATTAGAAATCTAAATGTCTGAATGGCGTAGCCGTAACGTGTGCTTTCGTTATCACTGGTACACGTCCATAAATACCGATATATAAAATTATACAGTGATATGTACACGAAAGCAAAAGAAATGCAGTTAGTGTATGGAATACATAATTATCTTAAAATTTCCTCTACAATACCTATAGCATAGTATAAAATGCACACAGTAAATTACAAATTGTTACTTGAACACAATGATATTTAAATACATTATGTAAACGTCCTAATTCTCTGTACATGCACAAATTTCAACTTTGCATCCTAATCGCACGTGGCTCTCACTGAGAGAGAGAGAGAGACAGTATCAGTATAATCTCTGCATTCTTCATTAATATCACTATATTTATAAATTGTCAATTAATAGATTTTATTCATTCGTTTACTAACCTAAGGTAGAAGCTTCTCTTACCTGCATACTTATACCTTGCCGTATATTATATGGCAAGGTAATCCATATAATGGATTACCTTGCCGAAATCCATTATATATTGACATAACGATAATACTTAATTTATTGTAATCAATAAGCCAGCTCATAATTATAATTATATCCTTATAAGGACTGGCTTAAAGGGGCGAAGCAAGAATGCGTTTCATCTTCCCCGTTATCTGTAGATAACATTGTAGGGATAAGGTGTTATTGAGCTATTAAAGCTCCGATCATGGCATGAGGGTAACAGCAATAGCCGAGCCTCACTCAGAACTTCATTGGCTACAGCATTGCCATCCCTTACCCTCTAAGGGTATTCGGCTTCTCTCCACCCATTTGCCAGCTCATGATACAGAACGCAGGACATATATGGCCCAGAGGGTGAAGCTTGACGCTTTTTATATTCCCTGTTGTCTGTTTCGGGAGCAGTGATGGGAGAGATTTGTGAGCTATTTTAGCTCTTCCTGAGTGGGCAGAAGTGGTTATTCGTCGTTGAGTGTTAGGATGGCTTTCGGTCTTTTATGTTTCCAGTGGTCATTACCGTCATAGTTTCCAGCTTGCTGTATTAGTTGGTTTCGATGCGTAGATGTCTTCATAAAGAATTTCTCTGCTAGGGAGCGTAGTTGTGGAGAGATGTAGGGATATTTATGTCCCGGTGGATCTGGGCGTTCCTGATGAACCACGGGGCGATAACCTTTGAAGCTTTGGTGCATGTACTCTTGATGTGGCTGTTGAAGCATAATCGCTTATTGAGAAGTATTCTGAGGTATTTTGCTTCAGTTTTCCAGGGAAGTTTAGAGTTGAACAGGGTGATGTCTCCTTTGGCGGATGTTCGTCTTCTTGTGAAGAGTATCGTTTTGCTTTTCTGGGGGTTTAATTGTAGTAGCCAGTCTTTAAACCATTTTTCTAGATTCAGGATGGTGTCTTGTAGTTTTTTGGTAACGAGATGTGGTTGGCGAGATCTGGCTAGAATAGCCGTGTCATCTGCATAAAGGGCGATGGTGGATGTGAGAGGATTTTGAGGGATGTCTGCCATATAGATGTTGAACAGGATCGGGGCTAGCAGTGATCCTTGAGGAACTCCAGCGAGGATTGTCTGTTGGGTTGAGACTGTTTCATTGATTTTGACTTGCATCCTCCTGTTGGAGAGGTATGATTTGATCAGGTGTATCATGTTTAGTGGAAGGTTAGCGATGATAAGTTTGTAGAGGAGGCCTTGGTGTCAGATCTTATCGAAGGCCTTTGAGATGTCTGGGAAGAAGGCTCCAGTGTGTTGATTCCAATTAAATCCTGTGGTGATGTATTCTACCAGTCTATGGATTTGATGGGTGGTGCTGTGATTTTGACGGAAGCCAAATTTTTCATGTGGAATGATATTTAGTTGGTTGAGATGATCTTGGAGTCTGATGAGGATGATTTTCTCAGCTATTTTCCCTAAGTTGGATAGCAGGCTGATGGGACGGTAATTTTCAGGTAGGTGTGGGTATTTGCCTGGTTTGTGAATTGGGATGATGTTAGCTATTTTTCATGACTGGGGGAAGTGCTGTCATTTGATGATGGAGTTTATGATGTTTGCCAGATGTGCTATGGCTTTGTGTGGTAGTGCCTTGATGACTTGGTTAGTGATGCCGTCCGGACCTGGGGCTTTTTTAATCTTGAGAAGGTTGATGATGCCGATTATTTCGGTAGGTGATGTAGGCATTATAGGACTTGGATTGACATCGGGACGATTTACTGTGATCCTAACTTTACGATGGATCTTGTATACATGGCTGATGTTTAGGTTCTCATATGCAGGACTGCATTGTTTCTCTAGGTTTCTTGCTATGGCTTCAGCTTTGTCAGCATCTATGTATGCAAGGTGCTGTTCTGCTTGCAGAGGGGGGAGGGATTTGCGCTTGTTCCTGAGGTTGTTTAGGAATTTCCATATAGAATGATCTGCTGTGGAGATGGAGGTGAGCTTGTTGTCCCATTGTTGGTGTCTGTGGTTCTGGAGAGCTTCTCGGACAGATTTGTTTAATCTGCTGAGGGCTGTTTTGTCCTGGGGATCACAAAGATATCACAACACGAGTGTTGTGATATCTTTTTCTTTGCCTGATTTATTTTCCCTTATTAAGTCCATGATTTCTTCCGGGAGACGATTTTGTTTGTGGATAATCGTGGATACTGTGGCTGCTGTTATGGCTTTATTGATTTGATTGGTGAGGTTCTTCATTGCATTGTCTACTTCTTCCTTGGCTTTTATATGGGGAACCGTACCAATGTGTTCTAGCACTTTCCTAAGTTTCTCCCAGATGATGGAGGTTTGTGGGGGAGGTGACTGGTCTTCGTTCCCTAAGTGAAGTATGATTGGGTTGTGGTCTGATGATAATTCGTTCAGTGCTTGAATGCTGTGCTGGTATTTGATGTTGTGTAGAATGGCAATGTCTAGGATGTCGGCTGTGCCAGTTGGGCTGTGGTGGGTTGGTTCAGTGGGTCCTGTTACGACAGCGTTGTTTAATCCTGTGTAGCTGAAGAGGATACGGCCATTTTTATTTGTGGTTCTGCTGTTCCAGGAGGGATGTTTGAAGTTTAAGTCTCCAGCGACGATGATGGATTCATTTGTGCCTAGTACAGCATCCAAGTCAGAAAATAGCAGGGTCTTAGCAGGGGAGTTGTAGGCGGTGTAGATTTTAAGTCTTCCAGTTGAATTTGTGTAGACTTCGACACCGGTGAGTTCTAGGTTGGAGGTTGGGGGGGGGGGTGAGTATTCCATTGTGCCTGATGCAGTTCCTGATAAATATGGCTGTACCACCACCTCTGTAGTCCAGTCGGTCATTTCTATATAGTGTGTAGCCTCTCACTTTTGGATTGTTTGCAGGTCTTAGATTAGTTTCATTAATTAGGATGACGTCAGGGTTGTATCTGTGAGAGAATTCTTGAAGCTCCAGTGTCTTGTTTTTTAGGCCATTGGCGTTCCAAGCGGCGATCTGTAATGAGTCTGGGAGTAATCTAGTTTTATTCATTAGCAAGCATTGATAATATAGTTTGAGTTTCTTTTAGAAATCTTTTTGTGGAGTTTGGTGAAGGGTTTGACTTACTGATGTCTTGAAGCATGTTTGCCGATGAGGCTGTGATGACTGTTGTCATGTTTGGAAGATTTTGGTTCTGCTGGATATCTTTGGATGAGCGGGCTACTTCGGCGTATGTCCTGCTTCGACGGTGGCTTTCCAGACTGTTGGTATTTTCTGTTTGTGAGAGCTGGTATTTTGTTGTCTTTTGTTGGGTGTCAGGCAACTGGGGAGCCGTCAACTCTGGTGCCTTTGGGCAGGGTTGAGAGATCAGTTTCCTTTTGTTGTCTGTTTTATTCTTAGGGTAGTGACTGCAGCCTCTGTAGTTTGCCGGGTGGGGGGGCCCCGCAGTTCGCGCATTTGGCTGGTGAGGTCTGGGTTTTGAGCAGGTTGCTGTGGGGTGGATTTGCCCATATTTGAGGCATTTGTAGTCTCCTCTGCAGTGTTTCTGTGCGTGTCCGTAATTCTGACATCTGTAGCACTGGCCTGACGAAGATCTTTTTCTTAGTGGTTCTGTTGTGATTTTCATACCACAGATCGTTGTTAAGTTGTATATGTTCTTGTGTGTATTGGGTATCTCAACGAGTACTAGGGGCATTGGACTCTTGTCAGCCCGTAGCATTCTGCTAACCTTGACAGGTGGGAGATCGTGGAGGCAGAGGTCTTCAGTAATTTCATCTGTGCAGATGTTTTCTGTTACTCCCCTGAGTACAACATTTAGGTTTTTCTCCGACTTCAGTGAGTAAGTATGATATTTAATATTTGACTCATCCATGGTTTTTGTGAGGAGTCTGTAGTCGCCTACTGTGGCAGGCTGGATTTTAACTCCGTCGTCTACGTTTTTTGCCCATGAATAGGCAATTTGGTGGATTTGCATAATTGGCCTAAGTGCCGTGCAACGTTCTTTTCCCCATAGAACAATTGGAGGAACTTTTTCGTTGTTGGGTGTGGTGTGGTCAGTGTTAGGGTATCTTCTTCCATCCCCTCGTTTATCTGAGTCTCTGCTGTTTTACGTTTTTTCCGAGCATGGGTTTCTGTATCATGTTTTGGAGTGGGAGCCGAGATTATCAGGTTCATCTTCCCTTCTTCCCCTAATGTTGAGTTGTCCCCTTCTGTGGAGTCGTCTGTCGCTGAATATAGGTTTAGAAACCATGGCCACTCTACCTCATATTTCTTCAACAGTTTTTTGAGGAGGTCGAGCGCCAGCTTCTTATCCGACGATTGGATAAAGTCATCGGGACTTAGACTGGTCATGTTTAAAATATTCAAATATATGCTTACCTGAGCTGGATCTCAAAGACTTCCGTATAGCGTATATATATATAAACACAAAATACAACACACTAAAGGACTATCGTGAGATCGCAATCACTAATTAACAACACAATCATCAGCTACTTGTTTACTTTCGCTTTCCGCTTATATCAAAATTCTGAATCAACTCCATAACAACTATCCGAAAACAACACGCCAAACAAATTCGTGCCAAGCATTAACAACGCGCCAAACAAATTCGCCAGCTCATGATCTAAAAGTTCTAAAAAGAACTGGGCGATGGACTGAGTCCTTGACTCTTTATCCCGTCATCTGGATGAAGAAAATCTGTGTGAGTGGGATGTTATTGAGTTAAAAGCTCCAATCATGGCTGGGTAACGGCAATAGCTGAGCCTCAGTTAAAGCTTCATTGGCCACAGCATTACTATCTCGGTTACCCTGGAAGTCCTAAAAAGGACTGGGACGTTCAGTCCGCCAGCTCATGATACTCTGTTTCAATTTTATTTATATAAAGTATTTTATTTATTCTATAAGGTGTTTTTATAAAATTTTAATTTACTATTAAAATGTTAAATAATTATTTATTAAATTTATTTTAAATAAATAATTATATCTAACGTCAAATTATTGTTATAAATTAATTAATTTTTTTTCTAATTTATTGTGTAATTTTATATATACAATTGCTATTATATATATAAAGCATTCATTTCCTTTTTACTGTATTTAATTTTTATTCTATTTTAATTTACATTTTTTAACTTTTTAATTTTTTTTATTGAATTTAATTTAATTTTGATATTGAATTTTTATTTTTAAATTAATTCTATATTTACTTTTAAGATTATTAAAATAACTGAATGTGTTCCAGTGTTAGTCTTCCGAACTCTGCAACTATCACATCATTGGCACTTTCATTTTTACTAAACCTTCACTAAACGGGTGGTCGTAATAAGTAAAGCTGGTAGCAACCATAAAACTCCTCCTTTGGTGGAGGGTTTACAACCGCGTAATCCCAACATGAAAAGCGTAGCCGCACTCTTTAGTTCGATACTTTAGCAAGCTGTTTCTAAGCTCTCCAATGAATCAATACAAATTCGGCATCGATCACGGTGTTTTTCGTTGTTTTCAGGGCCACCTGCGTGCTCCTGCCAGACACACTCCGAGAGATAAATCTTCACATTGCGACCTTCAGGGGTGACGTTTACAATAAGAATGATAAGTTTGGTAGAAAGTTGCCCAGTTGTCGTCAGTCCATATATCTTCATACCGAAAGCAATCTAGAACTCACCAATCGTACAAACTATTCAAAATATACTCGTGTTACCCTTCTAAGTTCTCGAATGAATAAATGGGAAACTTTGATTTGGAGAACATTTCCTCGTCCTTTTATTTCTTGTTGTTGTCTGCACAAATCATTTATTTCCTTAACCGTCCTCAATACCTTTGCAATCCTCCTCATGGCTTCACTCTTCATGGATTTCTTTCATTGCAGTCCTGGGCCATCTTTAAGTGTTTCTTTCTTCCATATATAGCACAAATATACATGGGAAATGGAATATAACTGAGAGCAAAGAATGATACTAGTACCTATTGATTTACAACAAAAGCAATGCATTGGCATAATATTAGACCAACTAAATAGTATCAAATAATGTCACAAGCTTTCGTAATTCTTTGTTTCCACCCCCATCACAGGAGATTTTATCATTTAGGCATCACCGAAGAATCAGAGGTATTTTTAATTTCTTCATATAATTCTCGTAGAAAATATCTAAAACTGATGAAATAAAAGGTTAACTGAAAAAACAAATCCAAATCATTCTCTCATATCCATATCCATTATCGTATACATTCATCTTATATCTCATTTTCGAAACAAAAGGTAATCACATCACTGGCGATTACTCATGTTCGTTCTAAGCAGAAATATTTTGTCGATATTCATTTACATAAACATCACCAACATCGTAAGAAAGTGTTATATTAATTTTGTACATGGAATTAGTAAGACAATTCTATATTTTTAAGGAATCTTGTGTTGAATTTCTTGTGATCTCTGCTCTGTTTATGTCTGTATTTTCCTTATTCGCGTGTGTGTGTGTGTGTGTGTGTGTGTGTGTGTGTGTGTGTGTGTGTGTGTGTGTGTGTGTGTGTGTGTGTGTGTGTGTGTGTGAATACTTCATTCCAACGTCTTATTTACTCTTATACTACTTAAGTACTTGATTGCAATCATTGCAATCAAGAACTTAATTAAAGTTATGTAAAATTATCTGTAAATTTATGTAATTTTACAGATATTACGCAGGATGTAACTGCAGTTACATCTTGCGTAATATCTGTAAAAGTAATTCTATTGTAACAATAGAATTTCCATTTTAATATCTAATAAGAATAGAATTTTTAGACTATTTTAGACTATCGTATATCAGATTGGTTTACTTACACGAGACGATGGTAGTAGTCTGATGTACTCTGTTCCCTTTGAAGTCTTCAAAATCATCGGTAGTAATGAACTCAACTTTCGGTGACGTCTATAGTAATCGACCGCCTACAGCTTTGTAAATTTTAAAACTAAAAGAATTCTACTTAGTTCCTTTCTCGAATAAAATGTACTGAAGGATTTCTTATTTTATATAATTAATTTCGCTTTTCTAATTTGTCTTCTGTGACATTCTCAATTTTCTAGTTAAACTTTATTTGCTGTACGTTTTGCTGATTATCAATTTTTTAATGTTTTAAAAAATGAAATTTTATTTATTTTTTTATTAACATATTAATCTGTTTGCATTTTTAATAATTAATTCTATTAAACGTAAAACATATATAAATATTGAAAAACACACTGACATTATTAATTAAATTTAATTATCTTATTATATAATCTATGGAATAAAGGAAATGCATGGGAATTTAGTTCGGTGCGTCTGGAGCTAAACGTCATAGGAATTTTAACCAATAGTTACCAGTGTTCGTATGTGATAAGAGAGAAGTGGAGGAATGGTTGCGGCCAGTTTAGTGGAGCAACTTCCATGGAAAAATCTACAGAAAACAAATGAAGAAACCGAGCTTTCATGGGATGACGACTATAGGAAGTCAGTAAGAGGAGAATCATCTGTTAAGCGGATTGCTTTCTTCTGGAATGCAATCTGGCTTTCTGATGGATCACTGTCCCAGATGTGGCAGCAACAGTTTAGGGTTGGATGGACTTTGGATTTGTAAAGTATTAGGAGTTGAACATAAGAGAATTAATATTTAGAACAAAAATGAATAATTCCAAAATGTTTGAGTGCCGAAGCGTAATGAGATGCGATGTGTGTATGTTAGGATATTCTAGATGTGAAAGTCAGCCCACGAAGATAGAAAACTGACCTTGGTTCGTAAGGGGAATGTTATTAAAAGTGACAGAGAGTGACATTGACCATCGAAGAACTTGTGAAATCTGAAGACTGCAAATTTGTGAATGAAGAAGATGGATGGAATTCGCTGTCATCAGTAAAGTTATAAATATAATTGGTTAATAGTGAGAGAAGATCATTTTGGCATACAGTAGAAAGAGTCTCAGCGAAAGCACAAAGACCTGGGGTACTTCCGAATTGGTGCCAAAATCAGATGCGAGGAAACCATTCACTATGACATGCAATGAAAACAAACTGGAAATCCACTCCCAGGGTAGTAGGGAAACCATGAGATGTTATCTTGGAAAGAAGGCTGCAACTCCAGAATCGATCAAATGCGTTAGAAACATGAAACGCTCTTAAGCAAGACTGTGCGAATATTTTCATGGTCTGTGTCTAAAGACGGGTAAGGTTAGCAAGGAGATCTACTGTAGGATGGGAATGACAGAATCCAAATTGATGATCAGGAAATAAATGATGAATATCTAGGTAGTGCAGAAACTATTTGTTGACGACATGCTCAATAAAGTTTTGCGAGGATTAAGGTGAGGGTAATGAGACCATATTCCGACTATTAATTTCTGTCTCACGTTTATAGGAATAGGCTGAAATGAAGGCGTGCTTCCATGCATGGAGATGCCATACGAGAAGTACAGTTACAAAAATTGATAGAAGATTAGAGTATAGTCTGTTACTAAAACTGTAGGTTAGAGGACTTATTACTAACAAGGCTATAAGATTATTATGTACAAAAGTATCTTGTCCTTCTGTCGAATAATCAGAGGAGGCATACTGAGAGTGGTTTATGGAATGGTGGGGGAGATTTGCCTCAGTTGTCTAAACAAAAGCTCAAGGATAAGACTGGTAGCTAGAGATCATCTTATCTCTTAGGAGGATGTTGGCATTATTCCATCAAGGTGTGTGTGTGTGTGTGTGTGTGTGAGAGAGAGAGAGAGAGAGAGAGGTGTTTTATATTAGGAAGAATACTGACACCTCAAAAAAACACACCTGAATATTTCTGAAGATAAAGATGATTGCCATCTTTGTAAACCTTTAAAATTAATTATATTTTGGACTTTTATTTTTTTATTTTTATTATTTAGAACTTAACAATGGTGCTGAAAATAGTATGAGATGGAAAATAATGCTGAAGATGAAGAACCAATAATTGTACATTAGAATATAAAATATAAGGAATAAACAACAAATGAAATAAAATAAAAATACTAAGAATTCAAAAAAGAAAACACAGATTAAAAAGATAACGTATACTAAAATAATTACGTTGTGCTGGTATCGGCGGATTTGTTATCAGATTTTGGAAGGCTAAAACTAGTTCTGAGCTTGTTGAGTGCCTCGCAGATTAGCAGATGTTAAAGTGAATTTTTTTTTTTTCCAATTTACTTATATGGCGGTCATCTTTACCTCAAGAAATTTCCATTGTGTGTTATAATATAAAATTTTAATTATTATATAAGCAGTTACTAGCATTTCTTATTGGTTATAGTGAGGCAATTCGATATCTACTAAGTTAGCTATTAATGACTCCTATATTATATATGTTATAACTGAGAGTCTGTACCTTTTCGACAAACGACATTGTGTGTATGCAATGCGCTGTCGAATGTAATATAATACAGAAATTGTAATGTAATATAATGCAGAAATTTAAGAAATAACTAAATACCATATGTTTTATTATCTTTTAGGCTTTTAATTAGGTTAGTTATTAAATTTTGAATAATTAAATTTTATTAATTAATTTTTAAAGGCAAAGATATCGTCAGTAATGTATTTTAAGTGGTATACAGCAAGGTAACTTCTTGCAAGGGTGGATCAAGCACTATTATTATAGTGTCCTCACTTTAAGAAAAACTAATTTCTTCTCATCAGTATCAGTTTATGAACCCGGGAACAAAGAGACAGTTTAAACCTTATTTCATGTATTTATTCTTACCTTTGCGAGGAAGCAAGAGTAGTTATACTTAATTACACGTTAAATCATCAAATATCCAGAATTTGCTTAACCAAATATCCTTTGGGAATAGGTTAAGCAAAGTAAGTTCCATGGAAGCCATAGAATACAGTTTGTTCCGCCACTTAGGAGTTCGATATTAAATTGCTCACATAATAAGCAATTTGATCGTAAAGTGAAGCCACTCATCATCAAACAATGTAGACTAAAGTCTGAGATTTTATAATACTTTACTTTGAATCGTGCGTATCATTTTGAGTGGTTTGGATTTTGGAAAATTGTTCCATTTAAACCAGCATTAGCTCTGCAAAATTTAGGAAGTAATCCAAACTACTTAAAAAATTTTCCATCTATAACAACACTATTACAAGCGTACCGAGGGATACAATAGACAAACGGGAAAAGCATCCTAAAAGGTCTTGATATAAAGTATCATTTCTAAACGACCTGAAATGAAAGAAATAACCATTCTAAATAACATCAAAAAAGTTTGTATAAATTTTTACATGATTTTCACACAGTAAATGTTGCTAACTTACAGTAAATTAAAATATGTGAACTAATATTTTTTTTCTAGTTTTTTTACTTTTTATATTTTTATTTGTTTTTTTTAATTTTTTTATTATTTTAATTAATTTAAATAACACGGTTTTCATTAAACTGATAATTTTAACTCGAAAACATGCTATTTTTGTTTCGATTTTGTAAAAATCTAAAGTTAAGTATTTACTTTGTTTATACCAAGCCACTACAGACTTGATCATTTTTATGCCGCAGTTCGAATTCCTGTTTTTCTACAGGAATTCGAACTGCATTACAATAACCGAGAATTCCAACGTCTCTTTTTATTTTAACCTTGTCACAATTTTTTATGACCACAGACTCTATTTTGTTACTAGGATCCAATAATAATTATAAATCATATTTTGATATAATATCCGACATAGACATACACTGCTTAAAAAAAGTCAACGGTCATCCCCATTGACAAGGTCATCCCCATTGACAGAGGCTCACACGGTATGGTAGAACCGCAATATGCAAACTCCAGATTACCCGTACCAACATGCATCGTCTTCAGTGGTGCAAGGAGCGTTCACAGTAGGACGTGGAAGCATGGAAAGCTGTGTTATGGAGCGACAAATCACGCTACATCCCCTCCCGAGCAGATATACGGGTGTGCGTGTTGCGGATGCCTTCTCTGACTAGAGTGCAAGGCTTCAACTATGAAATTCAGAGATGGCGGTGTGATGATATCATCCTGTTTTCCGTGGTTTGGCCTCGGATCTATGTTTGTGGCGGCACAAACATTGAAATACGAGAGATAAGTGACCATTGCCACTTTCAGCAAGACGATGCACCTTGTCTGCTGTCACTTGAGTCACCACATTTGACTGGCCTCCATAGAGCCCTGATTTCAATCCCATTGAACATTTTTAGGATTAAATAGAGGGTCGCGTGATGTCAACGGACGTCTACCCAACAACAGTCCATGACCTCATCACATATCTACAGGAAGAATGGTCCATAAATCACATTGCTCGCTATCGCACGGGTGTGGAAAATATGAAACATGCCGTATACGATTGCTGCAGTCATCACAGCGAAAGAAGGCGGTCTTACATCTTATTAAGGTGGGCACCGACGCTTTTTATTCATCGCACTATGGTGTCCGTTGACTTCTGTCCAAGCAGTACATATTACTCCGCTGATACAAAGGCAATCTGCAAGAATATAGAAATCATATTTGCTCCTGGACCATGGATTGTGTCAATTCTTTTTTTTTTCTTTTTTTTTTTTACTCCAGCGCAACCTACCTTTATTATTACACAGAAACAAATCATGAAATTTATCTGCACAACAACACTTTTTTACACTAACAGTAACAGTTTTTTTACAGAAAAAAATATCAAATTTTATTGTATATTCCAGATCTCATATTATCATAGAATAATAATGTATTACAGAATGTTTATCACATAAATGTGTTGGGATGTAAAAAAATAATATTTTGTGGTAGATGAATAGGTTATCAACCTCGTCCACCTGACTGCAGACATATAATAACGTTACTCCGGTTTGATAGATTTTATTAAATTTGGTATTTCAGATTTTTCATAAAACATTATATGTTATTTTAATTGTAACATAAAGATAAGATCATTTTAATAAATACTTAACAAATTAAAAGAGCTAGATAGAATATTTCAAAAGCTTTTCTATACACCATACAGAAAATAAGATAATGTTATGTAAGATGCTGTTGAAATGATGAATGCTTGTTAGGAGGTGTGCTCTGGATGAAACCCTGGGAGGGTAATGGATGGCAATGTTGTAGAGACGGCTTTACCCTTAAATTTAAATATGGTAATGCTGTAGCCAATGAAGTTCTAACTGAGGCTTGGCTATTGCTGTTGTCCCGTGGGGCGCAGGGATTCGAGAGTTTGAGTTTGTTCTATTAAGGTTTTTGCCTTAAGGGAGCAAAATTTGGGTGTACGGGAAAAGTGTTCTCCGGCACGCCCCGCTGAGGGGCCTTGTCGGTGAATGCTCTTCTTCGGAATATGAGCGGTTCTGCTAGGTGGTGGGTGGAAGGCCATCACTGAGTGGAGCCAACGCTGAGATAGACGGTCTTTCGCCCATGATTGAGGGGCCTATGGATCGTCCGAATTTTTAGAGACGGCTTTACCTTTACATATGGCAATGCTGTAGCCAATGAAGTTCTGAGTGAGGCTCGGCTATTGCTGTTACCCTCATGCCATGATCGGAGCTTTAATAGCTCAATAACACCTTATCCCTACAATGTTATCTACAGATAACGGGGAAGATGAAACGCATTCTTGCTTCGCCCCTTTAAGCCAGTTCTTATAAGGAATTTTTGTTAATAAAATCAAAATTTTGTGATTTTTCTTTTGTTTTGTTTGTATTTCTAGTTTTTCATTTTTTGATTATTTGTTTAAGATGTTAATGATCAAGAATGTTGTGGCATTGTCATAGTTTTATTTGACAGAAAATGCGTTTTACAACACCAACTATAAAAATAGCATGTACTGTATCTGAATATTATTCCATTAATACAGAAGTGAATCACAGTCCTATCTATCAGGCAGATATCCTTGGAAGATGGTACGTGCTTGAAAGTTAAACTTTGATTGCTTTTATTTATGAAGTATCCCATGATTTATTCAAAAACAAAACCTGTATGGGCAACCCCAGTACCTTACGGCAGTGTTCGGGAACAGAGCATGCGCATTCGATATTTACATTCATGCATTCATTACGAATATAGGATACACGTATATAGTACATTTATTCATTATGCACGTTCAGATATATCGATTTTTTTATTCTCTGTATAATGGAGCCAATCATGAAAAAAAAAACTGCCCTTCGTATTGCATTCTTATATTGTGACGTCACAATATTTGAACGAAAACCTTTTATTCAAGCAGAGATAATAACATTCAACTTCCTTAAACCTATTTAATTTCGTCGACTTGATATTTATCAGTCACTCACTCTCTCTCTGTTTTTTGTCACTGACCAAAGGAATGATTAACATTTTTTATCTGTTCGTAAACGAAAAAAATTTGCAATCTTCCTGTGCAAATCGGACTGCAGAAGTCTGAACTTCCGGCAGCAAATAAGGTGTTGGCCGTAGGGCAACTCTATGTTACAGTTAGTTCTGATCCTGTTTCTTTGTAGATTTAGCTGCCGTATAACTGCTGTTGATGCACGTTGTTATGTACTTTAAGAGTTAACTGCATTATTCTGTCGAATTAGGTCAAAAGCTAATTACTTGTCCGTAAAGGATTAGTACACTTAAAGGTTCGCAATGATGAGGTGATCATTTGAACTGTATTAATTAATTTTCAAAAAAACAAACCTTTTAATGGTTATTTTGTTGTTGTTGTTTACATAACTTCAAACTAAGTCAGGCAATTAGTCTAGTATCTCGTCAGTGTCTAAAAATATCTCTGCTTTCACATGAGAGTGGCTAACTCACTTTTGTATGGGCGTGAGGCCGCCTACAAAATACCGTTAACCTATAGTACATTATTAATATTAGTACTGTGGGAAAGGTAAGATGCTCTGAAAACTCTCTGGATCAACATGGAATTTTTTCTAGCT
The DNA here is from genome assembly GCF_054136105.1 of Typopeltis vanoorti. Lineage (NCBI taxonomy): Eukaryota > Metazoa > Arthropoda > Arachnida > Uropygi > Thelyphonidae > Typopeltis > Typopeltis vanoorti. The sequence goes on along the minus strand of NC_143553.1, from coordinate 152,538,790 downwards.
ACCTCAAACCTCCAATAAGTTAATTTATTTTGCTGTTTATTGAGAGATCCTAAGATAAATGTAAAATATTAATGAAAAATTCGAATACTGTTCAAATTTCAGTTATAATTATATTGACAACACAAATTTTTCCTGTTCCTTACATTGTATAATTTCAAAATTGCAAACAGTGTTAAAATTAAAATATTTTGAAAATGATTCTGGAAAGCCACGCTCGTAGAATACTATAAAATAAATAAATAAATAAAATATTGTGGAAAGATACGTTTAAAAAGTTAAATAAAAATCTTTGAAACATTCAGTCCTGTAAGCACAAAATATTGTACGTTCTACTTATGAATAAAATAGTTTACTTTAAAAATATTTTAAAGAACGTTATTGATCTGCTTACAACACGCTATTATATTTAATTATCGCCCTTCTCTACATTGTTCTTGTCTTAAAACTACTGTCTGAAGCATAATAAGTCATACGTTTCACCTGCATTACAAGGGCATGTACAAGGCAACAATAAACTGACATGGGCTACGTAGAAATTACAAGGTTGATTTTTCAATAACGTCCGAGAGTAGTTGACTCATATTTGCTGCGAAAATGTTTACAAAAGTTCTCTTGATCCTCATAAACTTATAAACCAACCGAGGAGCGTGCATCCTACCAATCGCTCACAAATGCATCATTAATAAGAAATCTCAACTGTCTTCTTTCTTGAGTGCCATCCTCCTTTCAGATATTAATTTCCATTTCAGACGCAGTGGTTTTTCTTGACAATAATAAACATATAATCTCTCAGGGTTCTAAATTTCTCCATTTTCATCGAAAAATGGAAAACAGATTCCCATCAAATTACGATCCCACTGGGACAGAAGAGAAGATCATTTATCGGGAAGCTGATGTCCCTGTCTGTCATCACGAGATACCTTCCTGTGTTATTCAATATCTTTGAGATCTAGTGACAGATTTAACTACTGCGGCATTAGCTCAAGAGGGCACCTTTATCCATCCAGAAGGCAATAACTCTAAGTAAATGTCTCGTCGGTGCTTAACAACGCACTGCTCATTTATGATAACACAAATGGTTAAGTGTTTTCTGCGCATCATTTGTTCCCATATGGAGTTCATAATTCTCATCGTATCACAAAAAAAGAAATAATGTTAGGTCTAGTCGATTTGTAAAATATTTAGAATTAAATTTCTAAATATTTCCAGATCCTCTGAAAATATTCTTAAGTCAATATCATAATTGGAATAAAAATACCGAAAGAAATATATTAATTATCAATAAACCGTCAGAGTATGTTTTCTTTATTAACTTTTTAAATAACCGTAGCGTAAAGAGTTACTCTTTTTTAAAAAAAGTTAAGGTAAAATAAAATCGTGATGTATTTTATTAAATATGTTTGTAATGCAACTAGTGGTTTTAATTGTCGCTCTATCCATCATGCTGATGTAACTGGACTACTTAGCCAATCACAGAAATCTCATTTAATCACGTGATTTGTATCACCCATTCAGAGGTCTTGGTTAACATACTCAAAGTGAATTAACATTATCCCTTATTAAATGCTGTTATGTTTTTAACACATTTAAAGTATTATTTCAATATATTAAATCATGAAAAGAATTTAAACGATAACAACACCTTAAAACATTTAAGATTTGAAATAATTCAGAATAAATTTTTTTAAATAAAATAGAAATGTATAGAAACTTTACAAATTATTGAAGAAGAATGTATCTACCAAACTTTGGAGAAGATATAATAAATATATAAATATCACCTATCACAAGGTGATATTACGAGTGGATACATTCAATCCAATACCCTTGGAAGGTAATGGATGGCAATGCCTTAGCCAATGAAGTTCTAACTGAGGCTCGGCTATTGCTGTTACCCTCCTGCCATGATCAGAGCTTTATTAAAAGCTCAATAACACCTTATCCCTACACTGTCCTCTACAGATAACGGGGAAGATGAAAAGCATTCTTGCTGCGCCCCTTTAAGCCAGTCCTTATAAGGACTATAAGGTAATATTACATTACAAGGTGATATTTATAAATATCAAATAGAAAAAGATGATGATATTTATTAATATATTTATAAATATCATCTTTTTCTATTCTCTATTTTTCAGGTAGGCCTTTGAATGTCATCAGGTTGATTGACACCCTTGGAGGGTAATGGATAACAATGCTGTAGCCAATGAAGTTCTAACTGAGGCTCAGCCATTGCTGTTACCTTCCTTCCATGATCAGAGCTTTAATTTAATAGCTCAGTAACACCTTATTCCTACACTGTCCTCTACAGATAACGGGGAAGATGAAAAGCATTCTTGCCTTTGCCCCTTTAAGTCAGTCCTTATAAGGATAAGGAATCTATTTTTCATAAAGTCCCATAAGTCTTTTCTAATTTGAGCAAAATAGCATAAAAAGCTATCCTTTCCAGAATTCAACTTTCATTTAAAAAATTATCCTTTCCAGAATTCATCTTTCATTAAAAAAATAAAACATTATTCCTACAGACAGTTTGGTTTTCGTCAGTTTCACAACACCACTCAACAAATTCACAGACTAATTGAGTTCATTACCACAAGTTACAATTGGCACCAATACACCGGAGCAGTTTTTCTCGACCTAGAAAAGGCTTTTGATAAGCTATGGCTCTCCGGACTATACACGTTGATTATAGCCGGCATTCCCTTGGATCTAGTCCACTTCACAAAGTCATTTCTAAGTGGCAAACGAATGCACGTTAAACTAATGATGTATTATCTACCCAGCGACGATTCTTGGCAGAAGTGCCTCAGGGGTCCCTTCTTGCACCGATACTTTTCTCGATTTATATGGCTGACATACCGCACAATCCAATGTCATCTATCATTGCCCTCTACGCTGACGACACAGCTATACTAGCCAGATCTATTTAACCGCATCTTGTTACCAAGAAACCGCAAGAAAACCTGCTGAAATTAGAGCACTGATTCTGTAAATGGAGATTGCAAGTAAACCCTCAGAAGAGTGTCGCCATGGTTTTCACTAAAAATTCAATATCTCCCAAAGATGATATCTTCCTATTTAATACAAAGATTCCCTGGAGAGCAGAAGCCAAATATCTCGGTGTACTGCTGGACAGAAAACTAACCTTCAATCCACACACAAAAGCCTCATGTACAAAGGCATCAAAATCATTGCACAGCTTTACCCTCTTATCAATAGAAATAGTAAGCAGGCTACCCAAATCAAACTACTCCTTTATTAGTTGATGATTCGACCCATTATTACTTATGCGTCCCCAGCCTGGAGCTACACTTCAAGCACAAATATCCTTAAACTGCAGAGAGTCCAAAACAAATGCCTATGCATGATTTTAAATGCACCATGGTATATCAGAAATGTCCAACTTCACCGGGATACAAATCTCCCAAACATCTACTCTTTCCTGCAATCTTCAGCAGTAAAGTTCTTCTCAACATCGTCTTCATATCCAAATGAACGAGTACAACAAGCAGCAAATTATGATGAATCGGATTTTTTCGAATATAGGAGACCTAAGGCCATCCTAATTCCTAATGACGATCTTTAACTCGCACCCACCTAGGCAGAGCACTTAGCTCATAAATGTTTTCCTACAGAGTAAACCTTATCAGATAACAGGGATTATAAAAGCATTTTGCTTCACCCTTATAGACAGTAACGTCTTGCGTCTTTATTTTTCTTATTTTTGAATCGATATTTCTCATAGACTGTATTTCTCTATCTAATTCCCTGACACTGAGGGCTGAATCCGTATGAAACATACTTAAATGCATAAATTTCAGGAGTGGGGAATTGGCAGCTGTTTTCTCTAGAAATATTATGAAATATCCTTTTTTTTACGTTAATTTAGAAACAAAGCTGAGACCTAAAATCGCTCTGTTAATATACATATGTGTAGCGGTCTCCCTTACTGGGTCGAATTGAACATTTTGTTTCGTTATTGCAATATATCTAATCGTTTCAATTTTGAAATAAATTCAAATATTACAGTAATTATGATTGTGCAGAACGATATCTACTTATTGCATATTATCACAAGTCTCAGAAGATGATTATTATACGTAATAGTTGGCTATTGTCAAACTCAGAATTATTTTTACTACAATTTAGAACTTACAAACTTCAATTTGTCATATATGTGTTAGCATTTTGTAGTTTATTATAGATCCATAAATATTTTATAGCAAAATATAGAATAAAATTAGAATGGAGCCCGTACATTAGTTTATTAGCGCGCAGCTTCCAGCTCAGAGCTTCTGCCTCTAAGTAGCGCAAACTAAGGCAACTCCTAAGCTGCTATTCTCATAAGCTATTTGGTAAATTTCAAAACTTTTGTAAATGCTTTTTGTCTATATTTTTCTATAGAATACGAATGGATTTGTAATATCCTTCATTCTACAAGAATTTTTCATTGTTTGAGGATGTTCCTTTTTCCAAAAGATGTAATTTTCTACAAAAATATCATCATCATCACGAACCATGGGCTCACTGTCCGTTGATGTCTGATGCCTGCTTCACTATCTTCTTCCACCTTTCTTTGTCCAGTGCACAGCGTCGCAGTTTTTGTACACCCATTCCACACCAGTCTTTTTTATCGTCTATAGTTGGGTTAAATCAATATAGTTCAGTTAAATGTAATAATATCGCCTTCATTTTCGAAGGGCGTTTTGTTATTGTTATTAACATGAAAAATATTTATTTAAACTATTGGTTATTCTTACGTTCAAGAAAGGGAGTGCACACATAATTCTACTAATGGAAAAATCAAGTACTAGAGTATAGTTACGAATAACAATTGAGCAGTTGATAAAAGCAGAACTATATTTTCCTTCGCATGCAGATAACGTCATTATCCAGATTATTTATTTTCGCATAATCAACTAGAGTGCTTCAAACACTGAATAGAAGCTGTCCGAAGAAATTTAAAACGTATGTAAATGCAATTGACCGAAGCTATAATAACGAATAATTTGCTCATCAAACAATCACATAAAAGACGTTGTTAGCCGTATTTATTACACTGCCATACATGGCCTTCTCAACACACTACACATTCACGTGTTGTTACAAACGTGTAAACAATGGCTGATGTAACATTGCAGGAGCCTTGTCATGGAAACCGGCACATGCTAACCGATACAGCAAAGCACTTCTATGCCAGTACTTTTCCGAACAGAAAGCTCACTATCTGTCGGGACAAGCGTACTAGAGCCGGCTTTATCTTCTCGTATCTATAGTAACCCGGTTTTATGCAGAAATAAATCCAGCAGTAAAACATCTTCTTTGGGACCCTTTTAATATCACAGTCGACTGTTATAGGGCACTGTAGGAGAAGTCTAGCAGTTGTACACACCGTAAAAGAGCCGGCGAACCTATAAAGAAAAGCTAAAAGTAGGAAGGGAGAAAAAAAATCAACTATTCGCACCAAAGGGAAGAAGATTGTGGGAGGAGGAGAAGAAAGAAGAGGCAAAGTGCTCTGAAGCAAGAAAACAGGAGGAACATGCCTCATCTTTCCGGTATTTTCTCTGTCACATCTCTCAGGTGATATCGATTGCAAGCCTTTGTGTTCCTTCATGCAAGATTGTAGCGGAAAAAATAACAAATGCCTGACGTTTTTTTTGTTGTGTATATGCATACGGTGGAAATAAAAGAGCCACCAGAGCTGTACTTGAGGTCTTTTTGAAGAATGTTTGCACGCTTCTTACTTGCCTGTGAGTAAGGAGAGACAAACAGAAGGATTGTCGGCGAAGTAGATGCACTTTTCTTTCTTTTTTCTTAGCAGAAAGTTGAGATAGTTTTAATTAACCAGTTTTGCTTTTCTATTGTTTATTAAGAAGCCTTCGTTCAAAATCTTTTAAAACAGAGTACAACAGCTTGGACGATAAACCGAAAAATTTCACATTAAACTCTGTCATTCGTTCGTTCTTTCCCGTTAGTATATAATCTCTTGTGAAACTGGCAGAGTTCCAAACGCAGTTTCCACAATGAAAAGGCAATGTTGCGTTACTCTTAATTAGGGGGGGTCTACTAATGAAATCGTAAAAGATAACGCCGTACTTCTTTAAATTAATGTTATAAACGAAATACGAAATCTATCTTTTATCTCTCTTGTGGGTGGAACCGCTGCAAAAGGCTTTAAAGTGGCTTCACGAAGATTTTAGGGTTTTCTTAATTCCTTTCGCTTGTTTGACTGCAGAATTATTTGAATAAAGAAATTCTTTCGAACGAATCAAGCCGGAAAGTGTGTTAATGATGTCGCAGAACTACTACGCTGTCTTGTTCTCAGAAAAACGGGCGTTGAAAAAGAACTTGAATTAATCGTCGTGTAGGAATTCTTAAGAGCCATCCATCTGCATAGCTCTAAATTACAGCAATTGTACAACATAACAGGAACGCCCTATAAAACGCCGTATATTTGCTGGAAATGCCTCTTTTACCATTATGTTTGGGTTTAGTAAACACTGCACTATTAGCCATCAGATAGCTACGAAATATTAAAAGATGGATCTTGTTAATCGTAGGCGTGTCATGTGGGATTACAGACATTAACGCACTGAATTCTATTTTGCTTGTGTGAAACAAAACTTATAGTAGCTATTGGCTACGTGGATCCGTTTGAATTACTAAACTCAGGCATGGAGACGACCTGAAAAATAAAGTCTGAATTCTGGATAGGAAATATTCTCCGGGTACTCCAGTTTTTGTTATGTACAACATTTGTATACATTATTATGTCAAACAATACTCCCTCCTAGGATTGTCGTGACTTCCATAAGGAAAAATATAGGTTATGCAGAGGGTGCACATCATGAGTGGTACTGTTCCGGAACATGCAAACTAAAATGAGCGGGTGCATTGTAATTGTGAAGAAACCGTTCCACGTGCGTAGTTTATCCGTTTTTTCCCTCGCATCTTCCTTTCAAGTTTGTAGATCATCTGACGTGATAATATGAATTTATAATTTGGTCATTGGCTAGGAAACTTTCAAGCATAATCCAGGAATGTGCAGGACAGTCACTCAATGACTGAAGTTGCAAAAACAATGAAATAATTGAGTCTATTTATTGATTCTTCCCGAAAGTAAGCTGTAAATGGTTTCTATGGAAGGTTTACCGGATTTGAAAGAGGACACTCGATCCACATGTGGAGTTCTTTGAAGTCTGCCGTTTTCGCCACTTTACAAGAAATTATAAAGTGAAAAATGAACCAACAGGATATTAATCGACTTCAGTCTAGCCGAAGAACTTAGTACTAAATGCAATAGTACCATTTCTTATTTAGTCATCGGGCTTTCTTAGATCACATGTCATATTGAATACAAATGTTTATCAAAGTCCTTCAAACCTAAAAGATGTTTGATGTTCCTACTGCAGACGAAGAGAAGGAAATCAGTAAGCACGTTTCACATTATTTCAAATGCATATAAATAACAGAGTAGGGAATATTTATTATTATACATGTGGAATTTCTTACAATGTAGACAAATTCAATACTCGTTGTGATCCATGTCAGTGAGAGGCGGTGCTTTGTACTATACAGTGCATCAGGGATGGAGTCACTTCGTAATTAAGTGGCAGTCTGAGAACACACTTACCATATTATTTATGTTATCATGCTGCTAGACCCACACCGACTACATTGAAAGATTTTACTATATTTAGGTTACACATATGATTATTCAAAATTTTGTACTATGATATGAAGCTTGGAATCAATAATTTGTAAAAAAAATAGTTTTTTTTTATTTTTTTGAAAACAAGAGTCAACATAAAAAATTGTGTCTGATTTTTTTCAGTTAGAAAATGAAATGGTTAATATTATCCCCTGAGAAGTTATTTCTCTCTCTCTATCTATCTATCCATCTCGTGAGAATGCGTATCTAAGGGATAGTAATTTTAGTATGGTGTATCTGTTTCTAGTTAAGATTTAGATTGCTTTATTCTCAGTCGAAACAAGAGTTTTCAGTTTGGTGCGACAGACTCCTCCCAACTTAATATGCCACATTGTAGTGTGCTTTGAATCCATGTAGGATATAATATTATTATCATATTTAAATTTAAGAATACTATTTAGGTAGTGAAGTCTGTTTATCATAAATCTTACTTTATTTACGACATCGGCGATGTGCGGTTTCCCACTAAATTGCTTTCAATTTGTAATCCCAAGTAAGTTATTACATTGATTTTTTTCTATTTCCGCACAGTTGCAATTTGAATTTGTCCTGCAATTCCAATCATGCAAAAATAATTGTGCAGTGAAGTTCATTTTATTTATTTTGTTTCGCAAATTAAAATTTACATATTTAGTTTTCGAGATATTCAGACTGAGTTTATTTGACTGGAACCATTTGTTACTTTTAAAAGATCGGCATTTCGCTACGGTTGCATTTGTTGGCTATGCCCGCAGAAAAGATTAGGACTATCATCTCCAAAAGCATTTCTTTTACTGTTTAGTTTCAGATCGCAGAAGTCACTGATATAAATAATAAATGAAATTGTTGGTCCTAAGACAGATCTTTGTGATACACCACTGTTTACCGTTTTGAAACTGCTATAGCTGTTGTTTATTTTTACAATTTGTGATCTAGCATTTTGTGAACCAGTTTAGGGTAGTGCCTCGTATTCTTCAAATTTTATTATTAAAATATCACGTGATACAACGTCAAAAGCTTTGTGTACTCGTAGATCTAAAAATATTGCTAATGTTAGTTTATGTTCATCCAAGGAGGTATAAACTATGTTTGTAAAGTTCAGCAAAGCATGTTCTGCGCTAAACTTTTGCCTGAACCCAAATCGATTCTTTGTTACATTTTAGGCTTTTTTGTACAAAAACTTTCATGAGTCTAATTTTTACCAATTTCTTTAATATTTTCGAAAAGATCAGTAGAAGGGAGATCAGGCTGTAATTTTTCAAGTTTTGTTTCCCTCTTTGAAAATCGGTATTACTGCGACGTCTTAAAATCCGATGGAAACGTGCCTGTCATCAGTGATAAGTTAAAAATGAACATTAGGGGTTCCATAATGCCTTCTTCTTCTTCTTCTTCTTCTTCTTCCGTTTTACATATTAACCCTAGTGGCCTGTTAGGGGGCTGTCCTTAGCTTTCCAAACCATACCCGTCCCGAGGATGAGGTGGTTAGCCCTGTGCCTCCCGCTGTTGATGCGTATGTTCACAGGGCAGGTTTGGCTGTTCTGGGGGACGAAAAACTTGAGTTTCGGAGTGAAAGAATCCCCTACCTCCATATGAGACCAGCTAACTCACCTTACGTCGAAACAGACCAGATAAAGGTTCCTCACGTCGCTGACGGGAATCGAACCCAGGTCTTTCCGAACAAAGAGCTTTGTCTATACCGAATATATTTTATTAACACTAAAGCATCGATGTACAATCAAAATAAATATATGTACAACTATTTACAATATATACACACATGTACATAGAATGCTTATTCTAATTGGCATTTTGATTTATATTTCTTGATAACTTAATAATATATATTATGTACAACGTATTTTTCCTTATTTTTAACATCAATAATCTGCTCGGTGTCTGCTTCTTCCTACAGTCCTTTTTACATGAGTTGAGCAGTATTTTTCTTTTAATGTATCATAACTTTGCTATCCATGGAATTCTGTATTATGAATTTAAGTTACCAGTCACATTTCTATTTCCATAAATCATATTTCCTTTTTATAATGAAATTCCTATATTTTTGTGGTATATTTCCAATTACATATGGGATTCGGTCTACGTTATTGTCTCTTGTGAGGGGACACCTTTCCTTAAACCTATGTAAGGTTTGTTTTAAAATATACAACAATGGAATTTATATTGTTAACTAATCTGACAATATTCATATATAAATATACACATTTATACATGTATGTACATATACACACATATACATATATACCTATTACTACTTTACATATAATACGTCTTCTATGCATATGACTATTTTACTTATAATACACATAATTATTCTTTCGGAGACACTTCTTTATAGCCCTTTGTTATGTTTGACTTGACACTTTTACATTTGGACTGTAAACATTTTGGATTGTACATTGTACATATACAGTTTGGATTATACAGATATAGTTTGGATTATACATTATTAACTTATCATGAAGTGTTAAGCGCTATTTACATATACCATATTTATACATACACATGTAGTTACTTTACATATCATAAATATTCTTAACATATAATTACTAAAACTTGTTTTTGCATATCATTACATGATTTATTGCTTCATTATTATCACTTTCAGATTGCAACTGTCTGTATCCATACGTAGTATTTGTTTTAACATAGAAGGAGAGGGTTACATTTTGGCAGAGATTTGAGTTACCCACCGGATCAGTAAAATGTCATCAAGTTCTTCCACTATATAAACTGTTATTGACATTTTTGATACATAAAACTAAACTACAACCTCTATAGTTGACAAATATTATGCACAGAACTACAACTAATTATAGCATAAAGCAATTAATGTACAAGTGGTTATACAGCTTAATGAAAAAGTTTACAATATGCTTTTCGTTCGCTTATGTATATTTATTTTATCGTGTATATGTGTGTTTTATGTTGTTTTTTTTTTTTTAAATTTATGGTGGGTCCTTTATTTCTATGATTTGCAGTTGTTCTTCGAATTCTGAGATGAGACCTATTTGCAGCCATTGGTGTTTTGTTATTTTGTTTCTGTTTATAGTATCTGTGATTGTTTCTTTTAATATGTTGTTTATTTTCTTGAGTATGTCTGGTCCTGTTTCCCTTCCGTAAATTTTGTCGCATCTGTATGTCCAAATCGAGTACATGGTTGTTATAATGATAATTGATTTAGTTGTGTTAATGTTACCTTCGTTTAACCAGTATAATGTGTGTTCTGTAAAGGGTTGTTTGTGTTTTACGAATGTTTGAACCGTGTTCCATATTCGGGAGGTGTGAGGACAGTACATCATTAAGTGGTAAAGTGTTTCTGGTTGAGGGCAAAAATGACATCTGGCGGGGCCTTGAAGAGGGATCCCTTTCGCTGTGCACTATATTTTGGTGGGCAAACAAACGTGGTGTACGTTGTAGTAGAATGTTTTTAATTTTGGGTTTATGGGCAGATTGAAAGCTTTTTTAAGTGCGTTTGATAGTCTTAATGTCCCTCTTTTAATCTCCCGGTGTTGTGGTGGTGGTATAACTGTGCGCGTGAGTTTGATGTGTGTTGCTTTAGGTCTCATCTTCAAGAATTCGTTTATTCCTATGTATTTGTTAATAAAGTTGTAACCTTCCGCAATCTCGTGGAACATTCTTGGTGTTTTGCCACTCGAACGCGGAAGGGAACATATTACTTTGTTAGCATTATCTTCTGCATATAATATATTATATATGCGCTCCACGCTTTTTCCTCTGTGTAAGCTCTCTCTATGATTTTTGCTCTCGCACTTAGAGTTTTTAGGTGGACGTTTATTAAGCCGAGTCCTCCCGCCTCAATGTCATGGAATATTGTGGATCTTCTGATGGATTCGTATTTGGAACACTGACTGAGCTATGGAGGCTCTTTACGGAGGTTCCATAATGTATATGTGGCATTCTTTCACAATGCCAGTGTTAATATCATCGTATCCTGAAGTTTTGGTTGTTTTTAGGCTTAGCTATAACAGTTTGATTTCGTTTTCACAAGTGGGTAAAAGATATATGGAGTTTCAATTCTCTTGGGAGGGCAATTCTGAGGGGCGGTTTTAGCATTTTTTCAGAATGAAAATTTTCAAATTCTTTCACTGACCGTGGCAAAGTGATTATTGAATTCTTCAGCTAATCCTCTGTGTCCATTTTCTCTATTCATATTGGTATTTTTAAATGTGTGAAGAGTTTTCTTGGGTATATCTTTGCTGATTAATTTATTCACAAACTTCCATTGTTTCTGGAGTTTCCTTGGAAATTTTGGAATTCATTTCTGTAGTATTCGTTTTTACTTTCTTCTAATGTAATCTTCTTGTAAGATTGTAATCTTCGTCATCTGCTTTTTTTTTATTTATAAGCTACTTTGTGCAGGCGATATTATCGTAATGCAAGATCAATTTAAACAGTTCTGATCTAATACACCGAACGTTTTCACCTAACATGTTCATTGTGTCTCTATCTTCGATTTTGATGTTTTTTTTTGTTTTTTATTCATGAATCCCATGATTTTGGGATTGAAAATACATGCGTTTTCTCATCGTCTCTAAGTCGTGATTCTCTTATCTTCTGTAATGATTCTGCTAGGCAAGTCATTGGGTTCCTTTCTTTTTAACTAGTGCTATTCAGTTACATTTCTTGGAATCATCTTTGCACATGCTTTCGCTGCGTTTAAATTTCCTGCTAATATTAATGTCACAGATTCCTCGCTGATTTACTTTCTTCTGCTGTCACTTTAAGTGTTGAATGTGACTTGAGATCGTTTCCTTTAACATTTTCACTTTATTGCGATACTTTTGGACATCGATATTACAACCGTTTCTATCGTTACAAGCGTATTTGATCCAACTAAAGTACGAGATTGTAATATCGTATCACATGATTTAACTTTTTTTTTATTTATTTTGTAAAACTACTTTTTTCAGAACTTATTAAATACTTCATTCAGTTTAAGATATTTCAATTTAAAGAAATAAGACTGTGAAAAAAATGGAAGTTAAAAGGTTTGGGTTGGGTTGTTTTCAATTACATCCGTAGCAGCTAAGGTCATGAGGCCAGTAAATGCGTGTGGTCTTTTGGCCGGTTTGCCTTTTTTTTCAGGGACGAAAAGACAGAGTATTTTGGAGCAGGAACCACGCTAGTTCAGTCTAACACAGGCTAACATATCTTCCCTTGAAAATCCCTTAAAGATTCTTCGCGTCCTAGAAGGAAGTCGAATCCGGTTTTCTTCTCATCAACATACTTTTGACCTGGACATATTTGGGAGTAAAAGTATATCTACTGTGAGGATATAATTAGAAGAGTGTGATTAATTCGTGTTCATCGTACATATAGCGTCTTCTCGAAAGGCAGATAATAATAATATTTTTTTTTATTGTGCTTTCAAATATTTACAAATGTACAATGATCTTCTATTCAATATATTATTTTATAAGGTTCAGCACTTTGTGCTACATATAATGAGATTTAAATAGTAATGATGATAACATTATATATATATATATATATAACAATTATAATAATAATTTACAATTATATTGTTCAGAGTTACATAAGTTGTATAATATTACATGTTGTGGTTTACTATTTTTTTTTTTTTTCAAGTTGGAAAAGGTGTGATTATACAACAGTATTTACACATATACAATTTAAATATTATGTTTCCTTATTTTCACATACATACGGTGTAAACTCATGATTTACTTTTAAAAGAATTTTTTTTTCCATTGCATACATTTGTTACAGTTATTATATACATTACATACATTTGTTTACATATGATATTTACATCACGTACATTGGTTTACATATAATACATACATTACATACATATTGGTTTTCATGTGATACGTACATTACATGCATTTGGTTACATATGATACATCTTGGATGAGAACTAATTTTTTTTTGCTTTCATCCTCGAAGCTTAAATGTAAGCTTATCTGAGGATGACGCCAGTTGGTTATTATGTATTTTTTTTTTTGCTGTGTTGGGAAGCTACGAAATCTTTGATTGAGAAATTCGCACGCACGCACGCACGCACGCACGCACGCACGCACGCACCACGCACGCACGCACGCACGCACACACACACACACACACACACACACACACACACACACACACACACACACACACACACACACACACACACACACACACACACACACACACAATAACTTTGAATGTATTGATGCGTCACTGAACTGGAAATATTGTGTTTCATTAGGTTTGTATGGTATTTTGGGTGCGTGTTTCTTGTTCGTAGTATGTCCTTAGAGCTCTTTTGGCTATTGTAGTTTGTAAGGTTTCTGTATTCAAAAGGTAATTTGTTTATCATGTCTGGGATGTAGAAGTTTCGCGTGGCCTTTCCGTAGTGATTATTGTATTTATATGTGATATAATTAGTAGTCTGAGGTCTTGTTATACGGTATGTATTTCTAATTGTCCTGTATTCTCCCATTGCAATGTTTATAAGGTCGTGATTTTCTCTTTGTTCCCAAAAGATCAGTTTTGTCATTTTGTACTGTAGCGACATTAATCTATTTAATTTGAAGGGTGCACAAAAAGCATACGTTGTTATAGCGTATCTTAGTATATTTTGGCATAGTGCTTTGTATATTAGTGTTTTTAGGCGTATGGGAACTATGTCTTTTAATCTGTAGAGTTTGCCACTTATTGTTCGGAGTTTGTTGTCTAGATGGTTTATGTGGCTATTCCAGTTCATATCTGCATCGAAGTAAATTCCAAGGTATCGTATCGTTTCAACCTGAGTGATTGTAGTGGTTTTGCTGTTCTGTGTGTTTTTTGTGTTGGAAAGTGGATGTTGGATGGTTATATATTTGTTATCAACTGGTCGAGTCAGTGGATTTCTGAATATCATTAATTTTGTCTTTTCTGAGTTTAGGTGTATGGAGTTTTTCGTGAGCCAGTCTATGATCAGATTTATGTCATGTTGCATATTTGTTCGGGCAATGCTTGCGGTATTATGGATGGATATTATTGCTGTATCGTCTGCGTACTGGAATATCTTACCTTTGAGTGGTAACTGATTAATATCGTGCGTGTAAATGTTGAATAGAGTTGAGGAGAGTACAGCTCCCTGTGGTACTCCACAGGTTACTGGTAGCTCTCTGCTTCGGTTTGACCCGATACGTGTGATATGCTTTCTATTTTGGAGGTAGTTTGTAAACCACCTTTGAAGAGGCCCGTCTATTCCAACATGCCTCAGCTTTTCTAACAAGGTTTGATCTGTAAGTGTATCGAATGCTTAGAATAATAGTTAGATCTATAAAGACTACCATGGTAATTTTGTTTTTGTCTAAGGCGGTATTAATTACGTCTGTAAAGTCTTCCAAGAGAGATGTTGTTCCCTTATTTTTCTGAAAACCATATTGTGTTTTGGGGATAATATGAAAGATCTCAGTGTATGCTGTGAGTTTCTTCAGTATGATCCGTTCCATAATTTGATTGATAATTGGTAATGTTGCATTGGGTCTGTAATTGCTGATTAAATTTCTTTTTCCTTGTTTGTATATGGGTGTGATTATGGCGGTCTTTAGCATACTTGGTATCTGTCCTGTTTTAAATATTTTATTTATTAGTTTTAGTAGGATAGGACTTAAACTAGTTGCATGTTGCTTTATATCTTTAGGTCTGATACCATCTATTCCTGGGCCTTTGTTTGGTTTGATTTGATATATTGCTGAGAGAAGTTCTGCTTCTTTTATGGTTGGGAACCATAATGTCTGTTTTGATTGCGGTCCAAGCGGAGGGTCTCGTTTTGTGATTGGGGAATATTTCTGTGAAGTTCTTGGATGGAGTCTGCAAAGTATTGGTTAAAGTCATTTGCTAGTTGTTGGATAGGTTTTGTATCTTTCATGAAGCTGTGTTTTATGGTTTCGGAGGCGGTGGTGTTGGGAACAGGATCTAGCATCTCATTAATCAGATGCCAGGTTTGTTTCATGTTGTTTTGTGTGGAGGTTAGTTTGTCTCTGTAGTAGCTTCTTTTTGCATTTCTGATTTGTGTTGTAAGGCGATTCCTTGTTATCTTATATTCAGTTTTTAAAGTTGTGTTATTTGGATATCGCTTTAATTCTTTCCATAAAGCGTCCTTTCTGTGTATTTCTAGGATTAAGTTTTGTGTTATCCAAGGATTTTGTGTTGTTTTTGATCGAATTCGGACTTTCTTTGTAGCTTTCTTATATATTTCCTCCAGTGTGAGTTTAATGTTGTTGTATAAGATATCTGCTGAATCTGAAGACAGGTGTTCCCAGTCTGTTTTTCTTATTTCGTGGTTGACTATTTCTTCGTCTATTATTGTTTTCTGTCGTTTTTCTTCTGTGGGACATTGCATAGGTAATGTCTTGGTGTGCAGGTTTAAAGCGGTGAAGTAATGGTCTGCTACTTTGCACATTATGACTGATGCAGTGTAACTATTTGGTGGTGCTCGGACGTTTATATGGTCTAGACAGGAGGCAGTGATAGTATTTCCGAATATTTCTTCTCTAGTACATGATGTTATTGTTGGTATTAGATTATACATGGATAGTGTGTCTTGGTATTGTACTGTGTTGTTCTGATTTTCATTTGCAATATTTATGTTTATGTCGCCAATTATCATTAGGTGTTGGTTGAGCATATTTCTTGGCTTGAAAGCCAGCAATTGAGTTCGTGGAAGAATTTTATCATGTTTAGGTTTGGTGGCCTGTAGATAGCATTTAGTATTATGGGATGCTGTGTATTCGTGGTATTAATGATTTCGAGGCAGAGGGTTTCAGCATGCTCAAACTAATAGGCCGTTTCTTTGTTACTAATTTTTGTTTGATAAATATTAATATTCCACCCCCTCGTTTTGTTTGGCGGCATGATCTATGTTGTTGGAAGCCTGGAATTTGGAAAGCAGTCGCTTCGACATTAGTTATGGATACTTCTGTAAGAATCAATATATCAATAATATCATGGTAATTCCTCAGATTAACCTGTAATAATAACCAATGTTTTCGGAGGCTTCTGATGTTAATATGCAAGATTAAGAGATCTCTCGCTTGTACTGTGTTTTGTTTCCATGCATCAAGAGATTCGAAAGTACAGTTACTGATGTATTCTGGTATAATTACATCTATCTGATTGTTCACATTCATGTTTGTTGTGTTGAGATCTTCTTATTGAACTAATAATAATAATAATAATAATAATAATAATAATAATAATAATAATAATAATAGCAATAATAATAAAAGCCTGAACAGGATTCATATGGAACAGCATACCAAGCCCCGCTCTCAGCATTGTGCTGTTAACATGAGCTCGTTAATAAAATAAAATAAATAAAAAGCAGTAGTACAAATTTATTGTTGGTACTTCTATATCTCTTTTGAATTTTTTGGTTTTAATTTTAATCTTCTAAATGTTTATTGTGTCTTACATAAAGACCTCTTATATAGTTTCACACAGAAAAAAAGCTGGGACGTCATCAAATATAAAATACCAAAATACAAACACATCCATAGAAAGAAAGAATAAGCAAATTACAAGTTAATCTCAAGAGAACAAAATATGCCAAGATTAATGATTCCGAGTAATTTTAATTAACTATAGATGATCTCTTTATTATTTCTGCCTGCTAAAACACTTCAAGTTTAGGAGCACCTCCAATAATTTCATTTTATTTTACGATCCCTTGGGATTGTTCCAAAAAGGAAAAACAAAACAAAACTATGAGCATTAATTTGTTCGAAACTTATTAATGTGTGAGTTTTCCACTTACCTTCTCTTCTCTTTTCTTACTAAACACTTTTTTCTATTAAACCTTCTAAATTAACAAGTTCTCTAATTAGAATTTATCGCCTAAATCCGCTTCTCTTTAATATTAATTTATACCTTACAAAGACTGTAAAAGATATTAGTCATAATAAATGCCTAATGAAATGAATTTTTAATTAGTAATTTATACTTTCATATCTCAGGCACACTAGAGTTCGTAATTTAATGAGTAATTTTTGCCAAATAGGGATGGTATACGATCATAAGCCGGATGTGCGGTATGAATTACCTAAAACAATATTAAAAATTGCGATTTGTATAAGCGAATGCGTCTCCTATTACATCGCGTGCCTTTAAGCATCTTTCAGTTATGTGACTTTCAATTATCAAGTTTGAAAACTCAGAACTCTTCCAGTTAGATACTAACGTCATCATATATATATCATTTATCGAAGTTATTTTTCTATAATTTTAATCTCCTTAATCTGGTAATATGTATTCTCTCTCGCAAACAACAGACTGTTTACACATTCAGTTCTAAATCTTTTTTCATATATCCGTTACCGCATTTTGTTTCCCTAGTAAGGAGTAGGCTAGGTCATTTTTTACCCTATTTAACTTTTGAAGACTGAGTGGGCAGTTCTTATATGTGTAATTCTTATATTTCGAAGTCTCCTTTATAAATATAAAGTAGCAATTCTTTATTCTAGTCGCAGATTAGCGCTACATACACGTATTAAGTAAAATCGCTACTCTTTAAGAAATGATACAGTTCTTAAGAAAAGGACCAAACAATGAGCCTCAAAGGTCTTCCGATCTTACACTACCCAATTCCTTGTGGAGGTATATCAACGAATATGTTTACATCCACCTGTGAAGAAACACTCAGTTACTGGAAAGAGCGCATACAGAAAGTAATTGCATTAGTATATGTGGATGTCTTACATGGAACTTGCAGCTTCATAGATATTTAGAATCAGTTACACCTTCATGAATTAACCTATTAAATTGGCAATAAAACACCAGCTGAGATCTGAAGTATCAAAGATGGATGAAGGAGATCATACAGTCAGGTCAATCAACACACGACCCACTCCGCTTGGTAGGTACCATCCTACCTAAATGATTTTGGTCAACATAAACAGAAAACACACTTAAGGAATATCGAACCTATTTTCATGTTTTTGTCTACTGAAGGAAGGGTTAGGATACGTTGAAAATAGTACATGCCAAACAGACCAGTCGAGTGCAATGAATTTTGCAGGCAGTCTGACATGTTTTCATTTAGCTTGCAGATGCTATTCGGCCAGTAATTGAAATAATGTATTAATCTCATCCCATTCTCGTCATCCAAGTAAATATTTTTTAACCTTCCTGCGGATTACATGGCCTTCATATAATGCTTCTTTAGGAGCACAATAATACCTTTGCTGTTGGAATTAAGACTGAAGAAACTATTAGTTACTTGCACGTATTCCTAACTTGTTTTTGACGTTTTATGAGCTTAAAAATTCGACATTCCGTAGGAAATCCTACAGAAACTAGACGTCGGACAGCTTTCGTAAAGGTCCCACGCATTAGATCTGAACCGAGTCTTCTCAGTAGAAGAACAAATAATGTCGAACGCCATAAGACTCAGCGGTGCCAAAAATATGTTATTGATTTTTTTTGTCTGTTCAGTCTCCTATCTTACTCCCTTTGAACACTGATGAAATGGCACATAGCAAGCAGTGAAATGCAATTAACCCACCTCAATCATCATTCTGGAATTATTTTCCGATATCTTAAGTGAAAGGATATTCTCTTAGCTATATGTGAAGACTTCAGTCATCTTATGGAATCAGTGCAATATAAAATGCTCAGGTTATAAGGCTAGTTGACTTCCACTGTCGAATTAACTTAAAATATGTCGTATATGATATGAAATAAGGAAGTAAAATGTTGTTTGTTGTTATAAATTAAACATTTATATATAATTATAATAAATTAAATTTATTTAATTAAATTAAATATTGTTTATGTTATGTATAGTAATATACGAGTATATAACATAATACGATAATTTATAACATAATATAGTAATATATTATATTATTCCATAGTAATATTATTTTTATTATAGAAATTGTAACATTATCATTTTCAGTTATTTAAAATGATAATGTTAAAATGATATTGTATTGTAGCATTATCATTTTAAATAATTGAAAGTGAATAATATTAGCAGAACGTTACTGATTTGATGGGTGAAGCATAAATGCTTTTCATATTCCCCTTTGTGTGAGAGGGAAGCTCTTTGAGTGGAGAGTTATTGAGCCTTAAGCTCGTTCTGGAAGGGCAGTGAGATTAACTGTGTTCAGCTGAGCATAGAATTCACTTGGGTCAGTATTTGTAGATTTCTGCTGTAGTCTGAAGCTTGCTTGATCAGCGGGTTTGAATGATTACTTGTCTTGGTGAAGAAAGTTTCTGCTAGATCATGAAGGAGGGATGTGATGTAGGGAATGTTGATTTCTCTGTGAATTTCTAATGAACCATGGAGAGTCCAGAATCATTCTCCGGCATTTATTATGCATCTACTGCAGCATTTGAATATTTGTATTCGAGGTATGGCTCCATGCGGGAGATGCGTAAGTGATGACTGGATGTATTACCCTCCTGTATATGAGTAGTTTGTTCTGAGTGTCCAGCTTGCTTCTTCTGTTGATCATGGGGTAGAGTTGCGCGGTTGCATCGGATGTCTTCAGGCTTATGTGTGTTATATGACTGGTGAATTGCCGTTTTTTGTCAAGCATCACGCCGAGATTTGACTTCAGTCTGCCATGGAATCTTGACTCCTAGAATAATATTAGCTTAAGTTCTTAAAAGAACTGGTAGATAGACTGAGTCCTTGACTCTTTATCCCGTCACTGAATGAAGAAAATCTGTGTGGATGGGGTGTATTATTGAGCTAAAAGCTCTAGTCATGGCTGGGTAACGGCAATAGCCGAGTATTATGTCTAAGTAAACCTGTATCTAAAAATTCAGACGATCCATAGACCACTCAAAATTGGCGAAGGACCGTCCATCTCAGCATTGGTTCCACTTAGTGATGGCCTTCTACCCACCACTACCACCGCGCAGAACCGCTCATATTCCGAAGAAAAGCATTCACCGACAAAGCCCCTCACCGGGGCGTGCCGGAAAGCACTTCCTCCGGAGACTTAAATTGCTCCCTTAAGGCAAAAACCTTGAGAGAGCGAACTCATATTATTATTATTAGCATTAGCAACAGCCGAGCCTTAGTTAGAACTTCATTGGCTACAGCGTTACCATCCATTTGGCTACAGCATTGCCATTAACAATATCAGCTATTATTAAACTTAAAGCTCTAATCATGGCAGGAAGGTAACAGCATTAGCCAAGCCTCAGTTAGGACTTCATTGGCTATAGCATTGCTATCCATTACCCTCCAAGGGTATTAATCACCGCATCTCACGGTCGATTAACTTCAAGTCTCCGTAACTCTAAATTCCAATAATATTAGCCTTATAGTCCTTATAAGGACTGGCTTAAAGGGGCGAAGCAAGAATACTTTTCATCTTCCCCGTTATTATCTGCAGAGGATAGTGTAGGGATAAGGTGTTATTCAGCTATTAAAGCTCTGATCATAGCAGGAGGGTAACACCAATAGCAAAGCCTCAGTTAGAACTTCATTGGCTACAGCATTGACATCCATTACCCTCCAAGGGTATTGGATTGAATGAATTAATCTCAATAATATTAGCTTAAAGTTCTTAAAAGAACTGGGCGATGGACTGAGTCCTTGACTCTTTATCCCGTCATCTGATTGAAGAAAATCTGTGTGGATGGGGTATTATTGAGCTAAAAGCTCTCGTCATGTCTGGGTAACGGCAATAGCCGAGCCTCAGTTAAAACTTTATTTGCTACAGCATTGCCATTTGTTACCCTGGAAGTCCTAAAAATGACTTTTCTTCTCTCCTCTCACATCCCAATAATATTGGCTTCTTAAAGTTCTTAAGAGAACTGGTAGATGGACTGAGCCAATAATATTGGCTTCTTAACGTTCTTAAAAGAACTGGTAGATGGACTGAGTCCTTGACTCTTTATCCCGTCATCTGAATGAAGAAAATCTGTGTGGATGGGGTGGTATTGAGCTAAAAAGCTCTAGTCATGGCTGGGTAACGGCAATAGCCGAGCCTCAGTTAAAACTTCATTGGCTACAGCATTGCCATTTGTACCCTGGAAGTCCTAAAAATGACTTTTCTTCTCTCCTCTCACATCCCACTGTTACCCTGGAAGTCCTAAAAATAACTTTTCTTCTCTCCTCTGACATCCTAATAATATTAGCTTATAGTCCTTATAAGGACTGGCTTAAAGGGGCGAAGCAATAATGCTTTTCATCTTCCCCGTTATCTGTAGAGAGCAGTGTAGGGATAAGGTGTTATTGCGCTATTAAAGCTCTGATCATGGCAGGAGGGTAACAGCAATAGCCAAGCCTCAGTTAGAACTTCATTAGTTACAGCATTGCCATCCGTTACCCTCCAAGGATATTGGATTCAATAATATTAGCATTTTAGATATTATTTAATTGTAATATTATGATATTAAATAATTAAAGGTGTATGACATATTTTGGTATTTTAGAGAAAAACATTAAGATAACTGAATATTAGTTTAAGAATTTTAAGTATAATATTTAAATATTTAATAAACTTAAGATACTTTTTATAGTAATTCTGATAATCTCTGAAAAAATCTGAAAATCTCTTCTCATACTTCCGTTCCGTTTTAAGCAAAATTATGGAACCAAACGCTTTACAGACTAGAAAAAAAATTCTGCACCATTTCGTTTTTGAAAAAATAAAAAATAAATTGGTTTTACGCTATTTTTTCGATATTGACAGAAAATGGACTAGTGCAACAGAGTGGTCACTGTACTTCGTCTTACAACTTGGTTCTTTTGAAAAAAAAAAAAAAAAAAAAACGGTTGAAAGAACAACAAAAAAACTTCATCTGAAAAACGAATATATATATATATATAAACCTAGCACACCCGATAACAACCAACTCCCCGCTGATCTTGCAAGGCAGAGATGGACCGTACAGGATGATGTAAGTGTCATCATTCATCCCTACTGGCAGATCCTATTATACAAACTCGATGTAATGGTCGTGACAAGCTATTTACATGGATGCTATCATATATCAGAGCGACCTCTCGCTCTTCGCATCGCAGAATACTTGATTAGTTTTTGCTGTGTGAGTTAGTACGTTGCCCGAACGTATTCATCGCACTAAGCGACGAACGCAACATTCTTTTGTCGATCGAGAAGAGCTGTGTAGTGTTTTTTTCCCTCTCTTTCTTTCCGTACTATTCTTTCAAGTGGTTGACAAATGACTAGGTGTCTCTAGCAGTTTTGCACTGAAATAAAAACAAAAAGACAAAGAATGGTAAAGTTTAATATAACCGTGCGACATTATCTAAATGCTACGACTTGTTTATCTCCTACACAAAAATAACAAATCGTAGTCGTCATGCCATTTTGTGTTATTGTCAAATTCAAATGTGGACAGTTTACATGATTGGCAACGCACCATTAGACTTGGTAGACTGTATATGTATGATAAAACGCGAACTAAAATAGCAAAACTCATAAAATCCTCCTACCCCCTCAAAAGAAATAAAAAGAGAGAAAAAAGTATAGCCAATTAAATTTTCGAAGTCATTATATGCATGTTTTATTGTTAATAATTGAATCTCCAGGCTAAGCTTCCAGCATATGTTTCAGACGAAGAATAAATTAGTGTTACCATTTCACTTCCTCTGTAAAAAATTAACCTAAAAAAAAACCTCTAAAATATTTCGACTAAATTGTACATTAATTAAGAATTTAAATTGCATAATTATTAAATGTTGAAAAAAATTAATTACGATCTTACACAGGAAACTATTAACTGCTTCAACATTTGACAGCCGAGAAAAAAAAAACGATCTCTATCAGCAAAGTGCTTTTAAATTTTGTTTGAAAATTCAATGGTAACAATTTGTATGCTAACCACGAAACTGGAAGCTGTCGAGTGCAACTACGTGCCAACAATACATGAGCACGCGCTATGACGTCATGACACAGATGGTACACGTTTAATTGCTTCGATTTGTTAAGTGTTTGAAATTAATTTTGCTGCAAGTGCAATGTCATTTATCTCGGTATCAAACCAATAGAAATATTTTACTCGGTTTGAGTAAAATATTTTATTTTTATAGCGGATATCGCGCACTTAAAAAGACGTTAAAGATACTTAAAATCCCAGCAGACGTGTTTTGAGATTTCTTTACTTTCGGTTGGTTTCTTTTTCAAATATAATTTCAAAAAGTCCACATAAATTTCTTTTAATAATAAAATAGCTTCCGGTTATGCCATTTAATGTACTTAATGCCACTTTTAAGTAATCACAACAGATGAAATGGTTTCATTCTGATGAAGAAATGCCCACTTGGGAGCCGTGAAATAGAACCATTACCCAAGAATTGGACAATCGTAGTCAATCTTTTGGTAATAAAATGCGCCACTGAAAAGCGCATCTCGTTATAAAGTAACTCAAAAGGTCTGTTTCGTCTTCTGCAATAATGATTTTAGTGCTTATTTATTTCATTCTGGAGTTAATAAACGTATCACACATTTGTTTTGGTACAATTATGAGCCGCTAGCTATAACTAGATATTTCATGACGGAATATATGTTTAAAACTACCATTCCAAGTTCTCTTGAGCCGTAGCTGCATTTTACAACACAATATATTGAAGAATGGTATATATATTTAACAACATTTAGTCTAAACTAAACTTTTAAATACAACGCTGAGTGGAAAACTTTTCGTGATAATGGATGAGAATCTCTTGAAGATGAAGTGACAACCCACACCAAACTAAACTTAATTTCTTAATAATCAAGACATGCTGCAAGAAATTAAAGATGCCAAGAAATTATATTGTTGGTTGTTTAATCCTTATCCAAGTGTAAGCAAACAAAGTTTGCGCGTGAAGTAACTTCGCAACTGGGCTACTTGTATATTGAAGCTAATGATTTCATAAATTTCCTTAGTATCCCATAATGCAAAGCACATATCCTTACGGAATATATAATGAAGGGATATCCAAAATCTCGGCGATCTCTCAGATCACCCACCAACGAGTGACCGACCCAAAGGACCATTTAATTCAGCGATGGTTCCACTCAGTGACACGCCCACCATGCCACGGAAAAGAACCCTCAGCTGTGACTCTGGCCAATGGCAGGCTCACCCCACCACCACCGAGCATAGACGCTCATAACCTAGGGAAAAGCATCCACCAAAGCAGTCACAAGACCACTTCAGCTGACTTCGCACATCAATAGAGAACCATCACTGGATCCTAGATTCAGAAGTGATAACAAGACAACAACAACAACGCTACTGATATGATGCGTGAAGCAAACCCCTTTTCATATTCCACTTTATCTGCGTAAAATGTCCCTCTGGTAAGAGTAGTTTGGAAGCATTAAACTCTCCCTGTGAGGCTGTGGGATTAAATAGAGTCATTGGATAGTAAAATAGCCTTGGGTCTTTTATGCTTGTAGCAGTCATATTCATTGTAGTCTGCAGCTTGTTTGATCATTTGATTTGGGTGCAAGGCCCCAGTTGTAAAGAACTTTACTGCTAGAGAGTGAAGAAAAGACGAGATCTACGGAATATTGGTATCTCGGTGAATCTGAATATTTCTGATTAACCATGGGGCATCTAGTATCATCCTTAAGCATTTGTTTTGCACTCATTGTAGTCTTAGTATGTTAGATTCCGAAGTATGGCTCCACGCTGGCGAGCATAAGTGATTATGGGACGTATCACCATCTGATAAAGTAATAGTTTATTTATTCTATTTACTTTCCTACGACGTTAATCATGGGGATAACTTGAGCGATAGCTTTGGATACTTTCGTATCCAAAGTCCTTTATCTAATTATATCCCAAGATATTTAGTTTCTGTTTGCCATGCGATTTTAGTATAAAACAGTTGAATATCTCCTTTGGGGGATGCTAGCCTTCTAGTGAAGAGTAAGAGTATGGCCATGCTTTTTTGAGGGTTTACTTGAAGTCTCCAATAAGAGAACCAGTTTTTCAACGTGGAGATCGCTGTCTACCAATAATTGTCAGGACACTTTTGCAATTTACAATTGATACCAGCAGGCGAACCATAATATCAGGTTTGTCCACCTTGATCACCTCCTGCACCCTTTGAGAGAGGCTTTACACTGTGCAGCAAACATCAGGTGGAATGTGTCTCCATTTTTCCATCAAAGCAACAGTGAGTTCAGCGACAGATCGAGAACGTGCTGTTCTGGACCTCAATCGCCTCTCCAATTCGTCCCACGGGTGTTCGATAGGGTTGACGTCATGACTCTGCGCAGGTCAGGGCAGTCGCTTAACACCCATCTTTTCATACCAATCCATAACAACTGCAGCTTTGTGGCATGGGACATTGTCGTCTTGATAGTAATACGGGTCTGTTCCATAAAACCTCCACAGTGTAGACGGCACCTGATTATTCAGAATATCAAGGTACTGAGCTGCCTTCATGGAACCACGGACAACCACTAGTGGTCCTACTCCACACTATTACCCACTGTGGTAACACGCGTTCACCAGACTGCCTCTACACCCACACCCTGCGTTCAGACTGGAAACAGATGAACCTTGATTCATCGCTCCAGAGTACCGTTTTCCACTGGTCGATTCTCCAGTTCATGCGCTTGTTGCACCAGGCCAGACGAGCTGCCTTGTTCGTTGGGGTTCGGCTTGTGTGCCGCTGCTCTTCTTTGGAAACCCAGTAAATGTTCTTTTCGTACATTATCAGTGCTTACCATGGTGTTTCTAGCGGACTGGAACTATTTTATGGATGATGTGTGCCAATTGTATCCGGTTTTTGCGTGCCACCCATTTTAACACCATCCCTTCCCTGTCAGTCATTTTCGGCAGCCACCCTGGGTGTTTTCCTGCACTAGTGATGCTAAAACATCTCCATTTGTTGATCATATCGCCAACCATTGATTCTGGATGCTCCAGTTGAGCGGCAATGGCACGTATGGACATGCCACCATTGTGACAGCCCACGATAACACCTCTCTCTCGAAGTCACTGAGTTCACGTCGTGTTGCCATACCACCTGCATTCAACTGCTACGATGAAATACTGCTTCCTACTATCTGTTCACCGCTTTTTATGTTATTAACAAACCTGGAGTGTTCCATAACTGCAAATAACAGGGGTGTCCGGACAATTATTGGAAGATAGTGTACTTCTTGGAATCTCTTGGTTACCAGGAAAGGACGGAGCTATCTTGCTGATATTACAGATCTGCTGCGAATGGAGTTGTGATGGTCGTCATAGGGTTTTGAGGGACATCTGCTCTGTATACTGAGAATAAAAGCGTAGCCAATAAGGAGCCTTGTGTAACTCCAGCTAAATTTTTTCGTTTGGTAAAGTTTATGTCACTGATCTTCACATGCATTTTTCTGTTGCTAAGGTATGATTTAATTAGACGTATCATATTTATTGGTATATTTGCTCTGATAAGTTTGTATAGAAGACCTTGATGCCATATTTTTATCAGAAGTCTTTGAAACGTTCAGGAATACAGCACCAGTGTGTTGCTTCCAGTAATATATTCGACAAGTAAATTTTCCATAAATTGGACAGTAAAACGGATGAGTCGGTAGCTCTGATGGAATTACTGGTATTTTCCTGGTTTATGTATCCCAGTAACGTTGTGAGGCTTTCTTGTTAGTCAACTTTAACTATCCCAATGCAGTGGAACAGTTAAATGACTAAAGTAATGAAGAAGTCATATTTCCATATATGAATAATTAAATGGAGTCTTAATTTATTGCTAAAATATTCTGAAATAAAGTGTTTCTAAATTTTATTCATTGAATGCACTACAAATTAAAATACCCAGAAATTTTCATATATATAATCAAAGAATATTTTTGCATGAAGTAGCATTACGTCTGGACTACTTGTATATAGAGGCTTATGACTTCACATCAATTGTCTTGATATCCCATAATGCACATATTCTTACCGACATATATAATGCTATGCATTATAGGCAGGACCACCCCAGACAGGTTTCGACCTTTCCTGATGTCTCATCAGTGGGACGTGTATATGGAAATATAACTTCTGCATTACTTCAACCTTGGTATCGCTTCTAGGTCTGGCTCCCACTGATGGAGGGGTCACCGAATCCGGTGGCCTTTCACAAAATGCATAGCATTTATACATGTCGGTAAGGATATGTATACTTTGCATTATGAGATACTAAGGCAATTGATGTGAAGTCAATAGCCTCTATATACAAGTAGCTAAGTCGTAAAGTTATTCCACGCACAAACTTTATTTGTGCATTAAACCAAGAATATAATTTCTGGGCATCTTTAACGATACCAATGAACAAATTTACAAACAACGAAATTTTACCTTGGGTATACCATATGTTAAAGATACCAAGAAATTTTATAAACTTGCGCCTGAACATAGTTCAGGTCTGAGACAACTCATGGTAAAGGTGGAGTAAGCTCTGATCACTTTCCTTAGTATTTACCGTAATACAAGGCACATCCCCTTTCGGAGATGTATGATACTATGAATTAAAGGCCTTTAATATATAAGTTTTATATTTAAATTATATATTTAATATAATTATATATTAATACATTATATATTTAAATGTATAACTTTAATGCTATGCATTAAAGGCCTTTAATGCTTACTTGGGAAAAAAATTATTAAAACTAAGTTTATAAAATTGCTTGGTATCTTTAACATATAGTATGCCCAAGGTAAAAAAATTTCTACACACACACACACACACACACACATATATGTGTGTGTGTGTGTGTGTGTGCCTCAGACCTGCACGTAGTGCAAGTCTGATTCAACTCATGGTAGTGCAACTCGTGGTAAAGGTGGATTAAGTTCTGATCACTTTCCTTAGTATTTTTCCCTTACAAATCCCCCTGCGGAGATGTATGATGCTATGCAACACTCGGGAGGTCGCATCTGATCTGACTGATAAATGCTAATTGTTAACATGAATATTCTTTAACCTATCTATTGTATAGGTTCAAGGTCATCAGTAGCTGTACATTCATATGTTACAAGTGATATTCCGCAGTTTGGTTTAACACGTGTTATGTAAAGGTTTGTGATATTGACAGTAAATTGTATCTGAGAGATACCGCGACCTCCGATGTCAGTATAGTATAGTTTAGTTGTTATTTTTTAATTCTTCGTTCAATAATTTCTAGATTGTAATTGAAAATAAATAAACCATCATGAATTACTGAAATAGAGAGCCAAATGCTTATTTTTTATCATACATATCCTCTAGGAGATGTGCTTTATATTTATGGAAACTACTGAGGACAGTGCTCTTGAGCTTGCTTCACCTTTGCAACGAGTTGCCCAGTATGGCACTATTTATGCTTGCCTCCACCGAACTATTAGTTTCTATATTTTCGGCACGAAACTCTTGAAATAATATTGAAATAATGTTGGATTCAATATTTATCATACATATTTCTATCATGCATATCCTCTAGGAGATGTGCTTTACATTTTTGGAAAATACTAAGGAATGCAGTCTCTGGCTTGCTCCACCTTTGCTACGAGTTGCCCAACGGTGAACTACTTAGGCTTGTTCCGCCGAAACTTTCAGTTTCTCTATATATATTCGGAACGAAACTCTTGTAGTTTCTATATTCGGCTATGAAATAACGTTGGATTCAATATTCACTTAATTTGTACAATCTGGATTATATTTGCAGTGTTTGTTCTTTATTTTTTATTTTTATTTTTGCATTTTAGCACATACTAATAATGAATGTTATCTCTCAGATATACCGTGTCCTACGCTGCAAAATTACCACCGCGACTCCCGAGTGTACCGGTTTCGACCTTTATTGAGGTCTCGTCAGTGGGAGCCAGACCAGACAATGCTAAGGTTGAAGTAATGCAGAGCTTCGAGTTGCCTAGAGTGGCACTACC
Source organism: Typopeltis vanoorti (assembly GCF_054136105.1). Lineage (NCBI taxonomy): Eukaryota > Metazoa > Arthropoda > Arachnida > Uropygi > Thelyphonidae > Typopeltis > Typopeltis vanoorti. The sequence goes on along the minus strand of NC_143553.1, from coordinate 152,509,227 downwards.
ATGAGCTGCCTCAGACTTGCATTACGTGCAGGCGCAAACTTGACTTACTTGTCTGTTTGCTCACTTGGAAAATAGGATTAAAAACCAAGTTTATATAAAATTACTTGGTATCTTGAATACATAATATACCCAAGTTAAAAAACTTTCTACACACACACACACACACACACACACACACACACACACACACACACACACACACATATATATTCATTTTAATGTATATATATATGTATTTTTTTTATTATTTCATTTATTGCTGATCATATTATATAAGGCAACTTCGTAGTGAGAAGAAGTTATTATTTTATAAATCTCAGTTTAAATCTCGTCTAGAACGAGAGGGACCTTTTTTGAAGTCTTTTTAACTGAAGGTGAGTATGCCGGTCCCATAGAGATGAAAGGGTCATCCTCTCAAATTCCGGAAATCTCAATTTTTTCATCTGTTTAAAAAAAAAAACGTAATATAGTAGCTATTATACCTACTATAGTATTATATAGTATTATACTTATATATTATATTAAAAAAATCAGCTAACGCCTTTTTATTCCCGTATACGGGAGTAGGCGAGGCCATTTAGCCCTGTCTAACTTTTGGAGACTGAGTGGGAAGTTCAATCTCCACTGGTACCCAATCAGAGACAGATGGCCCAAGGCTATCACTAATTAAGCGGTACGCAGTGAAGAGAGAGACGGCTCAAATGTGCCGCCATCTCGTGGTCCCTAACCCTAACACAATATATTTAATGTCTGAAATAATGTGGGTTCTACGGTCGATTTTGTTGAGTTTACAGGACGAAAAACCCGAGTTTCTGGGAGGAAAAACCTGCTTGCCCGTGCCAGAGATCGACTAACTTGGGAACCGGTAGAAAAAAGGCTTAGAAAAATTTCCTCTAGTCGCCGACTAGACTCGAAACCAAGTCTTCCTTCGTGCGGCCAAGCGTGGCGGTGTGCAAACGCCACATCCGCTGAGCTACACAGATCAAATCAATATCAGAAAGAATATCAAATCAAGAAGTTTTAAGACGAGTTGGGATGGAAAGAACACTGCTAAAGAATATTATGCAAACAAAGACTAGATTTGCAGGACATCTTCTGAGAGGTTCTTCGGGACACCTGACAAGAACGATATTACAAGGGAAAGTTGAGGGGAAGAGAAGACGTGGAAGACCAACTAGAGAGTGGTTTAATGACATCGTGGAATGGACTGGTTTAAGAATGATGGAAGCGACAGACAGAGAGAAATGGAGAAGAGCTACTCATCTGCTGCAACCCTCTTGCTAGAGGATGCTACCGGACGACGACGATAGTATTATATACGCCTAGTGTATTGTATTATATCTACTATAAAGAAGTAGCTTCTCATAATTCTAATCACAATCAACCAATAATATTTAAGCAATTTTAATTAAGTTGGTTTTTATATGTATGACTTCATCTATAAAAGTAAAATGCATTCCTCGGATTACTGCTTCCAATAATAATAATAATAATATATGTGTTTTCATTATGTTTATAGACTGCTTATATGCAGATTGTGTCGCGGATAATTTAAACTCTCTCTGTGTTCTAGTTGTTCTTCAGCCATATGAAGTTCATGTGTACAACCAGTTCGTGATACAAGGAAATACAGCAGTGCTCAGGTGCCATGCCCCTGCTTTTGTACAAGATTACGTCAAGGTCACCTTGTGGATACGAGATGATGGAATTACTATTGGATCCCCAGGAGAAACAGGTACGACCAAGAAATCATTTTGTTCATGTGAATCTCTCTCTCTCTCTCTCTCTCTCTCTCTGTGTGTGTGTGTGTGTGTGTGTGTGTGTGTGTGTGTGTGTGTGTGTGTGTGTGTGTGTGTGTGTGTGTGTGTGTGTGTGTGTGTGTGTGTGTGTGTGTGTGTGTGTGTGTGTGTGTGTCCTTCAGAACTAATAACGCTCTTTCAAAGAGATACAAATTTATAAATAGGACTTCTATGGAATAATCGATTTTTAGAATTAAAAATCAGTCAATTTTAATTCCAATGTCTTTTGCTTTTATAATTCTCCTTTGAGTACATTATTTTTCAGTGAAAAGAAAATACGCTAGTGAGATGACGAGGTGGGATAGAATTTCCCAACTTAGGCTGTCCTGCTATCAACACTGCAGCCTGTTGTTGGAGTCGCTCATCATGAACTTGCTACATGAGCGTTGAGTAGACATCCTCTGAGATAGCTCATCGGAGATCGCAAGTAGAAACTCCTAATGGACTATATCAGCTATAGTTCTCAATCTTGTGTTGGTGTATTGTGAAATTAAGGCATAGGCTTACCGGATGATTACCAATTATGACCATCGCTTTGTGCTGCCCTACATAAGCCATTGATCATTGTTGCGATGCAAAATCAGCGACAAATTATCATCCGTGATTTTGGATGGAACGCATTTCGTAAATTTCAGCACCCTTCCCTGTCGATGAAGATGGGATTGAATGATTTTGTCACTCACGCAGTAATCCCAAGCCTGACGCAAAGTCTTTGAATCATTTTGGATTGTTCTTGCACTCACTGAATCTTCTCCGCATGTAATGCAGCGGCTTGATTATGTGTCAGCACAGCATGCACGCTCAAACATTAACATCATAGAGAAAAAGAGTTGTATAGCGCATGCTCGACAGAAATAACCTCTCTATGTGTGTCTTGAGTCCTGGAAGCAACACTTCCCATATATCTGGCCAGATATTCTCGGCAACTGATTTAGCCATTTGTTCTCCAATCCTCCTTCCACTTTATAAGTAGGAAGCCGACACCAATGTCTCTGGAAACGATCGACTCCCCTTATATCCGCTGTTTTAAGTGGACAGCCGTGCTGCGAAGCAGTTCACGACATACTTAGCAACAATTTCAATTCGAAACAAACGGAATGGGGTTCTGCCTGTCACCAAGTATGTTCAAAACAAAGCCTGTGAATATTTCTTATATAGCTTCACTAAACTGGAGAACTCAAACTACGTTTTTTCTATTTGGAATAAGTACTATAGGATCAGAAGATATTCCCTTTTAACTCCTAAAATATTTTATGCCATCTTCCATGAATATTAATGAATCTGATTTTGTGAAAAATCTTTCTTGAGGATAGGATTCTGGATTCTTGAAAAATGGAAGTTGGTTGCCTTTCCAAAACAGCTACGGGGCCACCAAGAAACATCTGCCTATTAGCTGTAAAAATGATCAATAGATGCTCATTTTTCATGGTTCCTAAGAAAAGCTGCACCGTTCGAAGACCCGTTCTGGCTTACGAAGATGCCACCCCATATTAGTAATTAGATTGCACACATGGACTTATCTTAAAAAAAGATGCTCAGTTTTCTTCGATATGAAAAAAGATTATGATACATTTGCAATTTTGACATAACAGCTTTAGTCTTGAGGGACTTCCCTTTTCATTAAAAGGCATTTTAACTAATCCACCGTTACTAGAGAGGGGAGCCCTGCAAAGTTTCGTTTTAAGACTACCTTCCTATGAAAGTTTTCTCAACACAGAATAGCTCTTTCCATCCGTAAGCCAATCATTCCATCTAAGTTTCGAATACCTGCAAGGTGAAGTGTAGATCCACTCGTAAGCGTAAATCTGAAAAGTAAGATGGATTTGTGGTTGGTATAGAGTTAATCGCTTACAGAAGTGTCATCGGCAAAATATATATCAGATTTGATTTAATGGAGAAGGTCGTTGATATATAGAAGCAAAAGAGTAGGTATAAGAACAGAGCCATGTAGAACATCAGAATGCATTTGCGGCAGGGCTTGAAGATAAAGATACATCCATCCGCTATTACAGGTGATGTGCATCCATATAAACTGCAGACAGCGTAGTTGAGAAGTTAGAAGACCGACCACATCATGGAAGCTTACTTGAGTTACTGCAAACTTTTTCATCATTCTCCGAAGGCGGCATGGGCGAAAGAAAGAACTGAAGTGAGCGACACCTAACGATAAAAAGATGGTCATTATAAGGATTAAAATAAAAATAAGAAGCCAGGAGATTGGCTTTTTATTTAGATAATGATGCAGGGCTCCATTTATGTGGAAAAGTGGCGGAAGTACAGATGACCAAAAGTTGGAGTCAATAGCATTGGCAAGAGATTGGAACACGATGCAAGCTTCCCGCTTTTAGTCAAATCCAGATTCGGATGTGCTGATCGTTTGCTAGCAGTTAAGAACTTCTATAAAGAATCCGGCAAAGAATGACGGATATTTCGATGAAAATCAGTTGTTATGTCGGTAATTATTCTGTACAGCCTTACGATACGTACTAAAGAAGGAAGGTTTAGGTAAGAGAAGAACATTTAAAGTGGAATTGGGGAATAAAATTTCTATGACATTAAAATCACCAAGGAAGATGACATCGCTATTAAGAAGGTTGGGTTCAAGAAACTCAACATTGAAAGAAAGGAAATCAAAAAGCTCAGAAGTTAGTAGTATTAGAAGAGTGAAGGAGAACCAATAAATCTGGTGAGCTAAGAGACGTTTAACCAAGATGATAAACAATTGAGGTGAATTTTGTCTAAAGTTGAAAGTTGAGTTTCTGATAAGGAAAGTATGCATAGGTTGACAGATTGGAGGCAGAAATGAACTTCATTGAGGGCGAAGTTAAAATCAGTGATATTTCTAAAGTGAAGTTTGAAGATCTTAGGAGGTTTGACCTTATTCATATGTGACCTATTTCACTTAGCTCGACGTTTCATTGTTGTTGTTTTCACTTGAGTTAAAGTTGGAAACACATGGAATGTGTTGGAATATACAGTAATAGATTCAGTACCATGCCGTGCATGTACAAAATTTCTCTATATGTACCATATAAAGAGAAAGCAATTCTCTACAACGTCTCTCGAACTCCTCTGCAAATCCTCTCTCTCTCTCTCTCTCTCTCACACACACACACACACACACATACACAAACACACACACAAAGATAAACCTAGCAGAATAATAAAGAAATGTTATATATATATATATATATATATATATATATATATATATATATAGGACGAAAACCTCGTGTTTTCGGGATTAAAAGAACAAAAAAATAGCCATCTTCATATGAGCCAGGCCAACTTACCTGCAGCTACAAAAAAAGTTTGGTAATTGTCTCCTTGTGTTTCAGCTTACGCAAAAAGCTCAGAAGTAGCATCATTAGTAGGATTTGCAGCTGCTTTTTTCTGACTGCAACATATCTAATCAGATTTCTCATGAAAGATGAACGATGGAAGCTACGGTGCTTCGTACGTTGAAATCCCGTCTAGGAAGCAAAGAGCCTTTATTAGGTCTTTTTTCAACTGGAGGGGAGTTAATCTATCTCCTAAAGCGGTGGCATTGTTTTCTTTAGGGTTTCCCATCCAGCAAAACATGCAATTCACACCGACCAGGAGAATACATGGAATTTACATACAAGACATAGGACAACCACTCTATTTCAGAATAATGGTTAGGAAATCCCTGGGTTCCTGGATGGCTATGGAGGCATGAGGGTCTATAAAACCATATGATGAAGTAGAAAACTATAGTCTACTTATTTGCATGCTAATTATGTTAGCATCAGCATATATATTAAACTGAATTGCTACCAAAGTTGCATAATTTGAAGGATTCTTACGGTATATTAGCGGCCATATGGCGTCTAGTATGCCATTTATATCTCTTCCTTTCTCTTTCTCGGTCCCGACATTTATTATTTCAAATAAAAGGACCCCACACGAGTGTTAACGTACTGCGTGTCTATTCCTTACAGGAGAAGTTAATAAGACATAAAAAGGAAACTCAATGGCAAACACTCAGAGACTAACAAAAAATTACACCAGATGGAGCATGAAAATTAATCAAATTACTCTCGCGGTCCACATAGGGATCAAAGAGAAGAAATTTCCTTCTGTCTCAGCATTTTGCAATTTATATTCTCACATTTACCTACTCTTTCCTGTTGAAGGCTGATGATCCAGTTATCTATGCGATACCATATGAGACCACTTTAAGGCCTGTCACATTCAGTTATAATAAGAGAAATGCGTGTTTGGATGTTTTTATATGTGATGGAGTCCCAAATTCTCAAACAGAAAAATTAGCTGAAAGAACAATACACGCCATGTTTCTAAATTATTATTATTTTTAATTTTTTAAATAGTTTTAAAACATGGCGTTAAAAACAGTATAACTAACTGTTTTACGTTTGCCCGTGCAAATAATAGTTCAGTTGGAATAACAATTTATTTATTTCGTATGGGGCTTCCCCCATTTCCTCCCCCCGTCCCTTAGGACTGTTCAGCCCTTTCTAATGAAGGATCAAGTATATATTTTATGACTGCTGTAGATCCGTGTGTGTTCTGGGAGACGAAATACCCGAATGTCGTGGTGAAAAAACCCTCCACATCCGTATGCGACGGCTAACTCACCTTTAATCGAAAAAGACCAGATAAAGGTTCCTCACGTCTTAGACGTGAATTGAACCCAGGTCTTTCCGACCAAAGGGTTTCGTCTATAACGACTGAGCTACGATGGCTCAGGATTATTGAAGTGGCTCAACGGACTTGTAGATTAAAAAAAAACGAATTAATAAAATAAAATAAGTTCAGCAAGGATCCAAGAATAAGTTGCGTAAGTAGGAGGCAAAAGGATTTTCCCACTCGGAAACTAGGTTTATTTTTTCCTGGAGGGGGGGGGGCAGAAAGACACACGCCATTTACAGTCATAATACAGTGGAGTCATCGCCTTAGTGCTTCGACCGTCGGTTCAGAACAAATAAACGAAAAAATAATCTAGTTTGTTTTGAACTGACACGCATTCAAATATTTCTTCAAACTAAACACAACAGTTTAATCAAATGGAATAACACATTTGCAATTACAATGATGAGAATGAGAAACAAAACCCGGTGTACATTTTTTGAAACATCAGCGTGTCTATTTTTATTGTATTCTAAACGAATATGTAATAAATATATATATTTCTTCCGTATGTAATTTTAAATGTCATTTTCTAACCATTTTGCTCTCTCTCTCTCTCTCTTTCTCTCTCGCTATCTGTCTGTCCTATCTTTCTATCTGTCGCCCTCCTGTAGCCTTATATTCTTCCTTTGTATTTTCTTTTATTCTATCTGGACAGAACAGCTTTCTTTGCCTGCCTCGGACTATTACTAAGGTTTTATCCCTATTGGCTCATTTTCTTTCTCGCTATTGTGTGGCAGGCGACAATTTGTTCTCTGTAGCAAAGGGGAGAAAAGTAATGGCACGTGCTGTTGTGTGTTGCAGGAGACAAGTACGCTGTGCTACCCACGGGGGAGCTTCTCATTAGGAACACGGCACCATCCGACGCTTTCCGGAGCTACCACTGTCAGGTCCACGACCGCCTCACAGGTGACACGAAGAGGAGCATCACCCCTGGCAAGCTGACTATAAAAGGTAAGGCGATAGCCGCGCGCTGCGGGGGGGTATCTGGGGAGAAATAACCGAGGCGCGTCATCAGCTGGGAGGATTGATTACCGAATTAAGTCAACATCCCAGCAGTGAACAAACACTTTTAAATTGGATGTTGCACTGAAAACGCTGTTTTGTTTCGGTGGGAGGGCAAACCCCTGCGAGGGGTTATCAAAGGGCAGAAGCTGATTTAAGGGACGTGATAATAACGAGAACCAAGGCGACATATTTTTAGAGTTTGCTTAAGAATGTTCCGGAAAGAATTGTTGCTCCGAAGTGCTCTTCTTCCGCTAGATGCTCTCATAAGTTTCGTGAGCAGGGAAAAATGAAGATGCAAACAGCCTTTTGGGCATCTCACTAAAGGAATGGAGACTGTGGTCCAGTAAATAAATGCCTTAAACGGGTTGTTCATTCTTGTTTGGACACGAAAAGTGCATTTTCAGGTTGGTTGGAAAACAAAAACAAAAAACAACAAAACATAAACACAACTTAAACACCAACTGACCGCGTAAATGGGGATAATAAATTGTCGTGGAGGAATAGAAGAAAAAATAAGAACAAAGACGTAAGAAAAGAACAGAAAAAAAGAGGGAAATGGAACTTGTTCCAATGAACGAAGAGACAGAAAGATAAAAGGCAAATTGAAAGGAATAAATTGAGATATAAACAAAACGTGACATTCAAGAGAGGAAATAGCGAGCATAAGTCAAAAGAAGAAGAATGTAAACCGGCGGCAAGAAGGAAAGAAACAGGATAGAGAGAATAAATAAAAAGTAAGAAAGAAAGAAAGAAACAGGATAGAGAGAATAAATAAAAAGTAAGAAAGAAAGAAGAAAAAATTCAGAAAGAAAACTGGAGAGAGAGAGAGAGAGACAGACAGACAGATGGAGATAATGAGGGAGGCAAAAAGGGAGTTTCGAATAGAACACAGATTTTTATCTACGAATAGATAGGAAAGAGAGAGAGAGAGAGGAATACGAAACAATGGCAAAAACCCACTTAAAGAGAAAATCAAAAAAGAATGAATGAAAAGAAATCTAATCAGAAGAAGTAAATGGAAGAAATGAAAATAGGCTTTGTATTTTATAGGCTTTTTTTATATAGGCTTTTTATTTATTATAAAAACCTGTATAATAATAAGCAAAAGGTTGAGGAAAGGAAAGAAAAAAGGATGTTGGAGAAATGTATATGGTATGCAAAGAAAGTGAAAGACAGACTGATAAAAAAAAAAACGAATTTTGCATTCTTTGAATTCTGTGAAAGCATTGAATTCGTGAATCTTATTCCGAAGTGAGTGCGTTGCCGAGTGATTGCTAAGCCTTGTCTACATTAGTGTGCTCGCTTGAAGAGCCGAAGAAGTGCAGGAATAAAAACACCTGCTTACAAATTTTAATTATGAATATGTAAGGTTCTTTCGCTTTCTTTGCTTCCAAAGATTACGGTCATTAAAAAATTGCACGCTCAGTCGATGTTTTTAAAGCTAATTCCATCGCCTTCTTTCTCAGCATCTTTTTTTTTGTTCTTCCCAAGTTGATATTCACTCTCTCTAATCAGCTTTGCGACTCTCAGAGCGTCTTTGTTTGCAAGAACATGCCGATTATCACTTCTCTTTAATCTTTAACTGGATTATAAAGAAACGGCAGAGTTCTTCCGTTGCACAAATATTTGAATATCTTTTAATTAGGTGTCGATTAATTATTTGCTATTAAAAGATGCAACGCAGATATTTGCTGCTGCTAAAAAAACTGCATAAATTTAATATTCTGTTATTATGCATTCTGGTCTTTGCGAAAACACACAACCGACTCCCCCCCTGCTTGTTTGGCACGCATAACGATGAGAGTTTATTATTTTGTGTTTTTAATGATCGTCAGTATACATCTAAAGATACTCTCCTTCGATAAGCCTAGTGCCCAACCATCCATCCATTGAAAATTCGCGAGTTTTAACCATAATAACTGAAGCATGGACAAAAATCCTTTTTAAGTTTTCGCATTAGAAGACTACAAGGAATCTCAAGACTACAATCAACCAAGCATCCCACAATTAGTCAAGTTAATGGTAAGAAGAAAACTTCGACTTTGGCCCAGAAATACCGCAAAGGGTGGTTCGGTACATTCCTGTGTAACTGCAGCTAAGTAAAAGTGTTAAATATGCTATCGATGCCATAAACGAGGCACACGGCTACATTAAAGTACCCATTTATTAAGCATGCAGCTTCTCATGCATCTCCCCGGTCCTTCGCAGGCTGCTTCCATTGTGCGCATAATTAAATTGTCCTGAAGTGTGGCCAAACAATTATCAGCCAACATCAAACAAACTTTCGCGTTTCGTTGTCTCATTTTTTAAAGGATTCGCTGCACTGAGATACGACTGAGCATCGCATTATCCTCCAGGGTGTCATTTGGAAGAGCCGAGATGCTGTATAAATATGAACTCTTCATAGTCTAGTTTAAATAAAGTCGACAGCAAGTGTTATAATTATGGTAATTATGTGGCACTATTGGATCGCTGCCAGCTAGTCAGTGAACACTATTTTTCTTCCGGAAGCCTTTTAAGTGTTCGGATCTTATTTCTATTCCTCCTTCCTATCACTTTTATTCATTCCACTTGGAGTGATTGTCTTACTCGTGATCGAAGAGCATCCAGGGAACTTTAAAAGATCCAAACTTCTGCGTGTTGGAATATTCTTAAAGGTTTGTTTTAACGTTCCACAAAGAATGAACTTCTCTCAGAAAAACAACAAAACTACTGGCAGCTCAAGTATAAAATTACAACCTAACTTTATCACAGAGTGAAAATAATTTTTGAATATTAATTATAGTACTGCAGCACTCTTTTTTATGTGAATTCCAACTCGTGCAATGTTTTAAAATGGGGTGAAATACATAATTCCTTCAAATAGTTGAAATATTTGAATATAGAAAATATATTGAATATAGAAAATAGGCAGACGTTGTATGATCCGAAAACGTGCTCTAGAAACCCGGAGTACATTTTAAAGCCATTCTAATAAGCGACGGAATCACACCGGCTGATAGAAATTCATCTACCAGCTAAGGGAGTTTATAGGCGTACATCCCACAGTGCAACTGAACGATTAAGTGGAGCCCTGAAAAACGTGTGGATAATTCTACAAAAAACGCTTATACTTTATCTAAAAAGATCACTATCACTAAATTTCATTGAGAAATCCGAAAAGATTCCTCTAAGCCCATCACTCTCTAGACCAGAATCACTGCAGGATACTCAATACACAAATAGCCCCATACCATGGCAAATCCCTGATTTAACCAGCAAGAAATGATTCAAATCCTTTCCTTGTGTAACATCGAAGAATAAGTGAACATCCCCACACCACAAATCCTCCATAACACGCTGAAGAATTATTTTATTTATATAAAAAATTAAATGGTGTTTTAATATATATTACAATTTGAAATTTAAATTTCTTAAAAAAATTTCTTAAAAAATAAAATATACTAAAGATTTTAAATTTTATAATTTAAAATCTTTAGTATATTATAGTTTAGAACAAAATATTTAAGAGTATAATTAAAAAATATAAATATAATATTATTTTATAGATTATGTACTCAATCGTTTATTTAGTTTCTAATAATTGAAGTATAAATTACTATACATAACAAGTGCGGGATTATTGCAAGCAGATAAACATGAATTAAACAAAAGAAAATAAATCATGCATTGAATTACATTGCAGTTATTTTTTTTTTCTTTCAACGAGTTACTGATATCCATGTTATTTATTATTTATAACAATCTCTCTCTCTCTCTCTCTCTCTCTCTCTCTCTCTCTATATATATATATATATATATATATATTGTTTTGTTTCATTCTCAGAATTTTCTTATTTTTATTTTTTTTTGCTGAAATTAGATAAAGAGTAGTTCCACTTTTTTACCTTAGATGTCAGTTGTGTCGCACTAGTTTATTAGGACGTCTGTCCTAACGGTGTATTAAAGTACTTCTTGACACTAATGCTAGGAAAATTGAATTTTAAGCAAGCAGAAACGTTTCAGAAAGGGAAAAAATTTTCATTCCTTTCGAAATAAAAAAAAAAACACAGTAGAAAGCTAAAACCTGATATTAAAGCTTTCACTCGTTATCCAACTTGCGTTATTTTTTACCCTCCCGAAATTCAAGTCACCGTACATTAATGTCTTAAGTGTGTGCAATTCACTTATTCTGTAATCCCTTGGCATCCGCACACAGAAACGAAACGATAATGTCTTTTTTTTTATTATTATTCTGCCTACAATTACATCTCACAGCAACCCTAGGGAAGAGAGTAGTTAGCTGTAATAATCTCTTCTAGACCAAGAACTTTCTCAGGACTAACTTCTTATCTTTCTTCTTCTTCATATGCAGATTGTGCTTCCAATATTTGCGGGATTTCAATTGCTTCGCTTGATTCCAATAAATGAGACATATTTGGGTTCATTCAATCGATAATCGAATCTTCGTTATATATAAAATGTATACACACTTCAGCAAAAGAATAATCTGTATAAAAATTGTAATACTAAATTTATAGAGACACCAAGGGATGAATGTAAGTTACCTTTGACTTCTACAATTACACGAGGATGCTCAAGGTGGTTACCATTAGCATCCAGACACTTTACGGCGAACTACTGCTTGGGCAAAGTTGGCCAAAGTGTCCACTGGGATTGCTGCGCATGACGTTTCAATTTCTTTCCGAAAGGCCAAGAACGTATCTGGTTTTCTACAATACACTACATGCTTTAGAGTCCCCCATAGGTAGAAGTCCAAGGGTGTTAAATCAGGAGAACGTGCCTCGGCCATTTTGTTTGACTGTCCTACCGGTAACGTATTGATGCTAGTATTCATGTTAGTAACAACATCTTTTGAGAGAACATCATACTACATATTGCTACTAATTCGATCCAACATCGAAAAAAGTCCATATGTGACATCTGTTAAAGTGTGTATACATTTTTTGACGGACTCTGTATTATCTGTGTGTGTGTGTGTGTGTGCGTGCGCGCGCGCGCGTGCGTGCGTGCTAATATAAGGTCATGGAAAAAAGGGAATGGTATTCAAGAGTCTGAAAACTACGTGGCCATCTATCTCGATCTCAGATTCAGTGGTTAAAGCCTACAGAGAATGGTACTAGACAGGTGCAACCACTTCCTATGGACAGAGTTCTAGTCTGATAATATAGAACTCTGTCCATATTCCTGCTGTCACGGTTTCCTAACACACCAGGTTGATGGACGGTTACGTGGTATATGGAGTATGTTTCACTGATCAGAATTAGGGGTCCTATTGCAGCCGATAATCCCAAACTATGGTCAAAAAACAGCTCAAATAGACCACGTACTATGTCAAGTTGCATCTGGAAATGTATTCTTCCTAGACGATAATGCACTATGTCATTGGGCATACGCTATAAGAAATTGGTACAACGGAAGATATTACCAATATTGAATGCCTAGAGAATTCACCGGAGCTCAAATCACTCGAATATATGTGTGAAGATGTTAGTACTGCATACTCCTACATTTAGGGCCTTAGAGACATCATGGCTACGTATTTACAACGTCATTAGTATCTACTGGAATCATTGCTATGGAGGATGCACATTGTCATTCCTGGTAAAGCGAGTATTAGATAGCTAGCAGAAACTCGCTATTAACATTCAATGAAAGTATTTCATTGAATAAAAATCAACTAAATGATACTGAAACAGAAGTAATCAAAGAACTAAAAGCAATCTCTCCACCAGCAGAGATCTCTGAAAATGACATCTTGGAAGAGGAGGTGAATAAGGCTATAAAACATCTCAAGAATAACAAGAGTCCTGGAAATGAGAACATATTAGAAAATATACTAAAATATGGGGGAGAATCAGTTGCAAAAGAAATACATAAGGTATGTAATAAAATATAGAGATCAGGGTATGCCCCCGAAGAGTGGAAATAATCAGTCGTGGTTGTTCTTCCTAAGAAAGGCAGTGCTTTAGAATGCACCAATTGCATTAATGAGTCATCTTGGCAAAGTCCTGCTGAAAATACTAACAGAACGCCTGAAGAGGCATATGGAGGCACATCTTCTGGATGAGCAAGCCGGATTTCGACAAGATCGAAGTACAGTGCAACAAATACTCACACTAAGACTAATAGCAGAGAAAGCTCGAAGAAAGAACAAAGAGATATATTGCTGTTTCGTTGACTTCCAAAAAGCATTTGATATTGACCAAAATATAGCATGGGCCGTCTTGGAATCCTATGGTGTGGACAATAAATTGATCCTCCTGCTGAAAGATATAAACAGCCAAGCACAAGCAAAAATCAGAATAGCAGGTGAGACTGGAGATTGGTTTGCCAGTAGTCAAGTGACAAGGCAAGGGGTACCCAACATCACCAATCATCTTCATCACACATTTGTGAAGAACACTAGATAAGATTAATGAAGAAGGTGGAGGCATTTCAATAAATGGCATGAGAATAAACTACCTCTGCTTTGCAGATGACATCGTCCTGATTGACGAAGACACAGCAAGGCTGGAACAGACATTGCAAACACTATACACAGAAGGAAAAAGATATGGGCTAAATGTCAACTTTGAAAAAACTAAAACAATGATATTCAGTCAACAGGAGTTACTGAACAGAGTTACGATAGACAGATTTCAACTGGAAAATGTGGAACACTTCACACATATTGGATGCCGCATGACGCATGACTTGGACCCCAAAAAAGAGATAAAAATTAGAATATCCAGATCAACAGCTATTTTAAAAGTCATGGACAAAATATAGAAAAACCAAGCTATAAAGATGCAACTAAATTGCGCATTGTAGAAACCTGCATCTTCAGCAGCATGCTCTATGGATGCGAGGCCTGGGTATTCCTGAGAGAATCTGAAAGGAGGATATTGGCATTTGAGAGGAAGTGCTATAGAAAGATCTTGAGAATAAGCTGGATCTAGAAAGTGAAAAATAAGGAAATCTATAGACGAATACAACCAAAAGAAAACCTGATCCAGAAAATAATCAAAAGGAAACTACGTTTATTTGGCCATATATAGAATGAATGATGAGAGAAAATTAAAAACGTTGCTGTTTGGATGATTGAAGGAAAGAACAAAAGAGGAAGACCAAACAGAGAATCGGACGATGACATCGTTAAATTGTGCCGAAACTCTATACACAAATTGAGCCATCTTGCACAAAATATAATGCAATGGAAGAATCATATCAAGATGGCAGCAGACACATATGGGCATTGGACCCATGGTTGTTGATGATGATGATGTAAGTATTTCAATGACCGGTGTATAGGCTCAGGAATAAACTTAATAATAAAAGGATATCACAAAGGGACTCGCCATCCGACCACTATGTGATCATTGAAGTATTAAGTTTATTCTTGAGCACCGCTAGGATCTCTAATAGAGAACTAATGTTCTCAAATACACATTCGTTATTCTCGTGAATAACTGGTATTCGCAAAGCATACAATAATATGTAAATGGGTAGTTATCACGAACGTAGTACAATTGTACCCTAGACAGTTTATTAGACTACCTCTGTCTCATTATAGGTGCTCGAGAAAGTTCCATTGTACAATG